>NC_142065.1:199590181-199914110 GCF_059756535.1 Pantherophis guttatus
CCACCCAAGGGCAGAAGATCGAGGTGCTTGGCTTTGCCCCTTTTCTCTTCATGGGTGTCCCGTGCCCCTTCAGCGGTGGGGATTGCAGTGACTGGAAACAATGGTAACACAGACAGAAACCAGCAAGAGAAACAGCAAATGACTCAAAAACAGTAACTGTGAGAGGGACCTTGGAGTCCTAGTGGATTTTCATTTGAATATGAGCTAGCAATGTGCAGTAGCAGCCAAAAAAGCTAATACAATCCTGGATTATACTGTATAACCAGAGGGACATGCTTAAGTGCACCAGCATGCCTACCGTGCGGCCGCGCGGGTGGTAATGGGAGCGACATGGCGCTCCCATGTAACACCTCTCCTGCGCGAGCTGCACTGGCTCCCGGTGGTCTTCCGGGTGCGCTTCAAGGTTTTGGTTACCACCTTTAAAGCGCTCCATGGCTTAGGGCCTGGTTATTTACGGGACCGCCTACTACCACCAATAGCCTCCCACCGGCCAGTACGCTCTCATAGAGAGGGACTCCTCCGGGTGCCGTCAGCCAAACAGTGTCGGCTGGCGGCCCCTAGGGGGAGAGCCTTCTCTGTGGGGGCACCTACCATCTGGAATGAGCTCCCCCCGGAGATACGGAGGATCCCGGATCTGCGCTCTTTCCGCCGTGCTGTGAAGACCTTTTTATTCCATCAAGCGGGCTTGGCCTAATTCTCTTCCCTTTTTAAATATGTACATTTTAATCTGTTTTTAAATTATTGGGGTATTTTAATTTGTCTGGGCCAAATAATTTAATTTGATTTTATCGGGTTTTTAAATTTTGTGTATTTATGTATTTTATTGTTGGCTGTTCACCGCCCTGAGTCCTTCGGGAGTAGGGCGGTATACAGATCAAATAAACTAAACTATAACTAAACTAACCGTCCCAGTCCTAATGTTTTCTTTTATTCGTATCCATTTCATGTATTTATAATTATGTTTATACTTGTATCTGACTTGTATCTTGACAAAAAATTCAAATAAATAAAACAGTGAGGACAATTAAGCAGTGGAACAGCTTGCCTTCAGAAATCGTGGGCGCTCCGTCACTGGATGTTTTTAAGAAAAGTCTACTTCAATCACTTATCTCCTGCTTAGGTTCTCCTGCTTGAGCAGGGGCCTGGACTAGAAGACCTCCAAGGTCCCTTCTGGTTCTATTCTATTCTATTCTATTCTATTCTATTCTATTCTATTCTATTCTATTCTATTCTATTCTACTCTACTCTACTCTACTCTACTCTACTCTACTCTACTCTACTCTACTCTATTCTTATTCTATTCTATTCTATTCTATTCTATTCTACTCAACTCTACTCTACTCTACTCTACTCTACTCTACTCTATTCTTATTCTATTCTATTCTATTCTATTCTATTCTATTCTATTCTATTCTATTCTATTCTATTCTATTCTAAATGTTGTGTCAATATTGTTTTGTGCCAACTTCAGAATGGGTTGATAGCATTTCAACAGAAAACGATCCAAAGGATAAGGCATTTTTTTTCTAGTATAGTGACATCCAAGAAATGGAACAACTTTCTTTTTTAAAAAATAAAAATTTTTATTGAGTTTTTAAGTTTTAAAAACAAAGTAAAGAAAAATACAACAAAAAACAAAACAAAAATACATTAAAAACACGTAACAAACATAACATTACATCATATATTATTTTACAGCTTACTGTATCGACATGGATATGTATTCTCTATTCTTATTCAATCTTTCATCTACGTACTTATATTTACATTGGTATCTATTTACAGGAGTTACCAGAACGTGATTGTACACAGTCACGATCGTTCAGTTTGGAGGCTAAAGATGCAGCATGGCCTTCTCCAATTCAAAGAGATACTTGTTCGGCAGGCTGAGGCAAAGAGGCAGTCCCAAAATCTGGGGGCTGGGCAGGGGACAGAATGTATCTGCCATCAGTCTGGAAGGGATTGCCACTCTCTAATTGGTCTTTTTAGTCACACTAGATGCTGTTTTAGGACCTCTTTCCAGAGCACGATACCATAGTTTCTTGAGACTGAAAGATGCCAATGCAATCTATTTACAAAACCACCATTTTCCGGTTGACACTGTTCAGCAATTTACATTTCCTACTTTTAACAACTTTCTAAGAGACACTAATACCATCCCCATGATCCTGTCAGCACTAGCTAAATAAATGAACTTTTCACTCAGGTCTTTTACATTGCTTCTGCTATTATTCTGCTGTTCCTCTCATGTCTCATCTGCATTTTTTAAATATGCAATAGGAGAAAAGTGCTGTGAATTAAACAGTCCATTCTGAAATCACTGCTCCATTCAGAAATTTCTGCTTCGAAATCACTCCACGAAGTTGCAGAAGGCATCCCTCAGGACCCACCCAGCAGACCCCCTGCTTAGCAAATGAAGGGTCTCTTCCAAGCTCACCCATGAAAAATTGAACTTATGTCGGGCTCACCAAAGCCACAAGACAGCTGGAAAACACCATGATGGATGTCACAGGAAATTGTTCCCCTTGGACTAGTTGGCAGGTCTCTTGTTTAGATACTGAATGGTGGGTTGTCAGGTAAAGAAAAGAAAACAAAACGAAACTAAGGAAGGTCATTTCTGGAGCACTGAAGTGGCTGCTGTGCCTAATATATCTCACCATTATTTTCCTACCTTTCCCCTTTATTAAGAAGGAAAAATACCATCCCACTCTTTTTAAGGAGGAGAAGAAACATTGGATTTCCTGGAAATGTGAATCTATTGCACTTGGCTATCAAATTCCTAATTTTTATTGTACAATCCATTCATTCATTCATTCATTCATTCATTCATTCATTCATTCATTCATTTTCTACATCTGTCCATTTCAGTCAAGAGTCCTTGGACGACTTACAATTCTAAAACCAGTGAAAACCATTAAAAACAATAAAAACATCACAAAATAGCAATAGCACATAGACTTATATATACCACTTCACAGTGCTTTTACAGCCCTCTCTAAATGGTTTATAGAGTCAGCCTATTGCCCCCAACAATCTAGAGCCTCATTTTACCCACCTTGGAAGGATGGAAGGCTGAATCAATCTTGAGCCTGGTGAGATTCCAACTGGCAAATCACAGGCAGCCCGCAGTCAGCAGAAGTAGCTGGCAGTACTGCACTCTAACCACTGTGCCACCGCAGCTCTTATAAATAAATATATATAGCAGCCGTGTTAACTACCGGTAACAGTAAAGTCAAGAAACGTTAAGTAAAGTAAAGTCAGGATCTTTAAGACATTCTGAGCCCCGTTCCAAACTTGGCTGGTTTTTTAAAGCTTTGTGAAAAGCCAACAAGGTTGGATCTATTCTAATCTTCTAGGGGAGAATATTCCACAGAGCAGGGGCTACGGCAGAGAAGGCTATTCTTCTAGTTCCTAACACATGAGACAAGGGGTGCACTTCAAAAATTTTAGCAAGGGGTTCTCTGCCCGGTTCCTGGGTGGGCATGGCCATGGTGAGCGTGGCCTAGTCGGCCTTCTGCACCACGGTGGGGGGGACACATTTTTGCCCTCCCTGGGCTCCGGAGGCTTTTCTTGAGCCTCCAGGAGGGTGAAAACAGGCCTATTGGAAGTTTGGGGAGTCTGGAAACTGACTCCCCAAACTTACAGTAGGCCCATTTTTTGCCCCCTCCCAGTGGTGGGTTGCCCCCGGTTCACACCGGTTCTATAGAACTGGTAGTAAAACTGGCAGGAGGCTCCACCCACTGACCCTGACATCATCAAAATGTGTACGGGGTCCTGCTGTGAATCGGTAGTAAAGGTAAGTAGAACCCACCCCTGCCCCCTCCCTAAGCTTCCGTACGCACCCTGCACTTACCTGCATCCAAAACGGGCCGCATGGGGACTCCTGGGAGGGGTAGGATGGGGTGGGTGGGGTGGGGCCAGCCAGGAGTGGGATTTGGGGGTTCTCCAAACTGCACAGAATCTTAGCTAGAGGTTATCCCGAACCCCTGTGAACCTCCAGCAGCCAACCCCTGCTTGAGACTCTTTAGCTGTGAAATCTGCAGCAACCCTATGAGGTGGGTTGGGTTGAATAGCTCAAAGTCACTCAGCTGACTTTCATGCCTAAGGTGGGGCTAGAATTCTCAGTCTCCTGGTTTCTAAGCCAGCACCTTAAATTCTAAGCCTACACTAAACTTCATCTGTGTGTTTTGCACATCTCCAGGTGTTTGTGGGCCAATAAATCTGTGTTTTATTTTGTTTTGTTTTGTTTCATTTCTTGCTACCTCCCATGTTGAAATGCATTTTAGTTTTTTTCCCCCCATGATCCAGTTAGTAACTTAACTATGAATGAAATATTTTTTCCATCTCCTCCAGCCAAATGTCAGTCGACACAGCTGTTACAGCAGAGAAGGCCCTGCTTGCCTTATATGAATTGACCACCTGGTCAGGAAAATAAAACAGTGGCCATCTGAATTCAGTAGTCACAAATATTATTCCAACGAAGAGGAAGTCAAACAGAGGCTCTGAAGAGCTAAATACTCTTAAAATGCCTGAATGGAACATTTGTCTTCTATTTTCTCTCACACTGATTTTATTTTAACTCATTCCCAATGAATTTGCATCTCTTGACCAGTTTTAACTAATCTCTCCTCCCGCCCCCCATCTCTAGAAAAATATTCTTATATTTAGGATTAGTGAAGGAGCCCATGAAAGAGAATTAATAATAGAAGATACCGTATTTTTCAGAGTATAAAACGCACTGGAGTAAAAGGCGCAGCTTAGTTTTTGGGGAGGAAAATAGGAAAAAAAAATCTACCTACCAGGTATTCATCTGGCTAGCGTCCTTAGTCTGGTCAGCTTCAGCACATTATTTTGCTGGTTTTTTATCCCCTGCTTGGGGATAAAAAAAACAGCTTCTAAGGCACAGCTGAGAGGAAGCAGCAATGAGAAAAGCAGGCAAAGCACGGGGGGCTGGACGTGGAGATTGCTTCACTCGGCTAGCGCCTAGTTAGGGCTGAAAAAAGCTTCTAATGAACAGCTGAGAGTCGGAGCAAAGCATGGAGATCGCTTCACTCACTAGCGCCTCGTTAAAGCACAGTGAAGTCAAGGGAGCAGGCAAAACTCGCTAGTGCGTTGTTAACGCCTAGTTAGGGCTGAAAAAAAGCTTCAAAAAAACTACATTCGGAGTATAAGACGCACCCAAGTTTTCAGCCTCTTTTGGGAGGGGGAAGGTATGTCTTATACTCTGAATAATACGGTTATTAATCAAGGACTCTTTGTAACTTCCTTAAGGTTATAACCGTACATATTTGTACATTCCCATGCTTTAAATTTTCTTTTACTCTGAGTTGTGTTTATGTTTCACTCTGCATTGTTAATATTTTTTGGCGGGGTATTACAAAAATTAAGGATCATCCTCACTCTCATCTGATAAGTGACCTATTTTCATGAGGAAGTAAGGCTGTTTTCCTGGGTTTACCTCAGCTACAGCATTTTTTTATCAATTGCTTTTATATTTTCCCGGCATTGGTTCAATCTACCATAAAGTGTAACTGAGACCTTTTGATTGAAAATGTATTGTAAAGTATAAAAAATATTAATATATAGCTTTCACTGAATAGCTTCCTTTTCCAAGGCTTGGAAATCTAAAGCCACTATAGTAGGATTTTCTGATTATTGCCTGGTTAATAGCAATAGCTCTTAGATTTATATACTGCTTCATTGTTCTTTACAGCACTTTCTAAATGGTTTACAGAGTCAGCATATTGCCCCCAACAATCTGAGTCCTCATTTTACCAACCTCGGAAGGAAAGAAGGCTGAGTCAGCCTTGAGCCAGTCAGGATCAAACTCCCAGCTATGGGCAGAGTTAGCCTGCAATACTGCATTCTAACCACTGCACCACCGGGGCTCTTGGTTAATCCACACGCTGGAAATCTAAACTCACCGGGAACCTCTTTGTGGGGCTATATTCTTGAACATAAACAGGATACTGAAATAATAATAAGAAATAATGAGAAATTAAATTGCAGAATCAGATTACTGCTACAAGCCTCATTTTAGGATAGCAATCAAATGATGATCTTCCATTCACTTTTTTTTTACCCATTTCTGATGAATTTGCATATTTTGACCAGTTTTAACTAATCTCTCCTTCTTCCAATTTCTAGAAAAAGATTCTATTTTTCAGAATTAATGAAGGACTGCAATAGAAGAGTATTAATAATAGAAGAGAACTAATGAAGGACATGTCAGGCCGCGAAGCCATCTTTTGCACTGGATCTTCAGGCCTGCCACATTTAGTGTTGTGGGAGGTATATAGTCATAATAACATTCCTTTCTCTGAGAGTCAAAGACATCTTGTCCTGCACCTGGAGTGGTGTGTCTGGGAGGCATCTCCAGTTGGGACAGTGCATTGATTGGGCCATGGGATGGACATGTGGGTGCTGGGCAGGGACTTGGACTTTCCTATCCGTGGGGAAAACCTGGAAGCTTTCAGATTCGTGTTTTCCCAGATGTGCCAATATGACATCTCTAATAAAATGGAACTTTGAGGAACTTCTAGCCTCAGAGTCTTCTTTCGTTGGGGATATTACTTGGAACCCTGACAGGACATTTGTATTATATGGTATCCATTTTTTCATTTTGTCGCAACAAGCAACCAAAAATAAGTAATCAACATGTGTGTTTATATAGAAAGTGTTTGTCAGGTGTGCTTCCTTCAAAATCCAGGAAAGAATGACCCAAACTCCATGATTTATAGAGACAGGTACTTTTACTAGAAATGAAGTGAACGCAGGCTAATGTGTGAGCATTTCTATTATAAATAGGCATGTATCAAACTCAGTGCTTGTACCCCAACTTAACCTTTCTCCATCTGGAGGCTTCCAGATGTCTTGGGTCTGCTAGAAATCCCCCGCTAGCATGTCAACTAGAAAATCTGGAAGTTGGACACCCAATACTTTGGAAGACCTGTGGTTGACCTAACTGAACATTCTTCAAATCCCCGGTAGCTATCATAACTGCTGAGGTCTTCCTGCTGCATCTCTCTAGACCCCTGATAATTTGAAGATGATGAAATCAGTAGAAGGAATCCCACACACCAACTTCAAAAGTTCTTCCTAGAGGACTACCAATCACAGAACTCAGAAACTAGATTCGTATACCATATGTCTCTTAATATGTAACAAAGACGATGGGTTTTGAATTGGCTTTTGCTCTCAGGAATTATGAGTCAGGTTAAGAGGTGTGCATCCCTTCACAGTCTTAATCGACTGAGAAAACTTCAAAAAATTAAACAGGACGTGTTGATCTTGCTCCTCTCCCACTGAAGCTTGGCTCCTTTGCTTCTTATTGGGGTCCTACCTGCCTCTGGTATTTCAACAGTGCAATAAAAAAAAAGAGAGAGGAAAAAGAAACAATGACTGCAGCAAAATTGTCATCTGTAGAAGATTATGCAATTGTAATCTGTTTCCAAGAAGCCGCAGCTGTTCCATTCCCATGGAGGTATGTGTGTTGCGTTCTTTGGCTGCCAAGTCTCAGCCCCAGCCCAGATTGCCTTTTAATGGCCAACAGTTGTAACGTAAGGCCTTTCAAACAATTTTTTTTTTACGCAAGCAAGTTCGCACCGAGCGAAGGTTGGGATTAGGTCTCCTAAAGTAACCTTGGAAGGATCTTGCCAACGTTGTTTCCAACGGAAAACCTACCCCTGGAAGATGTCTCAGGCAGATAGAGAGCCTATCACATTGCACTCCTTGTACTAAACAATAGGTCATATCAGCAAATGCACCTTGTGTATTGAAATCATATGACTCCCTTATCTGATCTCTTTCGAGAGCCAACAGCCAGCGCTCAAGCGAAGGTTCAAAACCTCTGCAGTAAACAGATGACAAATAACATGCCCTTAAGCAAAACTACTTTGAGGAAAAACATGTTGCAGTTGTTACTATTTTCTCATGATTTTCCATGAAGGAGATGCAGGGTTCAATACCATGCAGTGGGCCGTGCTCAATGTAAAATGTTTAATGTATGCAGAGTAGGTTATGATGTTATTCTGTGTTGCTTAAATTCTATGACATCTATTGCATTTGATAAATTTGCTGCTCGAGGACATTAACTGGAAAGATGATGTACCTCTCCTCTAAAATAAGAAGCCATTTTCTGTCTTCTCTAGGAATTGTTCGTTAGTAATACAACAACAATAACAATAATAATAATTTGATTATCACTGTCCAATCTTCAAAGCACTTATTATGTATCATCTACTGTATACTCCAATACAATATCATTGTAAAATGGGTTACAGATAGCTCCCCAATTTGCAACCAGCAATTGATCCCAAATTTTCTGTTGCTAAATGCAACAATTGTTAAGTGAGTTTTGTCCCATTTTACGAACCTTTCTTGCCATAGTTGTTAAGTGAATCACTGCAGTTTTTAAGTGACCCTGGCTACACAGTTGTTAAATGAGTTTGGCCCCATTTTATAATATTTCTTGTCACAGTTGTTAAGTGAATCACTTTAGTTTACTAACATGGTTGTTAAATGAAACTGGCTTCCCCATTGACTTTGCTTGTCAGAAGGTTGCAAAAAGTGATCACATGATCCCGGGACACTACAAGTACAACCGTCATAAATATGAGCCAGTTGCCACGTGTACAAATCTTAATCACATGACCACGGGTATTGTTGTGGCCCGTCAGTGGCCTGTGCAGATTGTAGCTGATTCCAACAATGAGGAGGCTGGTGTGGTGCTACGCCAGCAGCCTGTGCAGCTGGCGCTCGAGTCGGACAGTGAAGAGGCTGGAGAAGATGTGGTGCCAGAGGCAGGGATTCAGCCAGGGCCTTCAGAACCTCCAGAAGCTCCTTTAAGTGAAGAGGACTAAGAGGAGGAGCCTCTTCTCAATGCACGGGCGCACAGAGCTGCCAAAAGGCAGGAGTGGCTCCTCAGGAAGAGGTCTCCTCGAGAGTAAGGCTTGGGGCTAATTGGCCCCTCCCTTAGCCTATTTAAGGAGGAATGCCGACTGAAGCAATTTGTAGGGAACAACTTTAGTTCACTCTCCTTCCTGTCTGCAAAATTGCTTCTGGGCTTTCTGCCAACTCTAGTAAGACTGTGATTACCTTATCTTAGAATTCTGGTAGGATGTTAAGACAGTTCATTAACAGCCTTTGAATGTATATAAACATACAAACTTTGTATAAAGTTTGTGTGTGTTGCATTCTTTGGGGTCCGTAGCTGGGGAAGAACAAGTGTGCTACAATGGTTATAAGTGTAAAAAATGATTTTTTGTCACATTTTTATAGTGTGCTTGTAACTTTGAATGGTCAAGTGGTCTACCTGTATTTTATTTCATTTTGCAGATGAGGTTAAAATAGTAGGTTATCATCCATGAAGCATGAAGGGATTGGTGGATCTGTTTCCAACCCACCTCTTTTTTTTTCTCTCTATTCTGTTTCTACATCAATATTTGTGTCAAGAATTATTTGTTGTAAGTTTAGGATCTCTCACTCCCTTTGTATCTTCGCTAACTCTCTCAATCTTCCATCATAAACAATCATGCTTTTCAAACCATTCATTTTCAACTGTGCACCTGTATTTGAAATAAACCTTTTTCTAAATACATCCTCACTGAACAATCATAACACTAATTTCTGGGTCTCCAAATATTCCAATTGCTTTTTTTTAATTCTTACCCTTGAATATTTAACACTAACAGAATAATTGTTTCCTCAGAGTTTCATTCATTAAAACATTTCCCAAAACTCATATCTGATCATTCTATCACCACAATTCTTAGAATTATAACATGTAAACATCAGTGGTGAAATCCAAACTTTTTATATCGGTTCTGTGGGCGTGGCTTGGTGGGCGTGGTGTTGCTTGGTGGGCATGGCAGGGGAAGGATACTGCAAAATCTCTATTCCCACCCCACTCCAGGAGAAGGATACTGCAAATCCCCTTTCCCTCCCCACTCCTGGGGAAAGGATATTGCAAAATCTCCATTCCCACCGCACTCTGGGGCCAACCAGAGGGGGCATTTGCCAGTTCCCTGAACTACTCAAAATTTCCGCTGCAGGTTCTCCAAACTGCTATCAGTTCTCCAGAACCTGTCAGAACCTGCTGGATTTCACCCCTGGTAAACATACCAACTCATGATTTCTAAATTTCATATGCATCCAAAACAATCTTAATAATACCAGTTAATACTTTTGGACACACATATAGTTCCTATAATATGTGTATTCATCAACTTCACTCCACAAGATCAAGCCACCATCACTTAGGTGTGCTCTACCTTTCTCCTTTCTCTATGTTTCACTTATACACAACTTTCCCATTCAGATTCTTCTATAATTCATGCTCTTCTCTATTTACACATCTTACCGGTATATTTCAAATTTCCATCTTCCACATGTCTTGACTTTCCTCAGATGGACTTATAAAGATAGATCTCCATTGCTCACCCTGGCATTGGTCAATCATAGATTTCACATAATTCTTTCTAGTCAGATAGCAAGGGTCACCAGTTTTAATCACACCCATGTAATCTGTATCATGTGTGTGTGTGTGTGTGTGTGTGTGTGTGTGTGTGTGTGTGTGTGTGTGTGAGAGAGAGAGAGAGAGAGAATGAGAGAGAGAGAGAGAGAGAGAGAGCCTTCCAATCTTCTCAAGCTAAGTATTTCCAACTCCTTCAAAATGTCATCATAGTTTCTAGCAGTGGAGAAATCCAAATTTTTTTTACTACCGGTTCTGTGGTCTTGGTGGGTGTGGTGTGGCTTGATGGGCGTAGCAGGGGAAGGATACTGCAAAATCCCCATTCCCACCCCACTCGGGGGCCAGCTAGAGGTGGTATTTGCCAGTTCTTCGAACTGCTCAAAATTTTCACTACTGGTTCTCCAGAACCTGCTGGATTTCACCCCTGGTTTCTAGTCCTCTGATTCTCCTTACCCATTCATTTCTTTTTGCCTTTCTCTGTTTGTCTGAATCCTCAAGATGAGGACTAAGCTATGCCAAAAAAATATAAAAAATTTCCGTCCATGATTTATGAATTATACTGAAATTAGGCTGTTGATTGAGCTCAAAACTGCATTTGCTCTTTTTACAGCCCTGTCATACAACTGACTCATATTCTTCTTGTGACAATCCAGATAGTGTCAATTCTCTGTCTGAGCATCTGATTTCTTCTTTCGAAAATTGGAAAAAGGAGTTGCATTTGTCTTTGTTAAAATGGTGATCCTCCAGGCTTTGAGGTCAAGGTGAGCTGAGTCCTCCTGTTGTGGCTCTGTTACCTGAGCCTGTGTCATTGGCAGGAGAGGACTCCGAGAGTGAAGGAGAGGAGTTGGCAAGGCCTCCTTCTCCAGGACCCTCCTCTCTGGCAATGCCTTCAGTGTCCGCCGAAGGGCAAGAGATAGGGCCAGGGCCAAGCACATCCACGCAGCCACAGGTGGACAGTGATGAAGGTAATGAGTCTTGGCTGGATCCCCGGCAACGTCGCAGAGATAAGCGCGCGCAACAGAAGAAAAGGCGTGCCAGAGATTAGGCTGAGTCACTGGACCACACCCCACAGGATATAAAAGGGGGTGAGGTGGCCATTCAGACTCTGTGATGGAAAAAACTAACTACTATCGAGTCACATTGCATCTTTGGAAACATTATCGGCCTTGGATTTATTTTACAAAACGGACAATTCTTGACTGTGTATATTTTGCTTATTGAGTAAAAGTTCTTGGCAAGCAGCTACTGGGTTGCTGCCAAGCATCTTATCGGAAGAATTTGTTGTCTGCCAGTTTATTTAACCCCCGGCTGTCTGTTTGTGTGCGTGTGTGAGACGGGGACAGAACACGTCCATAGCCAGATTTAGAAATGGTCAGCTTTGTTTGTTATTCTATAATTTAGTATGTCTTAATGAACATTGTTATTTTGTATTATGGGTGGTTTGGGGGGGTTGGGTGGCGTTTTATGACTCAGTGGTGCAAGTTGTAATGGGTATGCCTTGGTATATCAATGAAACATTTATTTATTTTTATTTTATTTATTAATATCCTGCCTTTATTACTCAAGGCAACTCAAGGCAACGAACCCACCTAATACTGCAAAACTCAATCTGGGTCAGTCACTGGGACCAGAGATTCTATCTTCTGAGCTTTTGGGCTTGTGCTGCAGCCCATCAACCCAGATTGGATCCTGCAACATTATCCTGGGACAGGCATATTTGCCTTCATTCATGGCACCTAATATTCCTTCCTCTTGCTATTTTCCCTGCTAGTTATGAGCCGAGGTGGCGCAGTGGTTAGAGTGCAGCACTGTAGGCTACTTCAGCTGACTGCTAGCTGCAGTTCGGCAGTTCAAATCTCACCGGCTCAAGGTTGACTCAGCCTTCCATCCTTCTGAGGTCAGTAAAATGAGGACCCAGATTGTTGGAGGCAACATGCTGGCTCTGTAAAACGCTTAGAGAGGGCTGTAAAAGCACTATGAAGCGGTATATAAGTCTAAATGCTATTGCTATTGCTATTCCCCACAACAAGAACCCAGTGAGGTGGGCTGGGCTGAGAGAGAGTGACTGACCAAAGACCCCCAGCCAGCATTGGTGAGCTGCAGTGGTTGATGGTCTACTTCAGGTGTGAGTCAAGTTGCTGGTTGTTACCCATAAAGACCTACATGGCCCAAAGTCTTGAGACCATCTATCTCCCGTAACATCTGCCTGACCAATTTGATGTGAGTAGGGTTGTCATGCTCCAGTACCTTCAATTATGCAGTGTCATCTCTCAGGACTCCGTAAGGGTGTCTTCAAAACAATATCTCAGTTGGGAAGCATTACCTTCTCCACTTCGACACCCTCACTTGTACTTTGCAGAGTTTTATGAGGAACATCTTCCAAGTGTTCTTTGAGCAGGGAAGGAGGGGAAATGTTGTGACTCATCCCCATAGCAACCCTGACTTGATGATGTGAATAGTGCAAGATGTTACGCATGTTTAGCAATAACTGGCCAGCACAACTGCATAATAACAACCTGGAGATTGTGGGACTATCCTGACATTCTCACAGGCAGCTGTCACTAACCAAAGTTCCATAATAGCTCGTGGTGAATATTGGACTTCTGTAGGTGTCTCCTATAGATGGTATGATGCATGGAAAACATAAGATCTAAAAAAAAAAGAATCAAGCAAAATCCAAACATAGGTATAAACTGTGCTTCCCCTCTGGGATAATTGAAATCTGCAAGGCTGTATGCATTTCACAATTCAGGGAGAGTCTGGAATCATAGAAATTGATACTGCTTGCAGCCTTTGGAGAAATTCTGTCCTAAAAGCGAACTGCCAGGACCCAAATATCATTTTGGGTGGTCCAGGACAACCATGTTTAATGGGTTTCCTCTCTTGTACATACCACAGACAGATCTCATGGCTTACAATCTCATGAGTCATGAAAAGGAAAACCTTCTTTTTTCTTTAAAAAAAAACAAAACAAAACCTTTTAAAATAGAAGAAAGGGAAATTATATCATGGTGTTCTCTGGGACCCTTTAACCTATTCTCAGCTCCTTCCATTTTCACAGTGTTTGTTTGCATTTATTTAGCCTAAGTAACCATGGCTTTGTATCCTTTAAAGACAAAAGATCCCAGGTTCTATTTCTGTCTGAAATCTCTGAGACTTGTGACTGGTCAGTCTTGATAAAGATGAGGTACAGCCAGGGGTGGGCTGCTGGGGGTTTGCAGGGGTTCAGGAGAACCTCTCACTAAGATTATGTGCAGTTCGGAGAACCCTCAAATCCCATTCCTGGCTGGCCCCGCCCTGCCAACCCCACCCCTCCCAGGAGTCCCCACGTGGACCATTTTGGATGCAAGTAAGTGCAGGTTGTGTGCAGAGGCTCAGGAAGAGCAAGAAACGGGCCTACTGGAAGTTCTGGAGCCTGGGGAGGCTGTTTCCGCCCTCCCCAAGGATTGAGGAAAGTATCTGGAGCCCGGGGAGGGCAAAAATACCCCCCCCCATGGTGCAGGAGGCTGACTAGGCCACGCCCACCATGGCCATGTCAACCCAGCAACTGGGCAGAGAACTCTTTGCTAAAATTTTTGAAGCCCACCCCTGGGTACAGCCTAGTATATGCCTAGTAGCAGAAAACAGTACCCCAAACAAGAAACCAGTAAGGGAAAACCACATACATCCCCATCAACAGTAGCAGGGCAAGCTACTATATAAACAGGGAACAAACCCCTCAGTCACTAGCATTGATGATGTTATCTAGTTGGGTAATGAAACATCTGCAAACTCAAAAAGCACCAAGGAATCCACAGTTCAACCCTACAGTTATTCTCTTCTAAAGCTGAAGTAGATTCAGCTCAGCCCAGAGTCAGTATATGGTAACAAATCAAGGGTGGGTTCTACTTATTTACTATCGGTTCGCAATGGGGCCGCGCATGCACTCTTCTGTGCAAGCGCAGAAGCTTCTGCACATGCACAGTAGCATTTTCATGACGTCAGGGTCAGTGGGCAGAGCCTCCCGTCTGTTTTACTACCGGTTCTATAGAACCGGAGCGAACCGGGGGCAACCCACCACTGTAACAAATCCTGAGAGTTGCAAGCTATTTCTACTCATTTGAAGCATGATTTATTCTTGTACATGCATTTGATGTATTTATTTACATCTCTGAATATATGTGTGGCAGTGATGGGTTTCAAATTTTTTTACTACCGGTTCCGTGGGTGTGGCTTGGTGGGCGTGGCAGGGGAAGGATACTGTAAAATCTCCATTCCCTCCCCACTCCAGGGGAAGGTTACTGCAAAATCCCCATTTCCTCCTGATCGACTGGGACTCGGGAGGCAGAGAATAGATGGGGGCAGGGCCAGTCAGAATTTTTACTACTAGTTCTCCGAACTACTCAAAATTTCCACTACCGGTTCTCCAGAACTGGTCAGAACCTGCTGAAACCCACCTCTGGCGCAGAGAGCCAGGGAGGGCAAAAACTATTTTTTTTTCTTACCTCTTCGAAATCTTGGTGCGTCTTTGTCAAGTATTTGCAAGCCATTGGCACATGTGTCATATAGACACCAGTGGAGGCAGAGAGTGTCTTCATCCCTATGTGGAAAGGAGGGGCTTACCCTGAGTATAAAACTCCCTCCAACCTTTTCCACCTTGTTCTCTCCATCTCTCTCTTTTCATGTTTGTTCCTCATGAGACTTGATCTCTGTTGTACATAGTTAATATGATTTATCATATGAATAAATACGTTTAAGACATTTATTTATGCATCTGCCTCTGAACTCTTCTATGTTCCTGGGTGTTTCTATGATCCCAATTCCACAGTTTTATACACCGGTGCGTCTTATAGTCTGAAAAATATGGTAATTTCTATTTTCTCAACAAGGTGCATGGAAGGAAGAAGTTCCTGAAATGCTTTTTACCCATAAAGAATATAAGGTTGCTAAAACACCCAATTTTAATTACGACCAAATGAGGTCTCCGAGATATACAGCCCTGCAGGGGAAACGGAGTGAGAAGCAGGATGACATATGTAACGGGTTAAAATAAGTTGTTTTAGGTGGATTCCTTGCAACCTAGGGAGGCTTTCTTGTCAATGTTTTGACTGCAAGGGAGACCATCTGTTGTTATTCAGGCCTACGGCTCGAACTGTCTAGGCTTCCAGGCAGAGATGGCCGTAAACCTTTGAAGGGATACTGTTGCTCAGAAGAGGTCTTGGGGGAGGATCAGCTATCTTCTTTTGTTATTAATGGCCCTCACAGCAAGGACCACCACTCTTTTTCTCTCCCAGACCCACTTCTGCGAAAGATACATCGGGAGCAAAGAGCAAGTATTATCGCTTCCAAGTTCTGGAAGGATTCTTATCATAGCAACAATTGCTACAATTAACCTGGAAAAGTATAATAGATTGCAGATCTGCATTCATGCCCAAATTTCATACATTTGGATCAGAGGTGGGTTTCAGCAGGTTCTGACCAGTTCTGGAGAACCGGTAGCGGAAATTTTGAGTACTTCGGAGAACCGGTAGTAAAAATTCTAACTGGCCCCGCCCCCATCTATTCTCTGCCTCCCAAATCCCAGCTGATCGGGATTAAATGGGGATTTTTCAGTATCCTTCCCCTGGAGTGGGGTGGGAATGGAGATTTTACAGTATCCTTCCCCTGCCACACCCACCAAGCCACACCCACAGAACCAGTAGTAAAAAATTTTGAAACCCACCACTGATTTGGACCAGTTGTGGAATTCAATTTTTTTTATTACAGGTTCTGTGAGCATGGCTTGGTGGGCGTGGTGTGGCCTGGTGGGCATAGCAGGGGAACGATACTGCAGAATCTCCATTCCCACCCCACTCCAGGGAAAGGATACTGAAAAATCCCCATCCCCACCCCACTCTGGGGCCAGCCAAAGGTGGTATTTGCCGGTTCTCTGAACTACTCAAATTTTCTGCTACCGGTTCTCCAGAACCTGTCAGAACCTGATGAATAGCACCCCTGATTTGGACTAACCATCTCTCACTGTATTTAATAGAGATTTGTAGGATTGCATCATTTTGTTATACTATTGCATCGTCCTGTTATATTATTATGGCACAAACTTTTTTTTTAATTTTTTTTTATTAAAGATAGACAAACAAAAACATACATACATACAATACACAACATAGACAAACTATACATTAAAATCAAGTCTTACAACTTGAGCCTTAAGAAAAAAGAAAGTTACTTCGGTATTGTATATTTCTGTATATATATATCTACCTTCTTCATTATATAACGATATTTTAAGATTATTTCTTAATTTTTGTTTCCATTGTTGGTATTCCCTTCCTGTCCTACTGGTTATTTCTTATTTCATTTTCCTTTTCTCTAACCAATCGTACCATCGTTGCTAGACGAGATAGTACTCTGTGTCTTCCTTTTCTTGTATTTCTTTGGTAAGCCTGTCCATCTCCGCACATTCCATTCCTTTTTGTATTATTTTATCCTCACTTGGCATATCTTCTGATTTCCACATTTGCGTGAATATGATTCTTGCTGTTGTCAGGATATGGATTATCAAATATTGTGTTTCTTTTTCATAGTGATTTGTTAGTATTTCTAATAAATATGTTTCTGGTCTCAATGGCACTCTGTGTGGTGATTTCTTCCAGTTGTTTTTGGATCATTTTCCAATTTTTTTTTGCCTTTTGGCATGACCACCACATGTGGTAGTACGTCCCTTTGTGTGATCTGCATTTCCAACAGTTCGGTGTGGTGTTAGGGAACATCTTTGTATTATGGCACAAACTTTTAATAGCAAAAGACTGTTCAGCTTTCTGCCAACCAGAAGATTTTATCCTTCTAAATCTGTTATTTTATCTACTGGTTTTTTCCCCCGTTTCTATTCATTCATGTCCAATTCTAGACAAGTTCCTGCAGTTTTCTTGGCAAGGTTTTCCAGAAGTGGTTTGCCATTGTCATCGTCCTAGGGCTGAGAGAAAGTGACTGGCCCAAGATCATCTAGCTGGTTTTGTGCCCAAGGTGGGACTAGAATTCACAGTCTTCCAGTTTCTAGCGTGATGGCTTAACTACTACATGAAATTGTCTCTCTTATCTAGAGGACATCACTTATTATGAGCCACGGTGGCGCAGTGGTTAGAGTGCAGTACTGCAGGCTACTTCTGCTGACTGCCGGCTGCCTGCAATTTGGCAGTTCGAATCTCACCAAGCTCAAGATTGATTCAGCCTCCCATCCTTCCAAGGTTGGTAAAATGAGGACCCAGATTGTTGGAGGCAAGATGCTGACTCTGTAAACCGCTTAGAGAGGACTGTAAAGCACTGTGAAGTGGTATATAAGTCTAAGTGTTATTGCTATTATTAAAACACACAGAAAAGCAACTGCAAGGAAGAAATGAGGGCATCAGGACTTATTAAAGAGAAAAGCAATACAGGTTGAGACAGGAACTTCATGTAAGGTGTGTCTCTGGGCTGCAAAACTCCAATAACAGCTAGTCTCTCTCTGTTGCATCCTATAGGTTGCTGAATTATTTCAACTGGGGCATAGTAACTGGAGGTAAAGATATATATATATTGATATGTCCTGCTCTCCATGAGGATCAGACTTCCAAATAATGGTATATAAATCAAATAATCCAAAATGGTAACACAGGTAGTCCTCAATTTACAACCACAACTGAGCCCAAAAGTTCTGTTGCTAAGTAAGACAGTTGTTAAATGAGTTTCCCCCCATTTTATGATATTTCTTGCCACAGTTGTTAAGCGAATGCAGTTTAGTAAACTGGTTTTTAACTGAATCTGGCTTTCCTTTGCTTGTCAGAAGATCGCAAAAGGTTATCACATGATCCCGGGACACTGCAATTTTGATCACATGATCATAGGGATACTGCAATGTTTGTAAGTGTGAAAAATAGTCATAAGTCATTTTTTTCAGTGCCGTTGTAACTTTGAACAGACACTAAATGAATAGGCAGTCCTTGACTACCTGTTCTTGTTACAGGTAGTCAAGAAGTACCTGTAACAAGAACAAGAACAACAATATACTGTAGGCATAAGAATTTCCCTTTTTTTCCCCCCATGCTTTTCCATGCTTTAATGATTTAATGATTCCTATAGTAGAAGTAGAAGTAGAAGTAGAAGTACAATGAATAGGAGTGTCAGGGTTCCAAGTAACATAACCATAGCAAACAAAACTCTGTGGCAGGCAATTTCCTCAAAGAATAGGTTTATTGGATATATCATATTGGCAGAGGCTGGTGAAAACCAACTCTGAATATTCCCAAGGTTTTCACCTAATTAAAAGTAAAAGTTTGTCACTTTCTCAAAACTATCAGTCAAATGGTCCAATCAGGGTACTGTCCAGTTGTGTTGTGGCCCGCCAGCGGCCTGCGCGGATTGTTGCTGATCCCGATGACGATGAGGCTGGTGTTGTGCTGCACCAGCAGCCTGTGTAGCCGGTGCTCGAGTCGGACAGTGAGGAGGCTGAAGAAGATGTGGTGCCAGAAGCAAAGATCCAGGCAGGGCCTTCAGAACCTCCAGAGGCTCCTTTAAGTACAGAGGATGAAGAGGAGGAGCCTCTTCTCAATGCACGGGCACGCAGAGCTGCCAAAAGGAAGGAGTGGTTCCTCAGGAAGTGGTCTCCTCGAGAGTAAAGCTTGGGGCTAATTGGCCACTTCCTTAGCCTATTTAAGAAAGGACGCAGCTTGCAACAAGCTGCAGGAAACAACTTTAGTTCGCTAATCATCGCATTGGGGTTTCTCTGCAACCTGGTTTCTGGGCTTTCAGCCAACTCCAGTAAGACTCTGACTATCTTATCTGTGGAATTCTGGCAGGCTGTTAAGAACGCTTATTAATAGCCGGCATTTGCTAAAACTGCATTATTTGAGTTCTGTTCAGAGTTTGTGTGTGCTGTGTTCTTTGGGATCCATGGCTGGGGCAGATCAAGTTGCTGGTGACTCCAGTCCCCTCCTTCTGAGCACCTGCAGGAATGTCCTTGGTTCCCAAGAGAAAGTATTTTGTTTTGACTACAACACCCTAACTGTCACTATTCCCCCCCCCCACACTCTCCCTCTCCCTCTTCTCCAGTGTGTCAGCACTGAAGTCTCAAAATGGCCCCAGTCAGGACAGCTTCAGGATTGACAAGAAGCACCAAAATCAATAGTGATTTTGTAATTCTGAAGTAAGCCAGGCTTGGTTGATCCCCAGATGGAAGATCATTGGGAAATGTCAGAGCTGTGGGTTATGCTGGGATGTCCAAAAAAAAAAAAAAAAAAACCCACCAGAAGAAGGCTGTGGCAAATAACTTTGGAACCTATTGCCAAGTCAGCCGCACAGCGATGCCTATGACCTCACAGGAGGTCAGCTGGGTAGAGATTTATGAAAATGGAACACATTCATCAGTCTTTAAATATTCCCATTCAAATTTGGGCTATTGTCTCTCTTGCTTTGTGAATGCTTTCTGTTCCATAGAAACAGGATGAATTCAAGGTTTAAATTAAAATACAGATGGGACCATTGATATTAACTTTTCTGGCATTGCAGCTTCACATGCAGCAGCCAGCGCCATTTAGTAGTGAAGCAAAATGTTTATGTTCTCATGTCCCTTATTAAATAATATTCGCTTCCTTTTAAAGCAGGACATTTGTATCTCGGGCTTGAAATGAAGTGTCCTTGGTGCTCTCTGAGCTCAGTTGTTCTCTTGCAAATATTTCATTACCCAAACTGGGTCATATCATCTGTGCTGGGGGCAGTGCTATCATTGATGATGTTACCTAATTTGAGTGAAGAAATGTCTGTGAGAAAACAACCAAGTTCAGAGAGCACCAAGGGCTCTTCAGTCTATCTTTCCATTAGAATATTCCCAGGCAGTTTAAATTATGTGTTAGAACAGGGCAGGGGTGAAATCCAGCAGGTTCTGGCGAACCGGTAGCGGAAATTTTGAGCAGTTCGGAGAACCGGTAGCGGAAACTTTGAGTAGTTTGCAGAACCGGCAAATACCACGTCTGGCTGGCCCCAAAGTGGGGTGGGAATGGAGATTTTGCAGTATCCTTCCCCTGCCATGCCCACCAAGCCACGCCCACCAATCCACACCATGCTCACAAAGCCACGCCCACAGAACCGGTAGTAAAAAAAATTGAATTTCACCACCGGAACAGGGGTGTCAAACTCAAGGCCCGCAGGCCGGATCCAGCCTGTGGGGTGGATAGATCTGGCCCGTGGGGCCAGCCTGGAAATAGCAAAGGACCACACACCTCCACACCCCATTTTGGGCCTGGACAGCCTCCTAAAGCACTCTGGCAGCCAAAGTGAGGCACGGGGGGCTGCACGAGCACCCCCATGCCCTGTTTTGGCCTTGGATGACCTCTTGCAGCACTCTGGCAGCAAAAATGGAGCATGGGGGGCCCCTTGTGTGACCCCCTCGTGCCTCATTTTGGGCCTGGACAGCCTCTTGCAGCACTCTGGAAGCCAAAATGGGGTGCGGGGCAGGGCTCACACACACACTTGTGCCCCATTTTGGCTGGCAGAGTGCTGCAGGAGGCGTCAGTCCTGTTTCCCCCCCCCCGCAAGCCGGCCCACGGAGGACAACTACAATGCTGATCCGGCCCTCGAAAAAATCCAGTTTGACACCCCTGTGTTAGAATGATGCTCAACACATTGTTGGTAAGTTTTTCAAGAGAAAGGTAATGAACCAAGTTTAATTACTATCTTTTCTCTTTGGCTTGTTCCATGTGTTTCCTTAAAAAAAAAAGAAAAGAATCCCAAGATATAATTACAATAACTGCTGAAAATAAAATAATAGAATTCTCTAAAATTAACAATTGAAATAATAACAACGGCTATTGCTTAATGCATTGTAAGCCACCCTGAGTCTTCGGAGAAGGGCAGCATATAAATCAAATTAAAAAAAAAATCCTAGCCAATTTTATGTGATAGAATTTTCCATCGTTGTGGATATAGGGAAAGCTTTTTGCCACAGTAGTGGATGTATTTTATCAATTTTGTGATAAATAACTTTAGAGTTGCTTGATAATTGGATGGGAATCCCCAAGGACATCCATGTGGTCATTAGGAGTCAAGTTCATCTCAAAGAAAAGTTTGTTCTTTAAAAACGTTGAGTCTTTCCTCAATTGTTAGAGTAATGGGGATATTCATTCTACAGTCTCATGCATGTTTAGTTTAGAAACCAGTTGAATTTGGTGGGAATTACTTCTAAGCAAGCACACAGAAGAATGGCCTGCCATCAGTTAAACAAGCAAGATGAGTCCTATTGATATTTCTTAGACTGCAATCATCAAAGTAAATGAAAACCAAGAAGCATTCAAAAGTATTCCTTTTTCAACAACGATCATTCAGCCAGAAGAACCAAGAAATCTGATTCTTCAGTAGGAATGAAAACCAGCCAAAAGTTTGGGAGGAGCACACATATGTTAGCATCTTTAGTCATTACATTTCTCTTTTAACCTTCTATTTCTCGAGACTGAGCCTTGATCCAGACAAGCAGCCTAAAGCAATGGGTGGGAAATCAGATACCCCACCACAATGTTGAGTATCTAAGGAAGTGTGTGACAAATTGTAACGACAGGGCTGATTTGGAGAATTATATAAAAGAGTGAAGAATGTTTACTACCAAGACCAAAACAAAAAGAAATATAGAACACAGATTTAGGTCAGCCAACTTTCAGTTAAAAAAATTTAATTACTACTCGGACTTAAATACGAAACTACAAAGAAGTATAGATTCAAATTTGAAATTCAAAAGGAACACTTAGGAACCTAGTTGTAAAATGGGCAACCGCATATCTAGGGCTGAAAAAATGTCTATCAGAGATTTAACAGAATAACAGAGTTGGAAGGGATCTTGGAGGTCTTCTAGTCCAACCTCCTGCTCAAGCAAGAGACCCTATACCATTCCAGATAAGTGGCTGTCCAGCCTCTTCTTAAAATTGATGGTACACCACAACTTCTGAAGGCAAGCTGTTCCACTAGTTAGCTGTTCTCACTGTCAGGAAATTTCTCCTTGGTTCTAGGTTGCTTGTCTCCTGGATTAGTTTCCACCCATTGCTTCTTCTTTTGCTTTCTTGTGCTTTGGAAAATAGGTTGACCCTCCCTCCGCTCCTCCCACCCCATTTTTTGTGGCAGCCCATCAAATATTGGAACACAGCCTTGATATGGCATTTATATTTTAAACATTCTGATCTGGGAGAGAGATATTCTTGATGCCAAATAGTATAATGATTCATTGGGTGTTATTGCAACGCCATCCACCCAAGTCCTGCTGTGCTTCCTCATGGCAAACGGAGAAGTGTTATTCTGGGGAGGGATGAACAAAGAACAGTGGGATCGTATGATAAGAATAAACCCTGTTTCCCCCAAAATAAGACATCCCCTGATAATAAGCCCAATTGGGCTTTTGAGTGCATGGCAATAAGGCCAAGCGCTTATTTCAGGGTTCAAAAAAATATAGGAAAGGGTCTTATTTTCGGGGAAACTTGGTATATTCTCAATAGAGTCATCCAAGATGTGAAGGTCATCCCAGCTGCCCAGCTGAAGTAAGCGGGCACCTCTATTGGGTTGCAGCGATGTAAGAAGTCACTGGAGGGAGACAATCTTTTTATGATAATGGCAAAGGCATCAATTCTTATTGTGCAAAGGTAAATCAAACCTGTACTTTATCAAAAATGACCACCTGGATAGAAATATAAAGTGATTGATGACTTCATGCTGGATGATGGACTCTTCAAGTTGGATGACGTTCAACAGACTTATGAAGAAAAGTGGAAGATCTTCTGGAATACTAATGGGGTTTATGATGCAACTAGATTACGTTAGGATCAGAGGTGATATTCAACAAGTTGGGACCGGTTCAGGCGAACTGGTAGCGCCGACGATCAGTTGGCCCTGCCCACTGCCCACTGCCCCTGCTCTATCCTGTCCTTTATTTCCTGCTTTGTAGCTCATCTCAATTGCACTGCACAGATTATCCCCCCCTTGCTGTTCTACTTACCATTGCTGACTTGGAAGGTAAGCAGCTAAGCTTCTAAATGCTCCATTTTCAGTGCTGCGCGCAAGCGTGCCCTCACTCAACTAGTTGTTAAACCAGCAGCATCCCACCACTGGTTAGGATATTTACTTGCTGATGTGATCATGTAGAAAAAGAAAGCCCACAGCTGCAAAAACAGAATTGCAGTGGGAACATTTAATCTAATGAGTACGAACATGGGAAAGCTTAGCATAGTGAAAGATAAAATGAATCAAACATGTGCTGACATCTCAGTCATCAGTAAATTGGAATGGATTAGAAATGGACAATATGAATAATTGGAAGATCCTATTGTTTACTATACAGGACATGAAGAATGGAAAAACTATGCTGCTTTCATAGGCAGGATGGATCTATCTAAGACAGGTGTCTGCAACCTGTGGCTCCGGAGCCACATGTGGCTCTTTCATCCCCCTGCTGTGGCTCCCTGTCTGCTGAACCCACCACCGGCTGGCCCCGCCCCTTGCCCTCCCCTCCCAGTCACTCCTTGCCTGGCCTAAGAAGGTAAGGGCGATTACCTAAAGTAACACCAGGAGGCACAAAACCTGGGTAAGTGTGGCTGGGGGTAGTGGTCATGTGACTGGGTGGGAGTGAGTGATGTCGAGTTAGCCACACCCACCCGGGTTTTGTGGCTCCCGGTGATTTCTTTTCTGTGGGAAATGGGTCGAAATGGCTCTTTGAGTGTTTAAGGTTGCAGACCCCTGATCTAAGACAATACTTAGGAACAATGCATTCAATGACCAAATAATTTCAGTTAGACCTCATGGATAAGCTTTTAATATGATGGTCTAACCACTGATGTAGAAGAAGAGGTTGATAGGTTTTATGATTAAGTTCAGTCTGAAATTGACAGAACATGCAACTAAGATGCGCTTGGAGATTGGAGGGTCTTCAGTAAAGGAAAAATATAGCTGGACTATATAGTTTAGGAAACCAAAATGAAGCAGCAGAATTTAACAGAATAATAGAGTTGGAAGGGACCTTGGAGGTCTTCTAGTCCAACCCCCCACTCAGGCAGGAAACCTTATACCTTTTCAGACAAATGGTTGTCCAATCTCTTCTTTAAAACTTCCAGTGTTAGAGTATTCACACCTTCTGGAGACAAGTTGTTCCATTGATTAATTGTTCTCACTGTTAGGAAATTTCTCCTTAGTTCTAGGTTGTTTCTCTCCTTGGTTAGTTTCCACCCATTGCTTCTTGTCCTACCCTTAGGTGCTTTGGAGAATAGCTGGACTCCCTCTTCTTTGTGGCAGCCTCTGAAATATCTGAACACTGCTATCATGTCACCCCTAGTCCTTCTTTTCATTAAACTAGACAACCTAGAGCAGAGGTCTCCAACCTTGGTAATTTTAAGATTTGTGGACTTTAACTCCTAGAAGCAGGCTGAGGAATTCTGGGAGTTGAAGTCCACAAGTCTTAAAGTTGCCAAGGTTGGAGACCCCTGACCTAGAGAGACTTAATCAGTTTTTGCAAGTCTTCTTTACTAACAGTCTTCAAATAACCAAACTAATGCCTACTGTATATACATGGACATCACTAGATAGAATACACAAAAATCAAATTGACTGTGTTATGGTCACAAGCAGTTCAGTTCTAACAGCAAAGACCTGGGGCTGAATCTGAACACAGTACAAATTGCTCCCAGGCATGTTCCAGATCAAGCTAAAGAAAAGGAACAAAGCCGATAGTTTCCATTATATAATCTTTAGCAAACATCCACCATTTTTGAAGAGAACATCAGGAATCACATCAAAGCCCTGAACCGCATTGATATGGAGCTAGAAGTACTGTACAATGAAATCAGAGAAATCATTAAGGAAAAATGTGAAAAGAGAGTGCCACAGGCCAAGAAAAAGAAAAAAAGTGAATTCAATGTCAGAAGAGAAACCAAAGCCAAGAAAGACAATGATCTTAGGAAGGAATTTAGCAAAGGATTTCAAAAGAAACAAGAAGCCGTATTACAATGACATTGAAAAGTCAGTCAAGATGGAAACAAACAAACAAGCAAGCAAGCAAACAAACAAACAAAAACCCAAGGAAATTCTTCCAAAATATCTCTGAACTGGGGAGGTTGCAACCAAAAAAGCAGGAGAGCAAGTGATTTGATGCTCTTGAATTTTGGTGTTGGAGACAATACCTAAAAATGCCCTAGATATTCAAGTACACAAATGAATGGGTCATGGAACGGAACAACCCAGGAGTCTCATGCAGAGGTAGGATTAACATAATTTACCTACCGATTCGCCCAGCACTGAAAATGTGAGCGTGCGGGCGCTCATGCACACTTTGCTCACACGCGCCACCTCCGTGCATGCGCCTGGCCTTCCACTCATGCGCCCAGCCTCAAAAATGTACCTAAATAGGACAGCATAGAGCCAGGGTGAAGGCTTCGCGTCAGAGGCAGAGATGGGGCCAGGGCCATCTGGGAGTTATGCGCGGACTCCAGAGCCTCCAGAGTCGGACATCAGAGAGGCGGAGGAACAGGAGGAGCCTGTTCCTAGTGCACACATGCACAGAGCTGCCAGAAGCCAAGAACAGTTAAAACAAAAGGGACAACTCGGGAGTAAGGCCTGGAGATGATTGGCCCCTCCCATAAGGCTTAAAAGAGGAGCAAAGTGGGCCCTTTGCAGGAAAGCAATGTTGTTAATTTTGTTCCCAGTCGGCATCTCTGTTTGATTCTGGACTCCGTATGGCTTTGCCAAGTAGGTCTTTGGCAGCGTGTCAAGGGAGATGAAGGTTGGTGATTATCCCGAAGGACTTCTCCCAAAGGATTTTTTGCAACTAATTGGGACTCAGCTGTGAATGAACGTAATTCACAGCTGTTGCAATAAAATAGGTTTTTGGGACTACTCCTGTGTTTTAATGACTCAGGAAGCCTAGGTCACAACAAAAGGGAGAAATGGAGAAACATGCTCTTAAAGACAGAAAGCAGACTCAATCTTCCTTAATAGCCCCAGCAGATATTTTGTGCCCATTAAGAAAGATTGGGCCAGCCTATCCACAAAACAAAAGACCTTCATCTCCAGGGATGGGATTAAAATTTACATTCTCCTCCACCCAAATGACCCATGAAGACATAATAGAATTAACCCACCACCATTTAGCAAAAGAGACAAGCCCCTTCATTACACAACCCCCAGAAAGTTCAAACTTCAAAGTCATACCAATAATAAGACCAACCCTAATTTTTTCATGGCGGGTCTAATATTACCCTTACCCCGAAAATAAGGCCGGAGGAATGGGCGTGGCTGCGCAGGCACGGGGAGGGGGGAACTGTCTGGCTGCAGCCCTCAGGCGCCTTGAGGCAGCGCAAATACCACTTTTGCCCTTCTCTTTCTGGGTGCAGCACTTCTGCTTGTTGGGCCGCTTCCCCAAAGCCGGCAGCTCCGCGGTCAGCTGCTTTGCTTTTTCCCTCTTTTGGGGAGGCTCACGGGAGGCTTTTTGGTGAACAGGAGGAAAATGGGGAGGGGAATTTTTCTGCCTGACATCCATTCCTCAAGCTCAGCACAGACTGAGGGAATGAAGACAGGGAGGAAAACCTGCCTCCACATTTTCCTTCCGTTCGCCAAAAAGCCTCCATTCTGAACACTGAAGGTTCAGCTGTCCCAGAATCCCATGCTTTGGTGGTTCTGTTCATCAATAAACCAACTTTATTTCCAATCAGCCTCCATTTTATTCCTGGCTTGGAAGTGGAACTGGATTTCCCTTCCACCAACTACATCACCCAAAGATCTTAAAAGAAATCAAAGATCTTTCTGATGTCAGGGATACATCCATTGTCTATTACAAAGAACAGAGAGGGAATCTGTTTCAGAATCAGTACGAATCAAATTAATAAATGCTGGGGGGGGGGAATCCTGCACTGAGTAAAATCAACATCTTGTCCTCCCTGGGATTTTCCTATAACATCCTGTTGACCACTGGGAAGACTACATATCAACAGGGCCAACGATACTATGAGACAAAATGTAGATCCTTCAGTTAACAGTTTTTAGCAAGTAGCAGGAGTGTCCAACCTTGGCAACTTTAAGACTTGTGTACTTCAGCTCCCAGAATTCCTCAGCCACCTGGGGAACTCTGGGACTTGAAGTCCACAAGTCTTAAAGTTGCCAAGGTTGGACACCCTTGAACTAAAGGAAGCCAGAAGAGACAGACTAATCTGTTGCTTTTGCTGCCCTCAGTCCAAATTCCTAATTTTATCACTCAATCACCATTAAAAAGTCATTATTTATGTTTAGGAAGACACATTTTCAGTAATAAACTGAGCAACTGTTCACACTCATCTGTATGGGCCAAACCCAATAGGTACAATTAATCTGCCTTTTCTGGAGCTATTAAACACAAGGAGCTGAACTGAGAATAGGAAGGATGACAAAAAATATTGACTATCCAGGAATTCCAAAGCAGAAATTTGCCAGATTCCCCCCCCACCCTTTCTACTCATTTTTCCTGGCAGAAAAAATAGTATCTCATGAAAGTGTCTATCTTTATTGCTAGGCTGGCTCTAATGTTTCCAATCTCAGTCCCTGCTATTCACCGGCTTTCTCTCCAAGATAAAGTCTGATAGAAACAAACATTTTAGATCGCTTGAGACTATGGACCAGTGGTGAAATTCAAAAATTTTCTCTACCGGTTCTGTGAGCGTGGCTTGGTGAGCATGGCTTGATCCCCCATCATGTGACTGGGTGGGTGTGGCCAACTTTTTAAAAACTTTTTAAAGCAATTTTTAACTAAAAAAGTTTTTTAAACATTCCGACAATCAGTCGTGACAATCAGCTGTGCCCGCAATCATCAGAACCTTTTTTTTTTACTTTTTTAAAGCATTTTTTTACTACCTATTCGCCCAAACCGGTATCAAAAAAATGCTTTAAAAAATGAAAAAAAGGTTCCAACGATCAGCTGTGACAATCAGCTGGGCCGTGCAACCGTCGGAACCTCTTTTTTTACTTTTTTAAAGGATTTTTTTTTTTACTACTGGTTTGGGCGAACCAATAGCATTTTTTACTACCGGTTCGGGTGAACCAGTCCAAACCGATAGCATTTCACCCCTGTTATGGACATCTATCGTGCAGTCAGTGAAGTCTCCAAAAATGTTTTTAAAATGCAGGCAGAATGGGAAATAAATAAATATAAAATTTCATGCCACAAAAAAACCAAACAAACAAAAAACCCACTCCATCAGCTGAAGGCTATATCTGGTAATTACCAGCCAAAAACAAGCCAGCTGAGCTGGCCAGCCTGTTTTTTTGCTCGCAAGCAAAGAATTAAATAGGATTTTGTAGGAAAGGGACAACTTGCCGCAGCCAACTTGCTGAAACCAACTTGCCATGCCCAATTCACCATGGGACAACTCGCGCGGGACAATTTAACAATTCAATTTAATTATTTAAGATAATTTTTTAAAAAATTAATATTTGTGATTCACATTTCATTCTGCCTGTTGGATACTTATCCTACGGTTGGGTAGATAATATATAGAAAACTATGTTCTGTAACTTTAACTGCTGCAAAGATGACTAATTGGCTGTGCTAAGCAGACATATAAGGAAGGCAGGAAGTTCGTTCACTCCTGCTCCTGCTCTCACTTCTACTCTTGCTCCTACTCCTGCTATTGAAGGTTGAACTGCTTGAAGGAACTGTGTCTGTGTTTGAAGAGAACTGGAATTGTAAGCAAACTATGTTTTGTGTTAAACCGTGATTGTTTGAAGAAATTATTTTGAGAAGCCAAGTTTGTTTTTTACTACAAGTAAAGACTGTTTATTTTTCTTTAAATGTTCAGAGTCTGTGACTATCCGTGTGTTTTGCTAAGCGTCGTATCTATTCGCTGTCTGGTCCGCTGCGTTAGTTTGCAGAGGGCAGTTTTACCCTCAACACTGCCCCTCTTTTTGTATTCTTTAATGATTCTATGCCATCATTTCTTTAATGTTAGTGTAACTCTTGTCCTGCACTGAGTTGTCCCACAGCAAGTTGGCCATAGCAAGTTGGCTGTGGTGACTTGTCATAGATCCAGATTTTGAAGCATCGGAACATCTGCAATGAAGTTATTACGCAAGCCCCACTGTGTAGCAGGTTTACAAATCCCACTTCACTGCAGATACTCTTGCTTTCCCAAGGAGCTGCTGATCCATTTCTACAGAGGAATTATTGAGCCTGTCATCTGCACCTATAATTGTCTGGTTTGGTTCTGCAACCCAACAAGACAGACACAGACTTCAGAGGATAATTAGAACTGCAGAAAAAACAATTGCTACCAACCTGCCTTCGATTGAGGACCTGTATATTGCATGAGTCAAAAAAAAGTCTGTGAAAATATTTACAGACCCCTCACATCCTGGACATAAATTGTTTCAACTCCAACCCTCAAAACGACACTATAGAGCATTGCACACAGAACAACTAGATACAAAAACAGTTTTTTCCCGAATGCCATCACTCTGCTAAACAAATAATTCCCTCAACACTGTCAAACTATTTACTAAGTCTGCACTACTATTAATCTTCTCATCGTTCCCATCACCCATCTCCTCCCACTTATGACTGTATGACTGTAACTTTGTTGCTTGTATCCTTACGATTTATATTGATATTGTTTCCTGATTGCTTATTTGTAACCTATGATTATCATTAAGTGTTGTACCTTATGATTCTTGATGAATGTATCTTTTCTTTTATGTACACTGAGAGCGTATACACCAAGATAAATTCCTTGTGTGTCCAATCACGCTTGGCTAATAAAAATTCTATTCCAGAAAAAGTAACTTCAAAAAGGATTCTGGGTACACCAGAACCGTCTTTCAAACTTGGTAGCATAATCTTGAGATAAAGATGCAGGTGTCACAGTTCCAAATAATAGACCCATAGCAAGCAAAACTCCGAGGCAGGTAGATTCCTCAAAGAATAGCTTTATTGGATATATCATATTGGCACAGATCTGGTGAAAACCAATCTGTGGTTTTCATCTAATTAAAAGTAAAAGTTCTTCACTTTCTCAAAACAATCAGTCACATGGGCCAATCACAACTCTTTCTGGTTGCCTGGTGACATCACTCCTCCTTCCTCTGACCAAGTGTGAGAATGTCCTTGGTTCCCAAGAAAAAATATTTTATTTTGGCTACAAAGTCCCAGCTATCTCAAGCACCCCCCTCCCTATCCCTCAACTCCAGTGTGGCAACACTGAAGCTCCAAGATGGCTCCGGTCAGGTCAGCTTCAGGGTTGACACCAGGAATGACAACGGCATAGTTTTTCAACAGAAGAGAATATTTGTAGCTCGGGGTTGAACTGTGGTTTCCTTGATGTTCCCTGAGCTTGGTTGTTTTCTTGCAGACGTTTCATTCCCCAGCTAGGTAACCTCACCAATGCTAGTAGTGATATTTACGCTGATGATGTTATTTAGTTGAGTAACGGAACATCTGCAAGAAAACAAGCAAGTTCAGAGAGCACCAAGGACTCCACCCAGTAGTGGGATCCTACCGTTTTAACAACTGGTTCAATGATCACGCACTTTGCGCGTGTGTGCCAGATGCGTGCTACGCGCATGTGCACAATTGAACAAAAAATCACCTTCTGCATTAGTGCTAGGGAATTAATATAGCTTGAGGTGCCGCAATCCGCTCTACCGCGCTAATCAGCTACAGAGATATACGTAAGTAAAGCGCGGGGGCGGGCAGGAGGGGCCCAGCTGATTGTTGAAGCTACCAATTCACCCGAACCGGTCCAAAACGATAGAATCCCACCCCTGACTCCACCATAGTTGTTTTGTGTGTGTCTCGACCCTCTTTTGCTTCTTGACTTTAAGAAGCACTTTAGGTTTCAGCTGGGAAAACCCGGTTGCCAATTTGTGCAGCTGCAGCTTTTGCTGATCCAGGATCCTGGGACAGTAACTTTGTCCACTGGGCTGCAGTGGGTTGAGATGGAACCTATTTTTGCATTACAAGCAAATCCTGGCCGTTGCCAACTTTGCAGCATCAATTTTTGCGCGATGCACAAGGAGGTCAATAATATTGACGTAAAGGCAACAAACAAAAGTGCATAGAGGCTGGGTTGTTTTTCTAAGATTATCTTGAATGCAGACTTTCTATGACCGCATCAATTCCTGTGTTTATTTGTGTAACCAACTTCCCTTGTAAAGCTGCAGCAGATAAAAAAAAAAAAAGGAGGAAAAAAGCAGAGTTTTTCCAGATGTGTGAAGAAACACAGTTGCTTTGGTCAGATTTTGTACATCACAGTGGTGCTATTCTTCGCATTCTCCTTAAAAAGAAACCCAACAGTTTTAACTCTCAGTCACGATGATTGGAAAGTTTCCTTGTTATAACTATCAGGAAAAGAGATAGGGATAAGAGAGAAACTTTTCCGCATCATGTAGTCTAAACTCGGAAACAAACCAATGGGTCCAGTTTCAAACTGCTTGTATCAAGAAGCAGCAGCTGCTGTTGTTGTTAGTTGCAAAGTCATGTCTGACCCATCGCAACCTCAGGACAACATTCCTCCAGGCCTTCCTGTCCTCTACCATCCTCTGGAGTCCATTTAAGCTCACGCCTACTGCTTCAGTGACTCCATCCAGCCACTTTGTTCTCTGTCATCCCCTTCTTCTTTTGCCCTCAATCTTTCCCAGCATTAGGCTCTTCTCCAGTGAGTCCTTCCTTCTCATTAGGTGGCCAAAGTATTTGAGTTTCATCTTCAGGATCTGGCCTTCTAAAGAGCAGTCAGGGTTGATCTCCTCTAGGACTGACTGTTTGATTGCCTTGCAGTCCAAGGGACTTGCAGATGTCTTCTTCAGCACCATAGTTTAAAGGCCTCAATTCTTTGGCGCTCAGCCTTCCTTATGGTCCAACTTTCACAGCCATACATTGCAACTGGGAAAACCATAGCCTTGACCATACACACTTTTGTTGGCAGGGTGATGTCTCTGTTTTTTAGTATGCTGTCTAGGTTTGTCATAGGTTTCCTCCCTGGGAGCAGCTGTATGAACCCCCAAAGTTGAGTTGGAGACAATATGGAGGTGACATCAGCAACTTGGCTGTTTGGAACAGTGCAGAAAGATTACACCGAATAATCATTTTTAATAAATACTTTTTGCTTGGGTTTTGGTATTTTTTACATGCCAATACAGGCAGTCCTTGACTTACAATAGTTCATTTAGTGTCTTAGACACAAGCTCAAATTCAAAAGTCCAGAGAGGGCATAAAACTGGGCACTCTCAGCATCTCTGCCCCTTCCCCTCCCCCAGGACCTCAAATCATGTGATCCTGTCCACCATTAAAAACCATCTTTCCAAGCAGTCTCCATGTTTTCAGTGTCTTTCTTCCCCACTTGGAAATGAACCCGGATGGACATTTCTTCCAACATTCTTTTAAGAAAGCCAATTTGGCTGCAAACTCTCTTTGGTGCTTTTTTCTTCCCCCAATCGAGGAAGTTTGCTGATGCTGTATTGACGTTGTTACATCTAAGTAGCCCAAAAAAAAAGAAGCAATGCCAGGAAACTGTGGATTAAACAAAATGTCCTCTAAAATCAAAACATCTGATGCGACCATTCATTTTCCATCATTCGTTAGCAGGTTTAATACAGTTTTATTTCATTACTTGCTTAATCAAAGAAAGGCTGTGCAGCAGTGGTGAAATCCAATTTTTTTTACTGCCGGTTCTGTGGGCGTGGTTTGGTGGGTGTGGTGTGGCTTGGTGGGTGTGGCTGGGGAAGGATACTGCAAAATCTCCATTCCCACCCCACTTCAGGGGAAGGATACTGCAAAATCCCCATTCCCTCCCCACTCCAGGAGAAGGATACTGCAAAATCCCCATTCCCACCCCACTCCAGGGGAAGGATACTGCAAAAGCTCCATAAGAGCCAAGGTGGCGCAGTGGTTTGAGTGCAGTACTGCAGCTACTTCAGCTGACTGCTAGTTCAGCAGATCAGCGGATCAAATCTTATTGGCTCAAGGTTGACTCAGCCTTTCATCCTTCCAAGGTGGGTAAAATGAGGACCCAGATTGTTGGGGGCAATATGCTATTTAGTATACTGTCTTTGGTGTAAGTCGCCCAGAGTCCTCGGAGAGTGGGCGGCATAGAAATATGACAAATAAATAAATAAATAAATAAATAAATAAATAAATAAATAAATAAATAAATAAATAAATAAATTCCCACCCCACTCTGGGGCCAGCCAGAGGTGGTATTTACCGTTTCTCCGAACTACTCAAAATTTCCGCTACCGGTTCTCCAGAACCTGTCACACCTGCTGGATTTCACCCCTGCTGTGCAGTCTCATTGCATCTTGCAAAATCTTAAGAAGGAGGGGAAAAAATACTATTGAAAGACCAGCCATACAATTTCCTATCTCCAGGAGTTTTTGGATTTTAAACGAAGTGGTCTTTTTCCAGTTTTGCTTCCCTTTGGAAATGTGTCAAGAAATTATGAAACGCTTCTGCCAATGTTTCCATTTTTGCTGATGGTGTTCAAAAAACAAACCAAAAAAAAAAAAAACAAGACAAAAAAAAAAAACCTAGAAGGATTTGGCTAGGGATGTTGGAAACAATCACAACATCTGGAGTTCAAGGTTAGGAGGGCTTCTTATGCTTGAATCGAGCCCTGATGCCTAATATGGACCAGTTGTTATATGAAATTTCTTATAAATCATACCTTTTAAAAGTCACACTAGAGTTCTCAAGATGAGCTTGCAGCCAGTTGATTAACATCAGGAAATAATATCAGAAGAGTCTGTTCCAGTGATGAAATCCAACTTTTTTTACTACCAGTTCTGTGGGCGTGGCTTTGTGGGCATGGTGTGGCTTGGTGGGGGTGGCAAGTGAAGGATATTGCAAAATCTCCATTCCCACCCCACTCTGGGGCCAACCAGAGATGGTATTTGCTGATTTTCCAAACTACTCAAAATTTCCGCTGCCGGTTCTCTGAACTGCTCAAAATTTCCGCTACCGGTTCTCCAGAACCTGTCAGAACCTGCTAGCTTTCGCCCCTGGTCTGTTCCACTATGCTTCACAGGTAGACCTTGACTTATGACCACAATTGAACCCAAAATTTGAATGGTCACTAAACAAAGGGTTGCAAGTCAAGGACTGCCTGTAATTGATTTTGGGAGATTTTTGAAATCTACTAGGAGAATTTATGGATTCATCACCAACACAATTCTTCTGCATTAGATCTTGCAAATGAAATTCTTTGGTTTAGCCAGCCAGAAGAAAACAATGGTAAATCTATTCAATATTGTTGCCACAAAATTAAATGAATATTTCCATGAGTCTCCTGGAAGATAAAGCTCAATGCAAAGAAGACAGTATCTTGTTTCAGCTTCTCAGTAAGAAGTCCATGGAGATTCTCAGTCATCCAGGTCATGGTTGTCCCAAAGGTGCTTTTTTCAAGAGGCAACTGGACTTTCTGATATTTCTTTGAAGACGTTTTGCTTCCCATCCAATAAGCTTCTTCAGCTCTGACTGGATGGTGGGGAATGGAAGAATTCATTCATTCATTCATTCATTCATTCATTCATTCATTCTTCCATTCCCTTCCATCCAGTCAGAACTGAAGAAGCTTCTTCTTCTCCCCCCTCTCAGTAGTTTCTGTTGGAAAAACAAAGTCATAAACTGTTAAGCTCCCTTCTTCATCTTCCACTTAAAACTGACTCTTCCTATGGTTAAAATAGAAAAAAAAGAAGAAGAAGTATTGAATTATTTATTTGTATGGCTGCCCCACTCACAAATAGTGATTCTTGGCAGCTAACATGGGATTAAAAACAAAACAACAATGTAAGAATTACATCAACGCAACATAAAATGTAAACTAAGACTGAAAACACAACATATTTACAGTCTCAATGCAGTTTCCAGGAAGGCACATCTGAGATCCTGGCGCAAAGTTCAAGGCAGAAACCAAGTTTTGAAGGGTTATGGAAAGCCACTTGAGATTGAGTCATCTGAGTCTCAAGGGAGGAAGGTATGCTGCTCCCAAAGACAGGCACAATGACCGAGAAGGCATACCACCTGGACCCCATAAAGTGTGAGAGTTCACTTATAGATTGTTCCCAAATGTTAGTAACATGTTGACAAAGAACACTGTGCAAAGTTGAGCCCATTTCTACTTAGTGACTCATTGGGAAAATCGTTTTTGGGTTGTTAAAGGAACATTAAAAGGGTTATGCAGAAAAATTATCCCTCCCATTTTGTTAAACGGTAACAGAATATGACAGTTGGAAGGGACTTTAGAGGCCTTCTAGTCTGACACTTGCTCAAGGAGGAAACTCTATATCCGTGATGGCGAACCTATGGCACGCGCGCCACAGGCGGCATGTGGAGCCATGTTGCCTGGCATGCCAGCTCAGCTCTGGTGCACATGCGTCGGAGTCTCTGGAGGCTGGGGAAAGCAAAAAAGTCACTTCCTGTCCAACCAGAAGTTGGGAAACGGGCTGTTTCGGGCCTCTGAGGAGGTGGGGAAGGCTGTTTTCACCCTCCCCAGATGCATAGAGAGGATCTGGAGCCAGGTGAGAAAGAAAAACGGGCCTACCGGGCCATCGTGGGCTAGGAGCTGGGGGAAGAGGGGGTCGCATGCACGGGGCGGGGTGCATAGAATTATGGGTGTGGTCACACATGCACGCGAACCTCCTCCGCCCCCCCCCTTCCTGGCACGCGATAGCAAAAAGGTTAGCCATCACTGCTCTATATCATTTCAGACAAATGGTTATCCAATCTCTTCTTTAAAATCTCCAGTGTTGGAGCACCCACAACTACTGGAGGCAAGTCATTCCACTGATTAACAGGATCCTTTTCCTTAATTCTAGGTTGGTTTGCTCCTTGATAAGTTTCCATCCATTGCTTCTTGTCTTGCCTTCTGGCGATTTCGATAATAGGTTGGCGTTGGCCTCTTGTTTGTAGCAGCCCCTTAGATATTGGAATACTGAATAACAGAATAACAAAATAACAGAGTTGGAAGGGACCTTGGAAGTCTTCTAGTCCAACTCCCTGCTTAGGCAGGAAACCCTACACCATTTCAGGCAAATAGTTCTCCAATCTCTTCTTAAACACTTCCATTGTTGGAGCACCCACAACTTCTGGAAATAAGTTGTTCCACTAATTAATCGTTCTAACTGTCAAGAAATTTCTCCTATCTGCTGTCTGCTAGCATCTCACCCTTAGTCCTTCTTTTGATGAAGTGGAATTTGCTTTTAAGCCTTTTTTGTTTTCAGAGAAGAATATAACTTTGTATCTGCAGGATCTTCTAATGGAGTGCAATGCTATTGCCTTGATTCAGTCACAAGTAGAAGTACAGTATGTATGAATGTCTAAGCCGGGGGTCCCCAAACCTGGCAGCTTTAAGAGTTGTGGACTTCAACTCCCAGAATTCTCCAGCCAGAATTCTGGGAGTTGAAGTCCACAAGTCTTAAAGCTGCCAAGTTTTTCCAAAAAAATTTCCAAAAATTTTGCAGGAACACCTAATGATGCTCTGCCTGGAATCTCTTAGATCAGAAAGCCATGGCAACCAGGGACCACACTGAGTGAAGAAAAATTGTCATGGTGGCATATCAAATATAGTTAATATGTATAAATAACAAACTTCCTTTATTTTATTCTTTTTATTATCTTGTGGGGCCATATTACTAGCTGTCCAGGGCTGCATGCAACCCACAGGCCACAGGCTGGACACATCTGGTTTAGAGTAACAGAAAGATGTGTAACCACAAGTTCATTAATGGGGTGAGATAAAAAACAAACAAAATGGTGACTGAGGCTATAGAATCAGTTTGCTTGCAAAGAAGATGTGGTTTTGATTGTATCTGTAGCAACAATTTCAATCTCTACAACCACCACCTTTATCTGCCGCATCCACAATTTTCAACAATAAACTGCACTCAAACAGATTAACAGATTAACAGAGTTGGAAGGGATCTTGTAGGTCATCTAGTCCACCACCACCTGCCCAAGCAGGAGACCCGACATCATTTCTGACAGATGGCAGTCCAGTCTCTTCTTGAAAGCTTCCAGTGATGAAGCTCCCACAACTTCTGAAGGCAACTTCTGTTCCATTGGTTGATTATTCTCACTGTCAGAAAATTTCTCCTCATTTCTAGGTTGAATCTCTCCTTGGTCAATTTCCACCCATTATTCCTTGTCTGGCCTTCAGGTGCTTTGGAAAATAGCTTGACCCCTTTCTCTCTGTGGCAGCCCCTCAAATATTGGAACACTGCTATCATGTCTCCCCTGGTCCTTCTCTTCACTAGACTATCCATGCTGAGTACTTGCAACTGTTCATCGAATGTTTTAGCCTCTGGTCCCCTAATCATTTTAGTTATATGACCAGTTTTCAAGGAACTCTCCAACATCTATAAATCAGAATGAAAATCATAGTCCTCTTTTTTGGGGGGGATAAAACATCTGAAAAACTGCAATGTAGATGTCCTACAATAAAGAATTTTGGGGGGAAATGAAACTTTGGCTAAACTGTCTTCCTTTTAATGTTTCTGAAATATGCCTGACTTCAAATTCCTAACCAGTCACCTGAAAGAATCCAATGAATCATAACAGGGCTACTTAGGAGTAAATCAGTGTTGGGCAGTGGGTGCTTCTCCAAAGTAGAGTATTTGTTTTCAAGGTGGATTTCAATGTGCAGGGGATTGATTCAGGATCGCTCCCCACCCCCCCACCCCAAATATTCCCCAGGCAGATGTGAAGAAAGTCAGACAGTAGCACCAGGCAAGTGGCAGAGTTGCTAAGGAGCCATAACAGATGATTTTGCTTGTGGAAGGAAAAGGCTGTAGTAACCCTGTAGAAAGCAGAATAGCAATACATCCAGAGCAAAGAAATAGCATGTTGGCAGTCCTGTTAATCTGATTAAGCTACTGTTAGAAGTAAATAGGAACAGTGTAAAAAGCAGGGCCTAAATCCAAGTGGAGTTGAGTATAATCCATTTTGGTGAATTAAATCCAATAAGAGAAAACAAAGATAAGCCCATTGTTTATTCACTCTGGTAAATAGTGGATTTTTAGAGGGGTGTGCCAAAATGCACACACGTCACTTTTCTTCAAAATTCCCGTAACAATTCCCCTATCATTGGCATGTACATCCACTCAGTCTGCTTGTATATGGGCTCCATTTACACATCACTATCTTATCTGGACACCGGTTAGTTATCTCACTCACACATTTGCGTCCCATTTTATTTTTTCACAGACAGTTCTTCACCTTCTCCGTGATTAAACAATGGGTTGTGTGTTATCTCTGTTGTGAATTTGATTTGCACTCCATCTCTCTCTCTTTTTTTTTTTTCCAGGCTGCTCTGACAGCAAAATGCAAAACATAAAATTGTCTTAAGCCAGCGACTTATTTTGAGGAAAAATTGGCACTTTGATGATGCATGATAAGGTCACATATAAGTTGCCCCATCTAAAAGTAGGAAAACTACAGTGCCACATCCTTTCTTTAACTTCTTTCTTGTTGTTGCACCGTTTAAAAAATCGAATCACCTGGTGATGTATTTTGAGTCAATATCCCAGAAAGAGCCATTATTCAAGTTATAGGCCATTTTATTTCCTTTTCTTTGCTTGCATAGTTTTAAATAATATATTAGGTGTATAAGGTAGAAATTGACAAGGTTCCCCCCTTTTACCTAGTACTCTTGTACTTCAACCTGATAACTCACCGTCTCATTGAAATGATACTTTGCTGTAATTGATTAAAGTAACTTTAATTTAAATACATAAATACACAGTATATAAAATTAAATTTGTAATAATACCATTTATACATATATATATACTAAATTTATTAGATATAGTTCACTACTGCAGCAAAAACAATATAGCTCATGTGACTGATGCTAAGAGACGTTCCAAAAATGATATTTGAATGAGGAGTGAAGACAGTAGTTGTTAGAAAGGAAGTAAATAAAACTGTAGATCTGTTTTATACTTGTATAAGTGACAGCTTCTAGGAGCGTCACCCATTAGGAAAAAGTCCAGTTGCAGATCTGGTTAATTGTGTAAGTCCGCCCAAATCCAAACATCTTTATGTATAATATTTTGGAATTGTTTGACCTAAATTAGAAGTATCTTGTGTCATCAGATTTTATGATTATCCTAGATGAGTCTTTCTAAACCTTGGACTCTTTGTAAACTTCAACTCCCAGAATTCATGCTTGCTGGAGAATTCTGGGAGCTGGAAATCCAGACATCTTAACTGCCCCAAATCTTATATGAGAAGAAGAAGAAGAAGAAGAAGAAGAAGAAGAAGAAGAAGAAGAAGAAGAAGAAGAAGAAGAAGAAGAAGAAGAAGAAGAAGAAGAAGAAGAGGAGGAGGAGGAGGAGGAGGAGGAGGAGGAGGAGGAGGAGGAGGAGGAGGAGGAGGAGGAGGAGGAGGAGGAGAAGAGGAGGAGGAGGAGGAGGAGGAGGAGGAGGAGGAGGAGGAGGAGGAGGAGGAGGAGGAGGAGGAGGAGGAGGAGGAAGAGGAAGAAGAAGAAGAAGAAGAAGAAGAAGAAGAAGAAGAAGAAGAAGAAGAAGAAGAAGAAGAAGAAGAAGAAGAAATGAGTATACATATATGAATGGATGTCCTATGAAAGTGGTCAAATACTTGTTTCTTAAATATTAAGTAGTTAAGTAGTTGAATGATCTTCAAGCCAGCTGCAATGAAATGGTGAAATACTTCTTCTCTATTAATGCCAATAAAGGATTATTTGGATATTTACTTATAAGCAAGGTGAAAAAAAGGACTTGGAAATCAAGAGGCAGTTGGACAGCATAAAACAAGAAAGGAAGAGAAAGGGAGTTTGCATACATGCATACATACATATATACTGTACATGCATGCATGCATACATACATACTTACATTGTACTTTTGCAAACATTGGGATTTTCCTGAATCTGTTTAGTAACAGTGATAATTATGCAACATGTAAATTGTACTGTACTGTACCCATGCCTGGTAGTAAATTTCTTAGACAGGTGGTTAGAACTGACCATATTAATTTATCAAGAGAGGGTTTCAAAACTATATGAAGGGAATTTAGTGTACAAATTCCAGTCTATCCTAAACTCACCCCATTACCTAAAACCTTTGATTCATGTGTTGTAAGTGAGAACAGCGGTTTCCCATGTTCTTCCAATATCCTCATTGTGGCCTGTCCTGTAAATCAGAAGCCTTCCAACAGAGGCCTTTCAAAGACGATGTCACAATTTCAGCAAGAAGAGGCTAAACTATTGCCCGCGGAAGTCAAAACAATGTAGTCAAAACCCAAGAAAATAAGCAAGGAAACTTAAATAGGTTTGGGATCAAAAGGTTTTGTTTCAAATAATCAACATCTTTTGATAGTTCACATAAGCCCTTGTATGAGAAAAGTAGAATACTTCCTCATTAGTCCATTTGTGTTAAGGATATTGTTGTTGTGTTACCAACCAGCAGAGTGTAGAGTACAGAGAAACGTTGCTGAGAGCAATGAATAAGAGATGTGCAAACTGGTTTATCAAAAGTTTACTTTATAGTGAAAAAACAATCTCATAGTCTTTTAAATCAATCCAAGTCTTTGCCAGTTAAATCAGTCCAGTGATACACAAACTCTTCTTACCACACAAACAGTAGTTGGTTAGAATAGCAAACTCACTCTGGTTCACAAACCACGATGGTAGCAGATACATCCAACGATGATAGCACAATGGTAGCAACTCCACACACTATGGTGGCTTATCATCAACTGAATACGTTACAGTACCTTTCTTAAATACGTTTACAACCAGTGATTATCTAATTACAGCATGACTCAGCATTACAATGAATCAGCAGTAAAACTTTAAAGTCACACAATACATATTCATATTAAAGTCACAGAACACATATATTGCCTGGATAACCTGTTAGGCTCAAACCATATCCTAACAATTTGCATTTAAAAGAATTTGAAGATAGCAAAGTCCACATTTTGGACAGGTTTGAAAGAAGGGATAAAGCAGTGGTGGAATTCAATTTTTTTTATTACCGGTTCTGTGGGCGTTGCTTGGTGGGCATGGTGTGGCTTGGTGGTGGGCGTGGCAGGGGAAGGATACTGCAAAATCCCCATTCCCTCCCCACTCTGGGGCCAGCCAGAGGAGGTATTTTCTGGTTCTCCAAACTACTCAAAATTTCCGCTGCCGGTTCTCCAGCACCTGTCATAACCTGCTGAATTTCACCCCTGGGATAAAGAGGCATCTTTGTCAAATTTGAACAGGTCTCTCAACAGAAGAGGAGGGATACGGCATCATCTATCTCACAGTCCTTTCAACAGTTCCAAGAAGGCTCCACACTCATTTGCACTACTCAGGTGACCCCGAGAACACAGATAAACCTCCAAGTGGCCTCAACAACTCTCTGAAAAAATGCAAATGACCAACTGTTGAAAAAATCAGGTCAGTCACATGGGTGACCTGTTTTACAGCCTTGATAACTGACAACCATTGCCTGGCTCAATAACAGTCGTATGTCAAGGACTATCTGCATTCATGGAAGATGGCTGACCTGTTCCAATTTCTCTGAAGTCTTCTTAATTATGGCACAGGAAAAATTCGATACAGCCCTTAAGATGGAGTTTGATCAAAATAGAATGGAATGGAATGACTATTTCCGGTGATTTGGAAGTTATATTTTTGTTACCAGAACCAAAACAGCATTTGCTAGATTACCAATCAGGTTACAATAAATTATGTCCAGGCTATTAGTATACTCGTCTGGGCCACCGAACTCTGTGGGCAGAGTTTGCCTGCGATACTGCACTTTAACCACTGTCCTATGGCTCCTATGAAGGGCTCAATGACCCTCTTTTGACAAATGGAAAATGTGCTGGAATGCATTGATGCAAAGAGTTTCTAAGGACGAAGTTTCCAGTGAAGGCCAGCTGTGCATTTGTGGTTTGTGCTTGTCTTTTGCAGAAATGTGGCTTGGTATCTAAGCAATGGGATCCTACCATTTCCATAATGCACTGTTCCATTCCTTTTTACGCTCCTGGCTTTCAAATATTGGCTGCACCAGTAGAAATCCCAATTCAGAAAAGCAGGAAATATTTCTGCATGCCCCAATCTCCAGAAAGGTGACACAGAAATGAAGGAGGGTGGAATAAGCATTGTGGAAAGTCAGGATTTGGCTCATACAATACAGAAATTTGCACTGTGAATTGCCACTAGATTCCATGTGGCCTCTGGCACGTGGGTTTCTCTGTGTGACTAAGCAGGCCTGGCTTTTCCTGTTTTAATTAAATGAAATCTTTTTCACTGCATGGCAGGGGGATCACGTTACTAGGAAATGAGTCTTCCTGCACTTCTTTTTAACATCTCATCTGAGAAATATCCTTGTCTCTTTTTTTTCAACCTAAGCCAGGACACTTGGCAGCAGAAGGAACGGGAGGAAGACATGGGAAAATAGCAGAAGAATAAAGCCTTTAGAAACCTGGTTAAAGGTAACTTGGGTAAAAGATAGGCGAAAGGGTCGAATCTATGTTGTGTAAATTCTGGAAGTTCCTTTTGCATCTCTCCCCTCCTTTGTTCTGGGAAGTTTCCCATGAAAGCAAAGTCGTGGTTAGCTTTGCAGACATAATAGAATAGAATAGAATAGAATAGAATAGAATAGAATAGAATAGAATAGAATAGAATAGAATAGAATAGAATAGAATTCTTTATTGGCCAAGTGTGATTGGACACGCAAGGAATTTGTCTTTGGTGCAGATGCTCTCACTGTACATAAAAGAAAAGATACATTCATCAAGAATCATAAGGTACAACACTTAATGATAGTCATAGAGTACAAATAAGCAATCAGGAACAATATCAATATAAATCGTAAGGATACAAGCAACAAAGTTACAGTCATACAGTCATAAGTGGGAGGAGATGGGTGATGGGAACGATGAGAAGATTAATAGTAATGCAGACTGAGTAAATAGTTTGACAGTGTTGAGGGAATTATTTGTTTAGCAGAGTGATGGCGTTCGGGGAAAAACTGTTCTTGTGTCTAGTTGTTCTGGTGTGCAGTGCTCTATAGCGTCGTTTTGAGGGTAGGAGTTGAAACAGTTTATGTCTAGGATGTGAGGGGTCTGTAAATATTTTCACAGCCCTCTTTTTGATTCGTGAAGTATACAGGTCCTCAATGGAAGGCAGGTTAGTAGCAGTGAGATTTGGGTTGGCTAGTCTAGAGCAAGGAAGGACTAGGGGTGACATGATAGCAGTCTTCCAATATTTGAGGGGCTTCCACTTTGCAGCAGCTCCATGGTCACATGATCAAAATTCAGATGCTCGGCAACTGGTTCATATTTATGATGGTTGCAGTGTCCTGGGGTCATGTGATCAGCTTTTGCAACCTTCTGACAAGCAGTGGGGAAGCCAGATTCACTTAACAACCATATTATTAACTTAACAACTTAAAATGGGGCAAAACTCACTTAAGAAATCTCTCACTTAGCAACATAAATATTGGGCTCAATTGTGGTCATACGTCGAGGATTACCTGTATTTGATTAGCAGAACATCATTTGTTTCAGAATTAGTCCTGGGTATACAAGGATCTAGAACAGAGGTGTCAAACTCGCGTTGGCATGGCGATGTCACGTGATGTATCGGGACTTTTTTCCCCTTTGCTAAACAGGGTGTGGGCATGGGCAGCACATGATGCATCCGGCCTGCGGGCCGTGAGTTTGACAGCCCTGATCTAGAATGTGTGAAGTAAGGCTGGAGAAGGAAGATAAGACACATTTCTTCTTTGGTCTACTCTCCTCCTCCTTCTCTCCTTGGGTCAGAATCCCAGAAATTACAGTAGTTCCAACATACCTGCAGGTCACCCAGCTGTATTAAAAACTAATGATGTTCTCAATGACTGCAACCATGCAGCTTTCTTGGAGGCATTACTAACATTGGTTTGCCTTTGCCTTCTTGGTGGATATTTTTCAGCTACCTGGATCATCATCTTCATTTAATGACCACCAAATCCCTTGCAGGGTGGAGTCTGGGCAACTGAACGGCGCTGAGTGTTTACTGGCCTGATGCCCTTCCTGTTTCCAATGCGGAGTTCTTTTCAGCAGATATTGTCATCAGCAGAATATCATTGTGCCCAGAGAGAGAAATATCTGCCTCTACCTAGGATTGAACTCATAGCCTTCTAATTGTGAGGCGAGGGCTCGACCTTTAGGTCACCGCACCACTCTTTCAGCTACCTGGATAGTCCACAAAAGTACAGTATCTAGTCTTGGTACTCCCAAATGGGCACTAACCAACATTGACTCTTCTTAGCTTCTGAACCCAGAAGCTCAGTTAGCTACTGCCGTTTGCAAGTACAATGTGGAAAACAGATCAGGTGGAGCAATCTGCCGCTTCTCTAGACATTAATAATCTCTAACATTCCTCCCTAGTGACTCTCTAGACTGAATCTGATGGGATAGTCATAGCAACATATGGAGGGCTATAGGCTGCCCAATTCTGCTGGAGATAAAAACTGTGTTTCCTAATACCAGACCTCAAGATTACTCAATGAAATTTTGGCAGTAGAGTCAGGAAATAAGTTCCTTTCAGGATACTCAGTAGGGTTTGCTATTGCAAATATGTTGGTGAGCACTACCATAAATGGCTTTACAGTATAAGAGAAGTAAGGCAAGTTCATGATTTTCACTTCTCTACCATTGATGGAGCTGACAATTATTATGAATGAAGACGAATATATATGTCCCAGGATGATGTTGCAAGATCCAATCTGGGCCGGTCACTGGGATCAGAGGTTTAGTGTTCTGAGTTTTCGGATTCATGCTGGAGCCCATCCTCAGGAAGCTTTTCTCTATCGGAATGTGCACTTTGGGCTATTACATTCTATACATTCAATTTAGCATCTACTAAGATTGTTGCCCATGCAGGTACAAAAACAGGCAGGCAAATGATTGAAGCCTGGGAAATGAATCTCTTGTCAGTCAACAGGAGTGCTGATTGACCACCAACTTACTGTGTTTCTCCAAAAATAATATCCTGTCGTATATTTTTTGCCACCAAAAAAGGTATCAGGTCTTATTTTTTTGGGGGGGTGGGATATCATCCACTGACTCACCTCACTTTCATATGTCGCCCCTGGCCTCCTTTTCACTATCAGAGCCCTTCAGGAACTACTTCAGCCGGCAAAGCTTTCCTGAAGGCCTCTACAGCTGATAACAGAGCTCCGGATTGAATCAAGATCATGTGAAGTGTTAATACCACTTTATAATGCCTTGGTAAAACCACATCTGGAATACTGCATCCAGTTTTGGTTGCCATGATGTAAAAAAGATCTTGGGACTCTAGAAAGAGTGCAGAGAAGAGCAACAAAGATGATTAGGGGACCGGAGGCTAAAACATATGAGGAACGGTTGCAGGAACTGGGTATGTCTAGTTTAATGAAGAGAAGGACTAGGGGAGACATGATAGCAGTGTTCCAATATGTCAGGGGCTGCCACAAAGAAGAGGGAATCAAACTATTCTCCAAAGCACCTGAGGGCAGGACAAGAAGCAATGGGTGGAAAGTAATCAAGGAGAGAAGCAACCTAAAAATAAGGAGAAATTTCCTGATAGTTAGAATAATTAATCAGTGGAACAACTTGCCTCCAAAAGTTGTGAATGCTCCAACACTGGAAGTTTTTAAGAAGATGTTGGATAACCATTTGTCTGAAGTGGTGTAGGGTTTCCTGCCTAAAGCAGGGGTTGGACTAGAAGACCTCCAAGGTCCCTTCCAACGCTGTTATTCTAAATTCTATTAGAAGGTCTTATCTTTCCTGAATTTACCTGGGAGTAAAATCTCATTGAACCCATATGCTGTAATTTATCATGGAAATACATTACTCAGAAATTAAAAGTGCCTCTCATCTTCTTCTGTACAAGCTCTCTTCTCCCAGCCAGGACTTCCCAATACAACATCCAGATGATGGATGACCCACACAGATCTTCAGAGGGAGAATAGCCATTGAAAGCCAACTCCGCACATTTGGACTTGCGTAGCAGCTGAGAAACACATGCCTTGAGCAAGCAAGCAGCATTTGGAAGATGTTTAACCTTTCCACTATCTATTGCTTTCCCTTTGCTGCAATTATTATCTCCTCCCACAGAATGTGTGGGTTTCTGGACTGTGAGGAAACATCAGATGGGGGGGAAGAGGAGGAAGAGGAGGAAAAAGAGCAGTGGGAGGTTTAAATATCCCTTCCACTCACTTCTCTGATTCAAATTGAGCTCTTTCCTTTGCAGCTGTTTGGCAGAGAGCCAGCTTCCCATATTTAGGACTTTCAATGGTTTTTTTTCCCCCCCCTAACAATTTCCCCCCCATTTTTTTTCTACTTCCTCCTTTGGATGTTCAGAACAAGCTTGCTGCAGCAAACGCAATGTATTTAATTCAGTGTAAATTGTTCTCTCTTTTTCATGGCTAGCTTAAAACCAATTTAGAGCAGGGATGGGATTTTTATGAGGCTGTTTAACATGCATTTACAGACACAGAGATAGGTACATACTCATGATTCTGAGTTGCTTCTAACTCCCAGGACTTGTTTTGATCATTTAAGCTGATCAAAAAATATTCCCAAACAGCATCAAGAGCTCTACAGAGGGAAAGTTCGTAATCTGGTCCATTCCTTAGGGCAGGGGTCAGCAACCTGTGGCTCTGGAGCCACATGTGGCTCTTTCACCCCTCTGCTGTGGCTCCCTGTCACTCAAAATATGCATCACAACCACCAATGTGCGACACCCACCAGCACGCAATGTATTGAGCTTTTCAACCCCCGGTAGGCCAACCATTAATAAATCCAAGAAAAGAAAAGTTTCAGAAGAAAACCGAACGTTTAATTCAACTACATATGCTAGTTTTGTGGCCGTTCAAGAAATAGTCAGGCACGGGAAGGGTTTTGTGGCTCCCGATGTTTTCTTTTCTGTGGGAAACGGGTCCAAATGGCTCTTTAAGTGTTTACGGTTGCAGATCCCTGCCTTAGGGGAAAAAATGTCACTTAATGTGTTTTTCTTATCCTTCCTCAATGGTGGAAGTTTGATAGGTAAAACTCCATGAATATGAATAGCAGAGAATATAGACAGCAAGACACAACTTGAAGTTGTGCCAGTGGCTGCAAGCGGTGGTGGTATTCAGCCGGTTCGGGCCGGTTGAGACTAACTGGTAGTTAAATTGCTGGCTGGCTCTAGCCCTCCCCTCCCTGCCCCTCCCAGGAGTCCCCACGCATCCCATTTTGGCTCCCAGGTAAGGGCAGAGATGCCTCCTAGGCTCAAAATTGGGCACAGGGGGGTGCGGTGCCCCCTCCCCCAGCCCATTTTTGCTGCCAGGAGGCTTCAGGGAGGCCTACTAGGCCCAAAATGGCACGGGGGGAGGGGGGCTGGCGCATTCTCTCCCCTGTGGCCCGTTTTTGCTCCCGGGGGATGCAGGAGGCCAAATGCTGCCTGTCACACCTCCTGGCCATGCCCACCATGGCCACACCTACCCAGCCAGTCATAAGGGCAGAGAACTGGTTGTTAAATTATTTGAATTCCACCACTGGCTGCAAGTATTCACCCACTGGAGAAGCAGATATCTCTGTTGTGTGTTTGACAAATGTTGGACACCATTGCAACTGTCTATAACTACACAAAGGCCTTCCAGCATCTTTTGTGTAAGTGGAGCCAAAACATGGGTTTTTGAAGAACAAAAGATTATATCAATCCTTCAGAGATAATTAAGCATCCATTTTTCTCCTTAAAACTACTCAACTCCTTCCCATCTCTAGCACATCATAAACAAAGTCAGTGTTTATTAGACATCTGTTAAATGCTCATTCTCTATTAGCCAAACCTACCTCCGAGATTGCTGTATATAAGGTTGCTGTATATGAAAGACAAATGAAGGTGTTTTCTAGAGTTATGTACTTGCTCAACTCCACCATTTGTTGACCTCTAAAGAAGAAACAGCGGTATGCTCTTTCCAACTTTGTCATTGGGTCAAAGCTATGTTAGCAAGATGCCTTCTTGGTTGTTGTTGCTTCAAACTCTTTGTAGGAGTGGGAAGCCACCTCCTCCCAGAAGAATGAAATATTTTGAGAAATATTTAAAAATGCAGAATATTATATTTCTCTAAAAGACAAACATGTTTTTAAAGACAGAAAACAGCCCCCAAGTCTTACTTAAAAGCCCAGCAGGACTGAGCCAGCCTATCTACAAGACAAAAGACCTTCGGCTCCAGGGTAATGGGATTAAGACATGGCCCTTCAGGACATAATAGGACCATTTAGCAGAAGACACAGAGCTCACTGCATTGCACAATCTCCTAAGGACATTGCATCACCCAGCAGACTTCAACCAAACCTGGGAGCTCAGGCAAACATGACCCCATATGACTCTGACAACAGCCAATAAATATATGTTCTTGCACAGAACAGGAAGCTCAAGTTCAAAGCCCAAGAGAAGGTATAAATACCTCTCCCTCTCAACTCCATGTATTCAGCTGCACCAGGATCATATGCTTGGTGGTTCTGCTTCATCATTAAACCATCTTTCCAATCAGCCTCCATGTTTCCAGGGTCTTCCTCCCGGCTTGGAATTGAACCAGATCAATATTTCTTCCAACAGTAGGAAGCGTAGAATTTTTGAAAATGTATCTGTGTCTTGTCTCTCCTTCCCTCCCCCCAGTGAATAAATAATTTTGGATTGTCATACCATAGATTTGTATTTTGCTCCTCATCTAGCTTTACAGAAGTTTTACAATTTGTCCTTTGTCCAAAGAGAGCAACTCAAGTCACCATTCTTAGCCAACATAAAGTGTGAATATTGGCCAAGAAACATGTTGACACTGGCCACAGCCATGTAAAATTCATAGATTTCTTAAGCAAAAGGTTGTCCAGCATCTCAACATCATCCACATCTAGGACAGAAAAAGAAGTAATGAAATTATTCTGTGATGTGTTGTAGATTTCAACAGTTCCCTCCCATCAAATAAACAATAGCATCAAGCTAGCATTCATCTTTTCAACCATTGTCAGCAAAGAGTTGGGTTGCATTTACACTGCTTAAAAGATGATCAAATTGTATTCACTCTTCTTTTTGGCATTTAAATGTTTGGCACTTCAGAACATTAGGTGCAGGAGACAAGTCGGCCAGTCAATTCCTGTTGCAATAATTGGTTATCAACACCTAATTGATATGAAAAAAGCAGACCCTGCATTTGTGAGAAAATGCTAGAATGAAAAAAAAAACATATTTTATAGACTCATTAATCTCTGTGATTACCTAGGTCCTAATCTGTAGCCATGGATGGCACATTATTAATACCATGGGAGCAGGATGAATAGGTGGTAGTTAGATTGAACAATACCAACTAGTAGAAGCAAGTATCAACCAGGAGACTGGGGGCACAATGGTTAGAATGCAGTATTGCAGGCTAACTCTGCCCACAGTCTAGAGTTCGATCCCACCTGCTCAAAGTGGACTCAGCCTTTCATCCTTCCGAGGTCGGTAAAATGAGGACCCTGATTGTTGGGGGCAATATGCTGACATTTGTAAACTGCTCAGGGAGTGCTATAATGTTCTGCCCCAGCTACGGATCCCAAAGAACGCAGCACACACAAACTCTACACAAAGCTTATTTTACTCAAATAACTCAGTCTTTATCAACCAAAGGCTGTTAATAAACTGTCTTAACAGCCTACCAGAATTCTAAGATAAGGTAATCACAGTCTTACTAGAGTTGGCAGAAAGCCCAGAAGCAATTTTGCAGACATGAAGGAGAGTGAACTAAAGTTGTTCTCTACAGCTTGTTGCAAGCGGCGTTCCTTCTTAAATAGGCTAAGGGAGTGGCCAATTAGCCCCAAGCCTTACTCTGGAGGAGCCACTCCTGCCTTTTGGCAGCTCTGCGCACCCGTGCATTGAGAAGAGGCTCCTCCTCTTCATCCTCTTCACTTAAAGGAGGTTCTGGAGGTTCTGAAGGCCCTGGCTGAATCCCTGCCTCTGGCACCACATCTTCTCCAGCCTCCTCATTGTCCGACTTGAGCGCCAGCTGCACAGGCTGCTGATGCAGCACCACACCAGCCTCCTCGTTGTCGGTATCAGCTACAATCTGCACAGGCCGCTGATGGGCCACAACATATAAATCACTATGGGGTAGTGTATAAGTCTAAGTGCTTTTGCTATTTCTTGGAATGCCCTTTAACTTTATGTTGAGGCTAAGAAACACAACAACAACTAATATATATCAGCTGATTGCCAAAGATGACTCCACGAGAAGTAATTAACATCTGAGGTAACTTCTTTATTAACTCAAACAGGAGACCATAACACATTCTCCTCAGAACAGAACAGAGAACAAACGCTGACAGCTCTTATATATTAGCTGTCAGCGTGGCTAACCAATCAGAATCTTTTCCCCTTCTGTACACTCCAACAGGGGGCTCAAACTAGGGAACCTGCTCAGTACACAACAACAACAACAACAACAACAACAACAACAATAATAATGATAACGATGATGACTTGTGGGACTTTCAAATATTATCTTGTGGGACTTTCGAATACAGACAGATCGTCATTTCGAACACAACATGCCAGACATCATGGTTGTCGAAGGCTGAAGTGTACAGTTTATTGATATCACTGTACCAGGAGATGCCAGAGTCAAAGAAAAAGAACTGGAAAAAATCACAAAATATTGCAACCTGGCCATCGAAACTACACGGCTATGGATGAAACATGTAACAGTGATACCCATTGTCATCGGGGCACTTGGTACCATGTCCAAGAATTTTATAAGATATATCAACGAATTGCAGCTTCCTGCAATAACACCAGTGGAACTGCAAAAAAACTGCACTACTCAGAACATCGTACATCTTAAGAAGGTACTTGGTTGATACCTAGGACGCTGGCAGCAACCCGTATCAACCATTAACATCAGTCAATGGTATTTGTGATGCATTTTTTAATGTTCAGTTGACTGAGTTTCATGTTTCATGAATAAAGTAAATGATGATGATGATGATGATGATGATGATGATGATGATGATGATGATGATGATGATGATGATGTAGCTGCTCCATTGGTAGCATTCCCTGGTTGACTGGCTGGTTGGGGCCTTGCCCCTGGAATTGGGACAGGAAGAAGCCAAAGGGGAGGTTTCTGGGAAATGTAGTACCCAGCAGGGTGAGTAAAATCAGAGTACTGGGGAGGAAGACAACAGCTTCGAGCAGCAGAAGAAAACAGGACTGAGAAGCAATGGAAAGAATAAAGCTGCTATGAGGAAAAGAGGCGACACTCAGGGGTGGGTTCCACTTACCTTTACTACCAGTTCGCAGCTATTCAAAAGAAAATTCTTGTAAGTAGGTTAGCAACAATAAAGAAGCAACTCTGAGCAGGTCACAGTGTCATTCTGGTTCCTTGTGCCTGATACTCCTAAATCAATGTCTATTAGGGGGAAGTCTGTGTAAGGATTAAGGGATGCGGTGGCTCAGTGGCTAAGATGCTGAGCTTGTTGATTGAAAGGTTGGCAGCTCAGCGGTTCGAATCCCTCGTGCTGTGTAACTGGGTGCGCTCCTGTTACTTGTCCCAGTTTCTGCCAACCTAGCAGTTCGAAAGGACATCAAAAATGCAAGTAGAAAAATAGGGATCACCTTTGGTGGGAAGGTAACAGCATTCCGTGTGCCTTTGGTGTTTAGTCATGCCTGCCACATGACCACAGAGACGTCTTCAGACAACGCTGGCTCTTCAGCTTTGAAACGGAGATGAGCAGCGTCCCCTAGAATCAGGAACGACTAGCACATATGTGCGAGGGGAACCTTTACCTATGTAAGGATTAATATCTCCATGATGACATGAACACTGTACATACAACATAGAGCTTGGATTGCAATGCTGAACTGAGCACCTTACACACGTGCTAGCATTATTCTGCATCCAAGTCAACTATATTACAAAACATTTCTTTAAAAAGGACCTTCTGCTCCTTAATTACTCCACAACCTTTCAGAACTTTGCTTAGGCTCATAAGCATATTTGGCTCCAATTCCAGCTGAATTAAATTTCGAACAGGGAAGGACACCAATGATTGTACTGTGGGGCTGGCCAAATGGCACTGCTCCTGTCACATGGTAGCATGCGAAAGAAAGAGAAACCCAGGCCAGGTTGACTTGGATCTTGTCAGAGTTGACTTGGACTTCATTGAAGGAGGCAAAGAAAACAGACTGCAGCTTGGGACAGAGCTGAAACAGATTCAAGAGCAAAAGAAGCACATCAGGAGTTCCCCAGTATGTAGGGCTCCTCCCCTCTCCTGCCCTTCTGCTCCACCCATACTGATGACAGACACTAGTACATAAATAAAATAACTCTTAAGTATGTAATATGTCCCTTGTGGTGTGTTTCCCTGCCAATATGAAAGATATACATTTTTACAAATATCAAGTTTGGAAAACATCCTTGAGTCTCATTTGCCTTGAATTTCAGCCAACGCTGCTTGGCTTCCCGTTGCGTGGAACAACTCTTTACAACTTTCCTTCCCCCTCCCCTCCCCCCCACCCTTGGAAACTGATTGTGTTATTCTGTTGTCATTGTAGCACGGGTATCATGCAACTCTGCCGCAAACAGATGTTTGAAAAGAGAGCAGCATCTTAGTTATGAGATGCTGATTACAGAAGAGCAAGGAGAAAATCCCAGGTCAAATTTGAAAGCTATATCGGTTGTCATAACAAGCCTAGGATGTACCTTGGTGATTTGTTAGACCTGTCTTTTATAAACTTCTATTCATTTTGACAGTAGAGAATTGTCCATGCACATGTACGGATGATGGTTGAGCAACCCTTGACTCTTCCAATTTCATGAGGCCATGCCAAGCTTCCTGGGAGAATTCTCAGAAAAAAGATGGATCATATATTTCCAAGTTTTCCTGGAAAATTTGGAAGAAAACAATGGAGGAGAATTTTTATCCAAGTTTGCCTTTGTGAATGGGCGCTAAGAGGGAGCAGCACAGAGAACTGGCAAATTATAGGAGAAGCTTTCTGGGCTCATCCCTAACTGACTTGGATACATTCAAGAGTGGACCGAATTTGCACCCAACGTATCTACAAGCCATGTTCTCTGATTAGAAAGTATACTCCTGATAACATTCTCTTTAGCTTTTGCATAGGATTTATACCTTCTAATTCAAATGTACATTGATTTGTACGTTCAATGTACATCAATTAAAGGGGCAGAGAAGACTAATACTCCATACACAACTTGCGACCACAATTGAGCCCAAAGTTTCTGTTGTTAAGTGAGGCAGTTGTTAAGTGAGTTTCGCCCAATTTTACGAACTTTCCTGCCACAGTTGTTAACTGAATGACTGCAGTTGTTAAGTTGGTAACATGGTTGTAAGTGAATCTGACTTCCCCCATTGACTTTGCTTTTGTCAGAAGTTTTTAACAGGTGATCACATGACCCTGGGACACTGCAACCATCATAAATATGAATTACCGTACTTTTTGGAGTATAAGATGCACTTCCCCCCCCAAAAAAGTGGGTGGAAATGTCTGTGCGTCTTATGCAACGAATGTTGTTGAAGCTCTGCCCACCTGCTGGCCCCCACCCTTTGGCCTCTGCCTCCCAGCAATTTACCTCCTTGCAGCAAACAGCAAACAGCCTGGTTGGCTTCAGCACAGTCTGATTTAGCATTGACAGGCTGATTGGCAGTTGGATAGGCCTCCCAGAATACAGCCAATCAGCTGTTCCAGGCTGCGGGGATCACTGCCACCATGCTGGGAGGCAGAGGCAGATTTTTTTTCCCTTGTTTTCCTCCCCAAAATCTCGGTGCCTCTTATACTTCGGAGTGTCTTATAGTCCAAAAATATGGTAATTTCCAAGTGTCCAAATTTGATCATGTGACCATGGGGATACTACAACAGTCATAAGTGTGAAAAACAGACATAAGTCACTTTTTTCAGTGGCATTGTAAATTTGAACGGTCACCAACTGATGTAAGCCAAGAACTACATGCACTCTTAAGTATATATGTAAGTGTCTCCTGGTCAATGAAGAAAAAATCTACTACAATGATTATTGGCTAATGTTCCAGTCTTCTATGTCCCAATCTCTTTGCAAGAATTTTTTCTACACGGAAAGGGAGTTGCAGAGAAAACTGATTGGTGGTAACAGTGACAACATCTGTGATGTATCAGATCCGAATGTGGAGATGTTTGAGCTCTCCTTCCAGAAAGGGTGAGCCAATATTCTGAACCTCCACTCCAAATTTTGCTCTACCAAATAATACAAATGTTTGTGTTCGTTGAGCTGTTTCCATACTTGATGTGAATAAATCTACTGCTGGAGTCTTCTTCAGTGACTGAATGTTTGTTAAATAGTAGGAGACAATATTTGCCAAAATGTTCAAAGGATTTCTGGTCAGCAGTCAATCTCAGATTTTATAATGGAGAACTCTGGAAAACAAATTTGCTTCAAGGCATCCATCCATCCTTGGGTTTTTCATGTTGTGCCGATGAGTAAAAAGAATGTTGTTGCATTTGTGACAGAGGGAGTAAAAATGTAAAGCTCTGTTAAAAGTTACATATGACTGGATTTATGCCTGGGGATACCCTGAACAGAGTTGTCTCTAGAAAGCCTGACCTTCTCTTAGTGATTTATTTGCTTGCGTTCTCAATATTGAAAACAATGTCAAGTACAGGTAGTTCTTAACTTACGGCCATCAGTTTAATGACCATTCAAAGTTACAATGGTGCTGAAAAGGCGACTCATAACTGGTCCTCACACTTACAACCTCCCGGCATGATTCATTTAACGCCACATTACTTTGTGGTGGAAGTTCCAACCCCACCTGTGGTCCTAAATCAAGGACTATCTGTAGCTGAATTAAGTACCTTCTTAATTTTTCACAACATTTCAGAAGAATTCTAATCTGTGGAGAAGACATTTTTGAGAAATTAAATTAAAATGAAGCTAAGATCCAGTTGTCTGGAATATATTCAAAATGCTATATCTGTGGGAAATGTTAATGACATGGTACTGAGACCAGGGGTGAAATGCTACCGGTTTGGACCAGTTCGCCCAAACCGGTAATAAAAAAATGCTACCAGTTCGAGTGAACCGGTATTTCCAATGATCAGCTGTGCCGCGCGATTTATATTAACTAATATAAATATTAATATTAAGATACGGAGGATCCCGGACCTGCACGCTTTCCGCCGTGCCATCAAAACATTTCTTTTTCAGCAGGCCGCCTGGCCTAACCTCTCTTTTAAACTTTTTAAATAACTTTTAAAATTTTTAAATTTTAAATTTGTCTTATAAATTTGAGGTGTTTTAAATTTTGTTTCCGGGCCAATTATTTAATTGTATTTTAATGGTTTTTTAACATTTGTATTATATGTATTTTATTTGGCTGTTCACCACCCTGAGTCCTTCGGGAGTAGGGCGGTATACAAATTCAATAAATAATAATAATAATAATAATAATAATAATAATAATAATAATAATAATAATAATAATAATAACTAGAAAGCAGGAAATCCTGCTTTCTAGCGAATCTAAATCACGCAGCACAGCGTTCCCCCCCACTCACTGTTCTACTTACCTTTGCCGACTCAGAAAAGGCTTCTTAATCCTTCTTTTTCAGCGCTGCATGGTAGCTCCTGCGTGCACATGTACGTGAAGCACATTTGGTGCGCACAGCGCATGCATGTGCATTTGGCACACACCGCACATGCATGTGCATTTGGCACGCACCGCACATGTGTGCATGAAGCAAACCAGTAGTGAAACAAACCGGTAGCAGACGTCAAAGCCTTTCACCCCTGACTGAGACTCTAGTGGCTGCCAAATGATTCTGTCTGTCTGTTGTGGTCCGCCAGCAGCCTGCGGCGCTGACACCACGCCCGCCAATCCACGCCCACAGAACTGGTAGTAAAAAATTTGGATTTCATCACTGATGGGGAAACAAGGAATGTTGCAGGTCCCATCCCCTAGGGAGATACACCTGGTGGGACCCAGAAGAAGGGGCTTCTCCGTGGTGTCTCCCTCTCTCTGGAACATCATTCCCCCAAAGATTAGAATGGCCGCCACTCTAACACTCTTCCAGAAGGTGCTGAAGAAGACCTGGTTCTGCCAGTGGGCCTGGGGAATGCAGAGCGGGATGGAGCCCATTAAATGGCTCGTGTGATGTGTTGTCGCCGGAGTGGGAGGTGGGGGTTATTATATTATTTTATTAATTTATTATGTGATTATTCTCTTTTATTAGTTTTATTGTTTTTTATATGAAGTTTTTATATTCTTGTAAGCCGCCTTGACTCATCATGTGCGAATAAGCGGCAATATAAATTTCTAAATAAATAAAAACAAATACTACTGGTGTAAATACACATAGACATTAGACAGTACTGTGAGAATTAGGTGTTCAGCAGAGTGATGGCGTGAGGGGAAAAAAACTGTCCTTTTTCTTGTGGGGGACATGGGATTAGATGGGCCATTGGACTGAACCAGTAGATTCCTGATTTCTTAATCAGCTGCTGCCCATATATGTGGGCTCCCACCACCCAAAATTCCTAGTAATTTGTCCATAGCTAGAGCTAGCTTTAGGCTAAGATCTAGGCATCGACCAAGGATGTGCCTCAACACCATCCTTCCTTCTGAAGCAGGGCTGTCAAATTTGTGGCCCGCAGGCCGGATACGTCACATGGTGGCCATGCCCACACCTGGTTTAGCGAAGGGGGGAAAAGTCATGATACATCAAGTGACACCACTGTGACGATACAAGTTTGACACCCCTGTTTTAAAGCATTACAAAAATTGCAATCTTTGCATTGGCAGCTGCCAATGCTCATCAATGAATGCGAACTAGGAACATCATATACCCCTGACTGGAACTGCATATGGCTATGGAAGTTGACTTCCAGCTTAGGTGTAGGGCTCCAAATTGGGAGAAGGTCAGGGGTGAAATCCAGCAGGTTCTGGAGAACTGGTAGCAGAAATTTTGAGTAGTTCGGAGAACTGGCAAATACACCTCTGGCTGGCCCCAGAGTGGGGTGGGAATGGAGATTTTGCAATATCCTTCCCCCAGGAGTGGGGAGGGAATGGGGAATTTGCAGCATCCTTCCCCTGGAATGGGGAGGGAATAGGGATTTTACAGTATCCTTCCCCTGCCATGCCCACCAAGCCACTCCCACAGAACCAGTAGTAAAAAAAAAAAATAGGATTTCACCACTGGAGAAAGTGCTACAAATGAATTCTAAGCTGAACAGGAGCGATCACAAAAATCCATGGCAATCATTACCAATAAAAGAATATCGATAGACGATCACAGAACCAGACAGACCGGCATGCTAAATCCTCAGACGGAGACTCCAAGATATCATCCAGTGGGAAAGACTTCTATGAAAATCTTGTGGTCCTTTTTCAATGCTCCTGGACATATGGAGATCATTATAGTGGGTGAGTCAGAAATTAAGCCACTGGACAGTCCAGCTGCCAGCGTTCAAGCTGCTGGAAGGCTGGAATACAAGACAATTGTTTTTGAAACCATAAGGGATTGTTTCCAAGGAGATCACTGTGTCATAGGATTATGGGATTCTTTCTGGCGTGTGTGTGTGTATATATATGTATATATAAGACTTGTCCACGAAGATAGAAGCAAAAGGGAAAAGACAGAGTAAGGGCTAAAGCAGTAAGACACCAGGAATGTATTCTCTTTAAGCATTCACTGTGCTCTCAGTAATATATCAAATAAGCATACTTTTTCCTGCTCCGACAAGCATTAACAAATTAAAATCAAACAGCCATCCAGTTTTTGTAACTTTCTCTGACTCATGAATGAGCCTCTGGGATTCATTTTGACATCTGTAGGTTATAGAGAATTTACCTCCTCCTCTCCCCCCCCCCCCCCGCTTTGCCAAAAAAATTGAAGGATATCTCTGTGTGAAAAGGAAGTCTTCACAAAGGTTTTGTGTGCACTAACCTATTCAAACAGAATAGGAATGGGTTCTACTTACCTTTACTACCGGTTCGCAATGGAAGCGCACTTGCTTCTGTGCCTGCGCAAATCGCCCATGATGGTGTCCGGCCGGGTGGGCGGAGCCTCCCGCCGCTTTTCCTACCGGTTCGCAAGAACCAGACCGAACCGGGAGCAACCCACCACTGAAACAGAAGCAATTCGCATCCTGCAAAAATAATGCAAATCCTGCAATTTTGTCCATGTGATAGCAAATCAACTTCCCTAACTTATTTTTGCCCTTCGGTTGATTATTTTGCATGATTTGTCCCCCCCCTTTTTTAAAATCATCGATGCTAAAATATCCTCTCAAGAGAAGAGTTTACACAACCATCTCTCTGCTTCTGAGCAGAGATATTATTGATTTGCACCTAAGTTTTCTCTGCAACCATAAAAGGTAAGTGCTTGATTTTTAGAAATACCTGCAAGGCTTGTGCCTTGCACAGTTGAACCTTTCGGCTTAAGTTTATTCAATGGGGCAATCTTATTGCCATAGGTCCATGATGGTGAACCTATGGCACGCGTGCCACAGGTGGCACACAGAGCCATATTGGTAGGCACGCAAGCGTTGCCCTAGTTCAGCTCTGGTGCACATGGTGGGACCGGAAGTCAACAAACGGGCTGTTTCCAGCCTCCAGAGGGCCTCCAGGGGGATCCCCAGACTCCAAAAAAGCCTCTGGAGCCTGGGGAGGGCGAAAAATGGGCCTACAGGGCCCACCGTGCCATTGCATGCCAAAGCGGGGGGAGCACCAGGTTCATGCGTGCATGCGCGGGGCACATTGAATTATGGGTGTGGGCACGCACGCTTGTGATCCCCCGCGCTCCCCCCCGCTTTTGGCACGCGACAGCCAAAAGGTTAGCCATCACTGCCATAGGTAATCTAAATTCCTCATTCAAACCAGTGCTACCAGTCTTTTAAATCGGCATGGATTTAATGCGTGTGAAGCTCAGATGTGTGTAAACCTCAGATCTGCCATCATGGAATCCCTTCAATTTCACCCGTTATTGTTTATAAGCTCTTGCAAACTTATTTGCATTTGCTTTGATTTCCAACTACAGTACTATAATTGAAAATCAAAGTATAGTACTTCTTGAAACAATTTCCATGCAGATTATCACTTCAAATGCTCTCTTAACTTAGCCCATTTTAAGTTATTTTTATATTTTCTTCCACAGACTAGCAGATCTTTCAACACCTCCCAAAATTTGTAGTGTTCAGACATCTTCTTAAATTCAGCTCTAATTTCAAATTTCAAATCTTTATTGTCAGTGCACAACATATGTACAATGAGATTGGTTGAGCTCCCTCAGTGCACACCCCCTCCCAACACAATACAACTCACAGTGAAGACAGAAAATCCCTAACCCAATAAATCATATTAACAAAACACCCAGTCCTATTGCACCAGTGTGAACATGTTACACATTGCGCCGGCCCTGCAGTCCATCATACTATGTAGTTATGATGTTATTTCTCATTCAGGAGTCTAACAGCTCACGGATAAAAACTGTTCTTTAGCCTGTTTGTGCAACTGTCTATTCTTCTATACAGGGGTGAAATGCTCCCGGTTCAGACAGGATCACCTGATCTGGTAGCGATGGCGGTGGGTGGTTCAGAGAACCGGTAGCAAAAATCCCTGCGCCCCCCTCCACCATGCCCAGCTGAGCTGCACGATCATCAAGAGGCTTTTTTTTTTTTACTTTTAAAAGCATTTTTTCTACAACTTCTTCTGACGAAAAAATGCTTTTAAAAGTAAAAAAAAAAGCCTCTGATGATTGTGCGGCTCAGCTGGGATCGTCAGAGGCTTTTCAAAGCATTTTTTTCTGCAACCTCTTGGCCGAAGAGGTGGTAAAAAAAATGCTTTGAAAAGTCTCTGACAATCCCAGCTGAGTTGCCTAATGGGCAAAGAGGCATTTTTTTAAAAACCTCTCTGACGATCCCAGCTGAGTTGCCTGATCGACAGAGGCTTTTCAAAGCATTAGAAAAAATGCTTTGAAAAGTTAAAAAAAAAAAGTTAGCCACACCCACCCAGTCAAATTACCCCCCACACACACACCAAGCCACACCCATAGAACTGGTAGTAACAAATTTTACATTTCACCCCTGCTTCTATATCTCCTTCCAGAAGGTAGGAGGGTAAAGAAGTGATGACCAGGGTGAGAGTCGTCCCTGAGAATTTGCCTCACTCTCCTAAGGCCGCGAGCCCTAGAGATCTCACCTAGTGGTATCAGGGGGCAGCCCACGATGTTTTGTGCCGTGCTCACCACCTTCTGTAATGTTTTTCTATCTGTAGCTGTCAGACCAGAGTGCCATACCGTGATGCAATAAGTGAGGACGCTTTCTATTGTGGACCAGTAAAAGAAGGTCATCAGTTGTTGTTCCACCCTGTTTTTATGCAAGACCCTAAGGAAATGGAGTCTCTGTTGGGCCTTCATGTTGCAGCTCTACATGTTACAATGGACGTTCCTCATGTTGTATGTCCTTAGGAAACCTGAAATGCTATCCAAGTGGTGACGGTTTATATATAAAATGTTCCTGCATCGTATTTAGTACTAATTTAAGCTCTGCTGTCAAGTTTCTGCAGGCCAACTAAAACATCTTAATAATTGGTGGAGGTCACCTTCCCCCTCCCCAACAATTATTTAATTTGTCTCAACAATTTGTTCAGGTCCCTTCCTGTGTTGTCATCTAGTCATCAGTGGCACTATCAAAGGGCATTTATCCTCCCAATAAATCTGTCCACCGTTGGCATTCTTTTCCTCTTTGTCTTCCCCTTTGTCTTCCCGCTCAGAGCTATTCTTCTTCTTCACTTTGTGGTTGTGGTTTTTATGCCCTCCTTCTTCTTCCAAAAAAGCAAGGCAAGACGTCAGATGAAATCTGTACGATCTCGGTTCCTCATCGCTGTTGTATCTTCCTGCCTGATCAAATGCAAAATGGCACAGTGTTTTCTGTGGCTTGCTTGACTGATCTTCTCAAAAAGCCTGTAACTTTCCCAGGCAGCCTCAGGCAATTGAACAACAGTGCAAGATCACAAGGTTGCTTAATCAACTACCACCAACAACGGTAACCCAATACTCTACAGTTGTCTCTTCAATCTGATTCCTTCTCTTCCCAGCACTCTGAATTATAGAGCATAACCGTGGCTTAGAAAATAACTAATGCTTGTTGGGCAGCATTTAGTTGCATGCACTACAATTTGTCTATCTGCATTTATTTATTTATTTGCTCCGAAGCTGCTTTCTTTCAAAAGGCAACGGGACTTCCTTGTTTTTTGCTCGAAGACGTTTCGCTTCTCATCCAAGAAGCTTCTTCAGTTCTGACTGAATGGCGGAGAATGGAAGGATTTATGGAAGGAAGGAAGGAAGGAAGGAAGGAAGGAAGGAAGGAAGGAAGGAAGGAAGGAAGGAAGGAAGGATGAATAGAATAGAATAGAATAGAATAGAATAGAATAGAATAGAATAGAATAGAATAGAATAGAATAGAATAAGAGGGGAGGGGAGGGGAGGGGAGGGGAGGGGAGGAGAGGAGAGGAGAGGAGAAGAGAAGAGAAGAGAAGAGAAGAGAAGAGAAGAGAAGAGGAGAGGAGAGGAGAGGAGAGGAGAGGAGAGGAGAGGAGAGGAGAGGAGAGGAGAGAAGAGAAGAGAAGAGAAGAAGAGCTGGAAGGGACCTTGGAGATCTTCTAGTCCAGCCCCCTGCTCAGGCAGGAGAACCTATACCATTTCAGATGGAATGTTTTTGGAAAACAGCACCTTTGGGACAACCATGACCTGGATGACTGAGAATCTCCATAGACATTTATTTATTTGATTTCTGTTTATATCCCACCTTTCATTATAGGTAATTCAAGGTAGTGAACATATATAATACTCCTTCCTCCTCCTATTTTCCCCATAACAGCAACCCTGTGAGGTTGGTTGGGCTGAAAAAGATTGACTAGCTCAAAGTTATCCAGTCAGCTTTCAAGCCTAAGGTGCAGTGGTGGGATTCAGCCGGTTCAGGCCGGTTTGGGTGAACCGGTTGTTAAATTGCTGGCTGGCCCAGCCCCACCACTACTTATTGGCCTCACACACCTTGGCTGGTGCCTTAGAGTCACCCCACAGCATAGCTGCAGCTGCTCTTTGGCTCCCTTGCCTTGACCATGTGGCCACGTGGCCCAGCCTGTTTGTATGCCTTTGCCATGGCCTACAATGCGGTAGCCTCCCACTCCTCTTGGCCTGCTCCTGAATGCCCTCCTCGTGCTGCTCCTGACCGTTCCAGCAGCAGAACCAGTGGTGGGTTTCAAAAGTTTTTACTACTGGTTTTGTGGGCATGGCATGGCTTGGTGGGTGTGGCTTGGTGGGCGTGGCAGGGGAAGGATACTGTAAAATCCCCATTTCCTCCAGATAAGCTAGGACTCGAGAGACAGAGAATAGATGGGGGTGGGGCCAGCCAGAGGTGGCATTTACTGGTTCTCCAAACTATTCAAAATTTCTGCTACCGGTTCTCCAGAACTGGTCAGAACCTGCTGAAACCCACCTCTGAGCAGAACAGGTAAGCACAGCCCTGGGGCCTCCTCAGGGAACAGGGCTGGGAAGGGTGGTCGTCCTGTGCCTGCCCGGCCACCTGCCGCAGCCTACCCCTATGCGCCTCTGAATTTTTCACAATAGTGTTATTGACTACTACCTAGCCTTCTGGAGCATAGATGAATTAAGACCAAGCTTAACACTGCAAACTTGGTTCTTTAAAAGGAACACTATCCCAGACTACCTGCTTCACAATTTCACAGCTGCATTTGACGAATAAAACACCTGACACATCTGGATTCAGGCTTACTTTATTCGAGTGGTCTGGTCTGGCCTAACCTTTCCCATTCTTTTTTAATGTAAATTTTAATGTAAATTTTAATTTGTTCTTAACCTGGGGTTTTAAATTTGTCTTGGGCTAAATTGATTTAATTCGATTTTAATTAATTCTGTTCTTAATTTTTGTATTTTACGTGTTTTATTCTGTGCCTGTTCACCACCCTGAGTCCTTCGGGAGTAGGGCGGTATACAAATTAAATAAAACGAAATGAAAAATGAAATGAGTGTGATGAGGTAAGCTCCCATCATTTGCCCCAGCTCCTGCCAACCTAGCAGATAGAAAACATGCAAATGCAAGTAGATAAATAGGTACCACTTTGGTGGAAAGATAACAGAATTCTGTGCATCTCAGTTTATAGTCATGCTGGTCACATGACCATGGAAAGAGTCTTTGAACAAGGCCGGCTCCCTCAGCCAAGAAACAGAGATGAACACCAGCCCCTAGAGTCAGACATGACTGGACAGGGGAAACTTTTACCGTTATCTTTTTATCCACCCAAATACAGCCTAATTATAGATTCAAACTTGTGGTCCAGACCATCCATCACCATCCTAGAGTAGGATGGAAAAGCAACATAAATGACACACTCCAGAATTCATACTGAATCAATTCTCCAGGCAATGGCAGTACCAGGAGAAATGGACCATAGTCCAGATGCCAGGGATGGGCTTCTAAAATTTTAGCAAGGGGTTCTCTCCCTGGTTGCTGGGTGGGCATGGCCATGGTGGGCATGGCTTAGTCAGCCTCCTACACCACGGGGGGGGGGCGTTTTTGCCCTCCTCGGGCTCCAGAGGCTTACCTCAAGCCTCCAGGAGGGCAAAAACAGCCTCCTCAGGCTCCAGAGGCCCTCTGGAGGCCTGAACTTCTGGTAGGCCCGTTTTTTTGCCCTCCCCAAGCCTCGTCACACACACTGCAGTTACCTGCATCCAAAACAGGCTGCAAATGGGGGACTCCTGAGAGGGGTGGGGCGAGGTAGGCGGTGCCAGCCAGGAGTGGGATTTGGGAGTTTTCCGAACTGCACAGAATCTTAGCGAGAGGTTTTCCCAAACCCCTGCCAACCCCCAACAGCCCACCCCTGGCTTTGGCCCTCTGAGGTCTTCCACACACTATTTTCTCTCTCCCTTTCCCAATTCCACCCTCTTCCAGTTGGACGAGTAAGAGAATAGGTGGAAGAAAAAATAAGGGAAAAAAAGAATCTACAATGGCAGTGGCCCCTAGAGGTTCGTAGGATCCTTGACGTGCGTATCTTTCGCCGCGCCCTGAAGACCCTTTTGTTCCAACAAGCCGGGCTGGCCTAATATGAATTTTATAATGGGTGTATGTTAGTTTTTAATTTGTGGGCCAAATTTTTTATATATTCGATTTTAAATTGTTTTTTAAATTTTGTAAATCTATATGTGTTTTAATATGGCTGTATACCACTCTGAGTCCTTCGGGAGAAGGGCGGTATAGAAGTCCAATAAAAGTAAAGTAAAGTGAAGGGAAAGCAACAGACTCTCATCGGATCTTTAAAAAAATACAAAGTTGCTGAACTTGGGATCACCCCTTTTTTTAACTGATTGGGAAGCAAAAAAACCCCAAACATCCTGAAAAAGCGTAATAGTAAACTACTTGCCTAATGTTGCCAAGAAAACTACACGGGCATATCTCCGTAATTACCAGGAGCCAAGTTTGACTTGAAGTAGACTTGGATCATACTATGGGCTCCAGGATTAACTGTCCAGTGTCCAAATCTGGAAGTACAAATAGTCCTTGATTTACAACAGTTCATTTAGTGACTGTACGAAGTTACAACAGCACTGGAAAAAAGTGACTTATGACCAATTTTTCACACTGATGACCGTTGCAGCATCCCCATGGTCACGTGATCTACATTTGGATGCTTGACAACTGGTTCATATTTATGATGGTTGCGGTGTCCTCGGGGACACATGGCGAGGTTCGGCTGCCTTTTGGGCCCAGCTTCGGCTTCCGTGGGGCCTTCCGGGTGGGAGGCCTGAGAGAAAATGCCTTCCCCAAGGGTCACCCACTCGCCCATCTGCTGGCTGGGCTGGCCTGTATGCGGGACCTGAGGTGAAGCGGAGGTCGAGCAGGCAGCAGCCAGGGCCGGATTTAGATGAAAAGAGGCCCTAGGCTATTCCACTTATGAGGCCCTTTCACCTATAGTGAAAGCATAATTTTAATTTTGCTAACAATTTGAATGTAGGCCCCTCTTGATCTTGAGGCCCTAGGCTGAAGCCTAGTTAGCCTATAGGAAAATCCGGCCCTGGCAGCAGCTCAGAGCAGGCCCAAAAGGCTGCCGAGCCTCGCTGTGTCCCATCCCCCACTGAGAAGCCTGCAGCCAGCACCTCTTTGCAGGCACGAGAAGACTGCAGTCGCCAGTCTTTGCTGGTGTGAAAAGCCTCCAGCTGCCGCTGCCACCTCAGTTCCAGACAGCAAAGAGGCGGCAGCTGCAGGCTTCTCGCGCTGAAAAAGACCAGTGGCTGCAGGCTTCTTGCGCTGAAAAAGAGGCAGCAGCTGCAGGCCAGTGTCTCAGAGTGGGGTCGTGTACCCAGCGGCACCAACAAAGGCCAAAAGTAGCCACCCACCGTTTCCTACTACAAAAACCTTTTTAAAAACCCTGACTGTCAGGCAGCAAGACCCAGCAAGAGATGGGATGTTGGAGAATCACCATTGCTGTTGCTGCACAAAGGTAAATCTAAGGCTGCAGCCACTTCCGCTTCGGCCCGCCTGCGCCACCCCACTTTGCCATGAGTGACATCGAGTTGGCCACGTCCATTCAGTCACATGACCCTCCCCCCCCCCAGCCACACCCACCCCATCTTTAGGACAAACCGGTTGTTAAATTAGTTGGATCCCACCACTGCTTAAATTACTAAGGTTTTGAAGCTGCCCACTGCACAGGAATATTCCGCTTTGCAGTGTGGAGAGTTCAATATTGTTTTATATGAAATGTGTTCCTTTCATGTTTGTAAACTACTGTGGCTTGTTGCCTGCTGGCCTCGATGCAAATATAGGGATAATATTGCAATCTGAATTCTCATTAACTTTAAATGCTGCTTGGAAGTTCAAATATGTTTCAGAAACCACGGCAGATACCAAAGCTAGATGCTGTGCACATTTTCAAATTAGCCTTTTTCTTTTTCTTTTTTTTTCCTTTTTAAAATAAATTTCCAGTTTTTTAAAAAAATTTGATTTATATGCCGCCCTTCTCCGGAGACTCAGGGCGGCTTACAGTGCGTTAAGCAATAGCCTTCATACTTTTGTATATTTTATACAAAGTCAGCTTATTGCCCCCACAAACTGGGTCCTCAATTTACCTACCTTAGAAAGGATGGAAGGCTGAGTCAACCTTGAGCCTGGCAAGATTCGAACTTACTTTAATTGCAGACAGCTGGTGTTAAATTACAGTGCTTTTGTCTGCAGAGCTATCCAGTTGCATATAAACTCAGGCTACTCCCTTATGGGGAACATCAAGCACAAGGGACGTCATTTTCTAAATAAGAAACCACATTATAGATAGTAGCTGCTCTTAATAACATTTGCAGCTGACAAGAAGCAAGGTTCCCGCCGAGCATGGGATTTTGAGTCAAGTGAAGGGGGTGGATCTCTGTTCTGAAACCCAGAATGAAGAGATTGAAAGGATTGGGTTTCCCAGATCGAATCAATTGTAGAAACGAAAAGCCAAAACCACACAATGGCTTCGCTGATTTGGCAGGAGAAGCTACAGAAAGAATAGATCAGATGTCTTCATTTCTGGTGGATGCACACTTCAGATTGAAAGCAACGCTGCCAGGGTTTTCATTCTGGTGCCAAAACTCCACATTCTTTAAGTTCTGTATGGGCAGGAGGGAAAACTTGTTGTAGCTGTCTTGATTTTGCTTTGTTTTGCTTTGCTTTCCTGGCAGCAGCGCAAAGCAGTGGTGAAATCCAATTTTTTTTACTACCAGTTCTGTGGGTGTGGCTTAGTGGGCGTGGTGTGGTGTGGATTGGTAGGTGTGGCTTGGTGGGCATGGCAAGGGAAGAATACTGCAAAATCCCCATTCCCACCCCACTCTAGAGCCAGCCAGAGGTGGCATTTGCCAGTTCACTGAACCGCTCAAAATTTCCACTACCGGTTCTCCAGAACCTGTCAGAACCTGCTGGATTTCATCCCTGCCGCCAAGCCATTCCATCTCATGAAATAACCCTCATCACCTGTGACTCGACTGGCTTGCCGGTTTTATCCTTCCTTATTAATGCAGGATGTTGGTGATGAGATCCAAGTGGGTTTTAACACTATGCGGTTTTTACCATTGCTCAGCAAAAGGTCACCGTTGGAATAGCTGCTGGGTGGCATGTCAAGAAGAAGGCTTACTTAGCGAGTCAGCCAATGTCAAGATGACTCAGAACCCAATATGACACCTTTGGATCCTATTGGCATGGTAGCAGTAGTGGTATTCAGCCGATTCTATCCGATTCGGGCAAACCGGTAGTGTGATGGCGGGAAGCTCCGCCCACCCACCCGGACTTCATCACATCCCATTTTTGATGCTCTATGCATGCACGGAAGGTCACATTTGGGAACCAGTAGCGAAGGTAAGTGAATACCACCCCTGCGTGGTAGGGTTGCATTCCAGTGAGTTAGTATTCTATTCCCATTCCCTATTCTATTCTATTCTGCAAATTGGCAATTCGAATCTCACCAGGCCCCAGGTTGACTCAGCCTTCCATCCTTCTGAAGTCAGTAAAATGAGGACCCAGATCGTTGAGGGCAATAGCTCTCTCCCTGGGGGCCGCCAGCCGACATTGCTTAACTGACGGCACCCTGAGGAGGCCCTCTCTGTGAGAGCGTATTGGCCGGTGGGAGGTTATCGGCAGCAGCAGGCGGTCTCGTAAATACCCTGGCCCTAAGCCATGGAGTGCTTTAAAGGTGAGAACCAACACCTTGAAGCACATCCGGAAGACCACCTGGAGCCAGTGCAGCTCGCGCAGGAGAGGTGTTATATGGGAGCGCCATGTCGCTCCCGTGATCACCCGCATGGCCGCATTCTGGACCAGTTGGAGCCTCCGGGTGCTCCTCAAGGGGAGCCCCATGTAGAGAGCGTTAGTGTAGTCTAGTGTTCTATTCTATTCTATTCTATTCTATTCTATTCTATTCTATTCTATTCTATTCTATTCTATTCTATTCTATTCTATTCTATTCTATTCTATTCTATTCTATTCTATTCCTTTCCATTATATTCTAGTCACATTTCAACAACACCTTTGGCAAGGGCTCAGGGACACCATCCAAAGCTTATGAGACCTGAGCTTCAATTGTACATCTCAATCCCAAAGAATTATCTCTCTAGTCCTCTATGGTTGCCATTGGTTCCAACTATCAACAGATTATCACTGCTGATTAGAGCAAGGGTCTCCAACCTTAGCAACTTTAAGCCTGGAAGACTTTGCTGGCTGGGGAATTCTGGGAATTGACTCCTCCAGGCTTAAAGTTGCCAAGGTTGGAGACCTCTGGATTAGAGGATCTGGAGCTTCTTTAGTTTGAAGCCTACAAGAAACAACTATCCCTTGGAAGACTAACACTGACAATTGGGGTTCCTAAACCAGCAAGGTTCATCCTGCTCCTGGCTTATATCTTTACCTGATCCTGAACGCATATTGTCAAGCAATTTGAATAAGATACAGATCAAATTTGAATGAGGAAATACCAGGAACACATACTGCAATTTCGCAATAGCAAACATTTATTTTTCCTGATTTAAACATGTACATAGTCAAAATCTCACCATGTGGAGGAGCCAAGATTTCTCCCACCTGAACTCCCAATTTCCCTATCAGCATATCCATGGAGAAGTTCCAAGGTATATTGTTTGCATCTGAAAAGTCCTTGGCCTTCCCACTCAGGCTCCTTCCAAACATCTGGCTCTCTGAGGATTTCTGAGACCGTCTGCAGACAGATCAGCATCTAAAGAATAGTGACCCATTGTGGAACAGCAATTACCCTCTGATGCAATTACTGTTAAATCTTCCTCTACAACGAGAAACTTAAGTTGTACTTAAGCTGTCTGTCTCATTCAGTAATGTTCTTGGTTAACAAACTGAGATTTGGCACATAGCACACTGGATAATTTTTGACAGTTTGAGGAAGTGTCTGCTATTCCCACTTGATGGATCAAGGCACACTAACGGACTAACAAGAACTTTGTTGATATATTTCTTTGGCTGCAGGAAATGAATGCTGGCAAGACAAGGAATTCGGTGTCTTCTACTTCCAGGACGCCGTTTGAAATCAGTTGTTTGAGTTGCAAACTTGCCGCTTTTAAAGTTGACTTTAGAATTAAGGGTTTCAAACAGAGGTGGATTTCAGTAGGTTCTGACCAGTTCAGGAGAACCGGTAGTGGAAATTTTGAGTAGTTCGGAGAACCGATAGTAAAAATTCTGACTGGCCCCGCCCCCATCTATTCTCTGCCTCCCGAGTCCCAGCTGACTGGGAGGAAATGTGGATTTTGCAGTATCCTTCCCCTGGAGTGGGGTGGGAATGGAGATTTTACAGTATCCTTCCTCTGCCACACCCACCAAGCCATGACATGCCCTAGTTCAGAGAGCTGGTAAATACCACCTCTGACTGGCCCCGCCCCCATCTATTCTCTGCCTCCCGAGTCCCAGCTGACTGGGAGGAAATGTGGATTTTGCAGTATCCTTCCCCTGGAGTGGGGTGGGAATGGAGATTTTACAGTATCCTTCCCCTGCCACGCCCACCAAGCCATGCCATGCCTACCAAGCCACACCTACAGAACCGGTAGTAAAAAATTTTGAAACCCACCACTGGTTTCAAGCCTGTCTTAAAGGGAAATTTGAAGCTTATCGACCCTGAAGTGTATTCAAATAATGTTCTTGCAGTATTAAAAGAGTCATTGATGTCTGGATTCCAATTGTGTAGTTCCTCAACTGGATTCAAACTTGTGTAGTTTGCTGCAGTGATTTAAGGCACTAGGCTAGAAATTGGAAGATTTATGAGTTCTTGTCCCACTTGGGCAGAAAAGGAATTGGTTGATTTTGAGCCAGTTCTTGGTGCTCTCAGAACTTGTTTGTTTGCTTGCAGATGTTGCATTACCCAACTAGGTAATATCAGAGCTGTGGTGGCATAGAGGTTAGAAAGAATGGAGTATTGCAGACTATGTCTGTTCACTGCCAGCAATTCGATTCTCACTGGCTCAAGGTTGACTCAGCCTTCCATCCTTCCAAGGTTGGTAAAACGAGTGCCCAGATTGTTGTGGGCAATGTGCTAACTCTGTGCTTAGAGAGGGCAGTAAAGCACTATGAAGCAATATATAAGTCTAAGTGCTATTGCTATCATCAGTGCTAGTTAGTATGGGGTTTTGCTCCCTGTTTTTTTCTCGGCAGTTCCTTGGTTAGGCAATTATTTTCTGCTTGATTGTTTGCCTGGTGTTAATCCCTGCTTATCTGGCTATTGGTGGCTGGAGAGGATGCAGTCTGGTCTTTTTGTTTCCTTCTTAGGGTTTGTGTGTGTGTGTCTCCTTTGAATGGTGTATAAATGTGGTTTATCCTATGTGTCTATTGATGGCTGATTTGTCTGAATGCCATGCTTCCAGAAATTTCCTCATATTTTTGGATGTAGTTTGATCAAGGGTGCTGACAGTGTCTTCTGCCTGCTTGTTCTACACTTACACTGTGGTTGTTACATTCATTACACTGTATGTTGCAGAAATGTCTGCAAAAAAAAAAGTAAAGCTCAGAGAGCTCCAAGCACTATACACTTCAACCCTGAGCTATAAATATTCTCTTACATCTCTCTCTCTCTCTCTCTCCCTCCCTCCCTCCCTCCCTCCCGCCCTCTCTCTCTCTCTCTCTCTCCCACACACACACACCCCTAGGAAGAACATAAAGGCAAGCCAGTCTTCAACCTCCATTGCCAAAATGGAGCAAAACCTAAGTTGGCCCATCAGGGTGGGGGCCAACTTAATCTTGAGGGAGATTTCATTCCAAAGGGCATGTGCTGTTACAGAGAAGCATACCTCTAGAGTCTTAATAGATGGCATTGTTTAGTTGAAGGACCCAGAGTGCACCAAACCTGCAAGATGAAAATAGCCAGACCAATACCCTGGGAGACAGACAGTCCTTCAAGTAACCAAGTCCCATGCCATGAAGGGCTTCACTGTATAAGTAACAACACATTCGTACATACCGAAAGACAGACAGAAAGACAGAGAGACAGGCAGATGTTAGTTATGACCAATTTACTCTCCAAAGTAGAAAATTCTACAGAACACCAACATTCAGAACATTTCCTCTTCCACCTGGAAGTGTCCTTCAGATAAATTGGACTCTATAATTCCTGACCAGCAAATTCAACAGATACACGTAGAAATTTAGTGAAATCCAAATTTCTTTACTACTGGTTTCGTGGGCGTGGTGTGGTGGGCGTGGCAGGGGAAGGATACTGTAAAATCTCCATTCCCACCCCACTTCAGGGAAAGGATACTGCAAAATCCCCATTCCCACCCCACTCTGGGGCCAGGCAGAGGTGGTATTTGCCGGTTCTCCGAACTCAAAATTTCCACTGCCGGTTCTCCAGAACCTGTCAGAACCTGCTGGATTTCACCTCTGCACGTAGCCCAACATTTCTGAAGGATCCCAGGCTTGGGAAGAGCAACTTAGAAGAACTAGAAACCAAGACTTCTGTATCTGATCTAGCTTAGTATGACCCCATTCCTTTGACTTCCAGGATATGCATATTAGAAAAAGGGGATGGGGAAAGACACTGACATTCTACAGTGCTGGAGAAATGTATATATAAGCTCCATATTATTCTATACCCATATGACGTCTTGGTCGTCCTCCACTTTAGCAGACTGTTTATCATAACCAGATGGGTTGGCATTTTGCCTTTATTTACCCAGGTTCAACGGTCCAATAAACAAGAGAAGGAGGAGGGGAAATGTTGGCAACGGGTTTTGAGGCCTATAGCTGATGAAATAATGATATGTAAATAAAATAAGGAAGGTCAAGGGAGAAAAGTCTTAGCCAATGCAGTTTTAGAAGAACATGAAATAGGAACCAAACATTTCTACTTAAATGAACTATTATACGGGTGGCCTCAATTTGTAAGCAGCATCCAATGGCTACCAGGACACACTGTTCCATAGCCATGAACATTTCACCTCTAAGAAATCTGGCTTTGTTTCTGATATACACCCCCTACACACCCCTCTTAATCGGGAGGCGCTTAAAGCAATGACATGCATTAAGCCCAAATGTCTCTTCTTCTGGGTACATAATGTTACAAATGTACAGTTTTCAAAGTTACTCCAAGCACTGTTTTTGTTTTTTGTGAAGGTCCCCAGATTGTCACATTAATGTTGTTTTTCTTGAGATTTTGCTCATTGTAAAGGTTTGTTTCCCGGGTGAATTTGGATGGTATTTCAGGTTCTGCTTTTCTCTCATCAAGGCCTGATATCAACAGTAGAGACCTTCAAATTTCTAGGTTCTATCATATCTCACGACCTAAAATGGACACCTAACATCAAAAACATCATCAAAAAAGCACAACAAAGAATGTTCTTTCTGTGCCAACTCAGGAAGCTCAAACTGCCCAAGGAGCTGCTGATACAGTTCTACAGAGGAATTATTGAATCTGTCATCTGCGCCTCTGTAACTGTCTGGTTTGGTTCTGCAACCCAACAAGACAGACACAGACTTCAGAGGATAATTAGAACTGCAGAAAGAACAATTGCTACCAATTGCTGCCTTCTGTTGAGGAGCTGTATACTGCACGAGTCAAAAAGAGGGCTGTGAAAATATTTACAGACTCCTCGCATCCTGGCCATAAACTGTTTCAACTCCTACTCTCAAAGCGACGCTACAGAGCACTGCACACCAGAACAACTAGACACGAGAACAGTTTTTTCCCGAACGCCATCACTCTGCTAAACAAATAATTCCCTCAACATTGTCAAACTAGTTACTAAGTCTGCATTACTATTAATCTTCTCATCGTTCCTATCACCCATGTCGTCCCACTTATGACTGTATGACAGTAACTTGTTGCTTGTATCCTTATGATTTATATTGATTGTTTCCTAGTATGATTTGATTGCTTATTTGTTCCCTATGACTATCATTAAGTGTTGTATCTTATGATTCTTAACAAATGTATCTTTTCTTTTTATGTACACTGAGAGCATATGCACCAAGACAAATTCCTTGTGTGTCCAATCACACTTGGCCAATAAAGAATTCTTTCTTTCTATCTATCTATCTATCTATCTATCTATCTATCTATCTATCTATCTATCTATCTATAGATATCACCATTGTCAGTATCGACACAACAACTCTCAAAAGCCTGGATGAAGACAAGGGATGTTTCTATGAGGACATGGACCAGATTATTGAAACCATCCCTGCCAGTGACAAACTTGTCATTCTGGGCATCTTCAATGCTACGATGGGGAGAGACAGCAACAACTAGAAGCAGAATGGGACCATTTGCCGTTGACAACTTGCCTTGGCCATTTGGCCATGGCCATCTCACTGTGGCCAACTTGCCATGACCATCTTGCCACGGGACAACTCACTGCAGGACAATTCCATGTGGGATAACTCAACATGATAAATATTATCCACCCAAAAAATGGCAATAATGTTGAAGAAACAGTGGTGAATAACATTTATCGAGTTGAGTTATCCCATATGGATTGTCCCGTCGTACGTTGTCCTGCACTGAGTTGGCTGTGGTAAGGTGTCTCCATAGCTTGTGGCAAGATGACCACGAGATGGGTGCATGGGTTGGCCACGGCAAGATGGCCGTGGTGAGAGGGCTGCGATGAATTAGCTAGAGTGAATTGTCCTAGACCAGGGGTGAAATCCAGCAGGTTCTGACAGGTTCTGGAGAACCGGCAGAGGAAATTTTGAGCAGTTAGGAGAACCGATAGAGGAAATTTTGAGTAGTTCAGAGAACTGGCAAATACCACCTCTGGCTGGCCCCAGAGTGGGATGGGAATGGAGATTTTGCAATTTTCTTCCCCCAGGAGTGGGATGGGAATGGAGATTTTGCAGTATCCTTTTGCTGCAACGCCCACCAAGCCACACCCACAGAACCGGTAGTAAAAAAATTTGAATTTCACCACTGTCCTAGACCCAACTGAAATGGAGTCCTTGGACTGTAAAACTAAGTAGCAATGACCATGGGGTTGCTACAACAGTCGTAAGTGTGAAAAATAGAATAGAATAGAATAGAATTCTTTATTGACCAAGTGTGATTTGGACACACAAGGAATTTGTCTTGGGTGTATATATGCTCTCAGTGTACATAAGGAGAATAAAATACATTCATCAAGAATAAAAGGATACAACACTTAGTGATAGTCGAGGTTACTAATAAGCTATCAAATCGTCACTTTTCTTTAGTGCCACTGTAATTTTGAACAGTTGCTAAATGAATGGTTGTAAGTCAAGGACTGCCTGTAAGTTCAAAGATGCATTGTTCCTGGAATATTGCACTAATCATCCTTTTAACTCATTTTACCCCATTTTTTTTTAAAAAAAAAGATTACACTCCCTGCTGTATGTCTCCATGACACTCGCTGTGCAGCTCCCCAGCAAGTTCATTATTTCCATCTGCCTGTGCTTCCCCTTCCCAGCCTCCCATATTTTTTTTAGATTTCTCTTAGCCTTGATTCGTTTAGCTTTCTCCTCCTCCCTCTTTCTCGTTCACTTACTGCAATTACCTCTGCTCTCAGTTGGACAAGTCACCGTCAACGGAGTGCCAAACAGAAGGCTCCCTGCTTTCTGAGCGGCTTCTCTAAAGAAAAAATATCCTATCTAACCTACAGCACATTCCCTTCCTGGCTGTGTTGGTTAAGCTTCGGTTACTGGTCAGGGACTCCAAATTGGTGTTAGAACGCTGAGGGTCTTAACAGGAAGTCGAACCCCAAACATGTGGCTTTTGTAACTTCTCTCTTCCCTGCCACCTTTTTTCTCCCCTGAGAATCAAACCAAAATCTCCAAGGAGAAAAGAAAGCATCTCTTCTGCAGAGAACAGAAATTAGTTGCAGAAATCCTTCCTTTTGGTGCTGCTTTGTGTTTTATGCCTCTCTGAAGCCCTTTCTGGTTCAACACAGCTGCCCTATCCCAAAGAAACAGTGGGTATATTATATCTGACTTTCCTCACAAAAAGAAAAAGGAAAAAAAAAAGAGAGAGGAGGGGGGAGGCAGGAAATTAGGATTAGCCATGTGGTTTGACTTTCAAACTGTATTTCCTTACAAAAAAACTCAACTTGTGGTTCTGGTTGAAAGGACAAAAGGGGACTATATTCATTTTGCCATGCAGGGGTCCTGGAACAGATCTACATGAAAAAAAAAATGCTCATCAATCTTCAGCCTTACTTAATGTCCTTTTTTAAAAAAAACCAGGAATCTAACTGAAGGATGTAGTGAAACATGGCAAAATCCTCAAATGCCCTTTGGGGTTCTAGTCCTGTTTCAAACTTCTGTTGGATGATCTGTGTTCACCACCATTTGTTCCTTGCTCTCTAAGTGATGGATTCAGACAGTTGGGTACATGTTCCTTGCAAGGATGAGGTTTCAGAATATCTGGGTTTTTCCACGTGGAATCATCAAGGGAGGAGGTGAGGGGTGCCATATTATCTTTCTCGCCAGTGGCGTTGTGCAGCTCTGCTAGTTTGGACTGGCTGTTCTGGTTGGGGTTTGTTGATGGACATTGATTCTGGTTTTCCTTCAGAGCTGATGAAGTGTGATCTGGATATGGAGAATGTTGATATCTGTATAGCCACATTCTGGTCAAAATGCAGATAAAGAGACTAGCCGGGGAGAAACAGGCTCACATTAAATCATAACCAAGATGGAGTTCCTGGTTGCACATGAAGATCAGTGTTCCAATATTTGAGGGGTTGCCACAGAGAGGACGGGGTCAAGCTATTTTCCAAAGCACCTGAAGGCCAGACAAGGAATAATGGATGGAAACTAAACAAAGAGAGATTCAACCTGGAAATAAGGAAAAATTTTCTGACAGTGAGAACAATCAACCAATGGAACAGAAGTTGCATTCAGAAGTTGTGGGAGCTTCATCCCTGAAGGCTTTCAAGAAGAGACTGGACCACCATCTGTCAGAAATGGTGTAGGATCTCCTGCTTGGGCGGAGGGTTGGATTAGGTGACCTACAAGGTTTCTTCCAACTTTGTTAATCATGGTTTTCCACAAATATCAGTCCTAATAGTTGCTTTAGATTGGAGGAAGTTAGCACCCACCCCTTTCCTAGAAGAATGAAATATTTTGGGAAATATTAAAAAGGCAGAATATTATGTTTCCCTGGATGAGAAATGGAGAAGCATGTTTTAAAGACAAAGCAGCTCCCACTTTCCTGTCCCCACCCTTTTGTTAATGGGCCAGAGGCAGAAACTCAATCTTTGTCAATGGACCTCATCTGCAAGACAATGGGACCCATCTAGGACAGAAACTCACCACATGGCACCTGGGAAGATTACATCAGCCAGCAAGGCTAGCTAAGACCCCCACCCCCTGGGAGTCTGACAACCAATCAGGATATTCTTTCTAGGCCCCAGGAAGTTCAAAGCCAGAGAGGGCATAAAACCTGGGGACTCACTGCGTCTCGCCCCTTTTCTGTTCAGGAACTCAAACCATGTGATCCTGTCCATCATTAAACCATCTTTCCAAGCAGTCTCCATATTTCCAGTGTCTTTTTCCCCACTTGGAGCAGAACCCAGAAGGATATTTCTTCCAACAAGATGATATCAGAGTCCCACTGAGGGAGCTGCTCTGTGATTTGTGCATTCTTCTAGACATATAGATCTTGCTGGAATAGCAGTAGAAGAAGCCATGAGCTAGCAGACTTTTGGTCAATAAAGGAAAATATTTGTAGCTCAGGGTTGAAATGAGGGGTCCTTGGTGCTCTCTGAGCTTGGATGTTTTCTTGCAGACGTTTCATTATCCAAACTAGGTAACATCATAGTTTAATCTGCTCTGCAATCGATTGGTCGGATGGGTTTACCTCTCACTTTCTTGCTGACCCCTGGATAGTTGCTACAACTTTGAGAAGAAACAGCTCTGCCAATTGACAATGCAGGGAGGGATAGAGGAGGAAAGTCACCCAACACTTATCACAAACTCTGTGCACCTGTGAGCTTCAGTTAAAATACTCTGAACTAGGATTAGCGCTTATTCTCCCACATTGTATTTATAAAGAGATTGATAAAAAGGCCAGAGGCATGGAGGAAGATTTGATGGGATAATCAGGAGTACCCTCTTGCTTCTCTCTAAGCACCCCTTTGGGTCTGCAAGCTGTTAATTGTATAATTTGTATAATTATTTAATTTATTTAATTATTTTAAATCTATTTTAACTTTTGTGTACAAATGTTTTATTTTGGCTGTTCACCGCCCTGAGTCTGAAACGAGAAGGGCGGTATAGAAATCTGAAAAAATGAATAAATAAAATAAATAAATAATTATACAACCTGAGAGCAAGCTAAGCCCACTTGATTTGATCCATTCGTGTCATCCACACCCCACCCTTAAGGTCACTGGTTGTCTTCCTGCTGGAAGGCAAGGTGTAGTCGGAGAGTTAAGCAAAGCTGAGGAGATTTACCGATCCCTTTCTTTAATTTGGCCCGAAGCGTTACCGCCTACAGAAGAACTGGTTGATAGCGCTTCATCTCGTGAAGAATACGATGCCCTCAGCAAGCTAAAAGTTCGTGAAAATGACAAAACTTGTCATCACTTGTACACACACATACTCCTTGCCTGTTCTTACAAACCACCCAGAATTGCTCAGGTGAGAGGTGTGTGTGTGTATGTGTAGAAATTTGATAAATACTCATACACGAGGAAGAAAGTTTGAAGAAACATCTTTAAATGCAGGAAAAGTATTGAGGTTGTTAAGAAGAAAGGAACTTGAAGGAGTGGCATGATTTTGGCAATGAATTTTAAAATGAAGAGTGTGATTTTCCAAGCTGGAATATAGCCTCGTGTTTTTTTGGTGTTTTTTTTTTTTACTTCATCCACTTTTCTACCTATGGAAATGAAGAGGAGTTGTTGTGTTCACAGAATCAAGATGTTGGGGGAAAGCCACACAGACCCAAATCTATATTGCATGAACTCTCCCTTGCCTTAATCCTTCCACTAACTGGGTTAATATATCGATACAACACGCTAACTCTATCAATAACTTGGTTAAGAGTGCAATGTAAACATAGCCCATATTGTTTATGAATGGATCATTGCAGCAGTGAAATGCTACTGGTTCGCACTGCTTCGGGCAAACCTGTAGTGATAAAAACTACCGTTTCGGGCAAACCAGTAGTAAAAAAAAAGCTGCTGGTTCATCCGAACTGGTATTTCTGATGATCAGCTGTGCAGCGCAATTTAAACTCGCTACAAATCCTGCTTTCTAGTGAATCTAAATCGTGTGGCACAGCTGTTCTCCCCTGTTAAGTCCTCGCACAGACGACTCCGCCCGAGCCAGTTGGTTACAGCTCGTTGCTGATTGGTTAAGACGCGAGCAACAAAAGAGAGGGAAATGGCTACCCTCTGATTGGTTCCTCTGTCTGACAGTTTGACTATTTAAGCAGCTGTCAGACGGCAACAGTTCTGTCAATGTGTTAACTCGCGTGGAGTTGCCTTGTCTGTTAGCTGTTGGTGTTAGCAATAAACGTTGTGTTCTCTCAGCGTAGCCTCTGTCGTCCATGCCTCGTTCTCCTGATAGAACACCCCCCTCGCTGTTCTACTTACCTTCCCAAGCTTCCTTTTTCCACACGAAGCGTGCATTTGGTGCACATCCTGCATGCGCTCACACAGCGCATGTTTGATGCGCACTGCACATGCACGGGCAGCAAACCGGTGGCAAATCGGGGAAGATTTCACCACTGAATCATTGATGAAAATCTTCAGAAAAATTTCTATGACCACTAGATGGTAGCAAAGAGCTAGGAAAGACTCTCTGCTGTCCTCTAATGGTTGTTTATATGTTCTGCAGGTTCTATGTAATATGTCTATTTTTCTAAAACAGTTTTTCCAAATTCAGCAACTTTAAGCTGTGTGGACTTCAACTCCCAAAATTCTCCAATTAGAATGTTAAGGTTGCCGAATTGGGGGGGGGAGCCTAATATAAACCCTGAAACAGAGGTGGCTTTCAGCAGGTTCTGACCAGTTCTGGAGAACCGGTAGTGGAAATTTTGAGTAGTTCGGAGAACCGGTAGTAAAAATTCTGACTGCTCTGCCCCCATCTATTCTCTGCTTCCCAAGTCCCAGCTGATCGGGAGGAAATGGGGATTTTGTAGTAACCTTCCCCTGGATTGGGGACGGAATGGAGATTTTACAGTATCCTTCCCCTGGAGTGAGGTGGGAATTTTATATATTTATATTTTATATATTTTATTAAATTTCTATACCGCCCTTCTCCCGAAGGACTCAGGGCGGTGAACAGCCAGAAGATAAAGCACAGAAATACAAAATTTAAAATAAATTAAAACGAATTAAATAATTTAGGCTGAATTTTAAAATACCCCATAATTAAACAGATTAAAATTTATGTTTAAAATTTAAATTTAAAAGAGGAGATGATTTAGGCCAGGCCAGCTTGATGAAATAAAAACGTTTTAAGTGCGCGACGGAAGGTGCGAAGATCCGGGATCCTCCATATCTCTGGGGGGAGCTCGTTCCAGATCGTAGGTGCCCCCACAGAGAAGGCTCTCCCCCTAGGGGCTGCCAGTTGACATTGTTTGGCCGACGGCACCCGGAGGAGTCCCTCTCTATGGGAGCGTACTGGCCGATGGGAGGCTATTGGTGGTAGCAGGCGGTCCCATAGATAACCAGGTCCTAAGCCATGGAGCGCCTTAAAGGTGGTAACCAAAACCTTGAAGCGCACCCGCAAGACGACCAGGAGCCAGTGCAGCTCGCGCAGGAGAGGTGTTACATGGGAGCTCCATGTTGCTCCCATAACCACCTGCGTGGCCGCACTCTGCGCCAGTTGGAGCCTCCGAGTGCACCTCAAGGGGAGCCCCATGTAGAGAGCGTTACAATAGTCCAGACGAGAGGCGACGGGGGCATGAGTGACTGTGTGTAGGGAGTCCCGATCTAGAAAGGGACGCAACTGGCGGATCAGGTGAACCTGATGAAAAATCCTCCCGGTCACGGCCGTCAAGTGCTCTTCTAAAGACAGCCGTGAATCCAGGAGGACGCCCAAGTTGCGAGCCCTTTCCGTGGGGGCCAATGATTCACCCCCAATAGTCAGCAATGGCACCAGCTGACTATATCGGGACATCGGAAACCACAGCCACTCAGTCTTGGATGGGTTGAGCCTGAGCCTGTTCCTCCCCATCCAGATCCGTACGGCCTCCAGGCACTGGGACATCACTTCAAGGGCATCGTTGGGGTGGTCCGGGGTGGAGATGTACAGCTGGGTGTCGTCAGCGTACTGATGGTACTTCACCCCGAAACCACGGATGATCTCGCCCAGCGGCTTTACATAAATTTGGAACAAAAGGGGCGAGAGGACCGATCCCTGCAGCACCCCACATATGAGGGGCCTCGGGGTCGACCTCTGTCCCCCTGTCAACACAGACTGTGACCGGTCGGAGAGAAAGGAGGAGAACCACCATAGTACGGTGCCTCCCACCCCCAACTCTTCCAACCGGTGCAGCATGATACCATGGTCGATGGTATCAAAAGCCGCTGAGAGATCTAACAGGACCAAGACAGAGGAGCACCCCCTGTCCCGAGCCCTCCAGAGATCATCAACCAACGCAACCAATGCTGTTTCCGTGCTGTACCCAGGCCTGAAACCCAACTGGAACGGATCTAGATACGACGTTTCATCCAGGTACTGGGGAAGCTGTCGCGCAACCACACTCTCAACAACCTTCGCAACGAAGCGAAGGTTGGAGACTGGACGATAATTAGCCAATACTGCCGGGTCCAGGGAAGGCTTCATGAGGAGAGGCCTCACCACCGCCTCCTTCAAGGCGGCAGGGAAGGTACCCTCACCCAATGAAGCATTTATAATCCCCTGGAGCCAGCCTCACGTCACCTCCCGGGAAGCCAGTACTAACCAGGAGGGACACGGGTCCAACAAACATGTGGTCGCGTTCAGTCTACCCAGAATCCTATCCACATCATCTGGGGTCACAGGATCAAACTCGTCCCAGATAACATTCTCAAGACCTGCCTCCGTCACCCTCGCTGGACCTACCCAGTCAGAGTCCAGACCTTCCCGAATCTGAGTGATTTTGTCATGCAGATATTGAACAAAATCCTCGGCTCTTCCCTCCAAGGGGTCCTCCCGCGCTTCCTGGTGGAGCAGGGAGCGGGTCACCCTAAACAGGGCAGCTGGGCGATTATCTGATGATGCAATAAGAGCAGCGAAATGGGTACATTTTGCTGCTTTTATCGCTACTAGGTAATTCTTAATATGGAGATTTTACAGTATCCTTCCCCTGCCATGCCCACCAAGCCACACCCACAGAACCAGTAGTAAACATTTTTAAAACCCACCACTGCCCTGAAACATTAAAAGTATGCCACAAGACCCAAAAAGTTTGGGTACACATGTATTCTTATAGGACTTATAGACATCTACAACTGTTTTATCACATTTATGTTAACTGGAGTTGGCAATAGTGTCTCTCCTACTGCAATTTGCTGCAGCAGTGGTTTCTGGAACCCTATTATATACCAGTAGCACAATTAAGTTCAAACAGCTTTAGTGTATTTTGCAATATTTTGGATCCAACTTCAGCACAAATTTTCAGGCCATGGGAGGTGGTGGTTTGTCATTTTAACAATCTGTAGCGGCACCGATCCAAAAAAGCAGGTCAGAAAGAGAAAAATATGAGTTTACATATTCAGTTATGTCTACCTCAAGGGACTTGTAGATTTTTCCAGAGAATTTGGGAAAGAAAAGTTTATAGTTATGTTCTTTTCAACACATAATGTACCCTTATTTCCCTTCAATTACAGGAATTGTAAACATTGTTTTTCAATACCTTTTATTGCTGCCTTTTACAAAATCACAAAGTGTTATGGCAGCTGAAAGTCTATTTGCCAAATGAAGGGTGTTACAATAGGACAACCCCATTTGTGTTTCCAAGGCCATGTGATGGCATAAACACACAAAGGGGTATAACATACATATGTAATATAAACTGTTGTTGAATCAAGTATGCATTCAAACAAGATTATAATAATTATAAATTAAAGAAACCAAAAGGCTCTCAAAATGGGACCATCTCATCCCAGTTTAGGGAGTAGCAGTCAAAGGAAAAGAAAGTGATTTTGTGCTAAGGCTAAGAAATGGGCCAGCATACAGTAGTGGCCAAAATTGTGGAAACCTTTTGGGAAAAGTGGATTTTCTAAAACTAGCTAATAACACCACTTTTATTTGGAGTAGTACCATAAAATTATACATTAATGGAAAGATAATTTAATCAAGAATGTAATGCAATAACTTTTATGAAGGATTTGCTATTAGAATTGCAGTTACAGTATAAAGAAGAAAAGTGAAACACGTAGAAGAAACGAGATATACAAAAATTATCACCATGTCAGTTAATCCTTAGTTGGGTGACCTTTAGCATGAATTACGGCCTTACAACCTCTTCCCATGGAGCGAACCAAGTCTTTTAGTTCTGCAGCTGTTAGAATGTAAAACCAAGATTGAATGATTGCTTCTATTAACTGGGTTTTATTGCTGGGTCGCTTCTGACTAACAAGTTTCTTTAGTCAGCTCCAGGGGTGAAATCCAGCAGGTCCTGACAGGTTCTGGAGAACTGGTAGCGGTAATTTTGAGTAGTTTGGAGAACTGGCAAATACCACCTCTGGCTGGCCCCAGAGTGGGGTGGGAATGGAGATTTTGCAATATCCTTCCCCCAGTAGTGGGGAGGGAATGGGGATTTTGCAGTATCCTTCCCCTGGAGTGGGATGGGAATGGAGATTTTGCAGTATCCTTCCCCTGCCATGCCCACCACACCATGCCCACAGAACCGGTAGTAAAAAAAATTGGATTTCACCACTGGTCAGTTCCATAGATTTTCAATTGGGTTAAAGTCTGGGCTATTCCCAGGCCATTCCAGCAGTGGAATATGATTATCTTGAAACTCAAAAAACAAAAGAGATATACAAAAATTATCTCCATGTCAGTTAATACTTAGTTGGGTGACCTTTAGCAATTACGGCCTTACAACCTCTTCCCATGGAGCGAACCAAGTCTTTTAGTTCTGCAGCTGTTATAATATGAAACCAAGATTGAATGATTGCTTCTATTAACTGGGTTTTATTGCTGGGAGGCTTCTGACTAACAAGTTTCTTTAGTCAGCTCCATAGATTTTCAACTGGGTTAAGGTTTGGGCTATTCCAGCAGTGGAATAAGATTATCTTGAAATTCCAAAAAAAAAAAAGTGGTGTTATTAGCCATCAAACAATATACTTTCCCCAAAAGGTTTCCATAATTTTGGCCACTACTGTAAGCCATAAAGACTATATTTTGTGTTGCTGAGAATCATTGGCTTTCTTTACCCAACAAACAACCTACAAACTTCCCAACCACGTTTTCGCCCTCCTGTGTTATTCAAATCTTGTCCATTAGCAGGGTTAACAAACACAAAAAATAGACAAGTCTTATAAGATAGCCACTGAGAGGGAAGGACAAGGAGGCGCAGTTCATTTCGCTGTGGATGTGCACACCACTGAACAGAACCAATTTGTGTGATACGTCAAGCTGACGTCTGCAAAAGTTTTGGATGCTCCATGCTCCATTACATAGTTTTATGCAGTCGGCTGCCATTTGAAATACCAACTCTTATTTTTTAAGAACTTTAATTTAATTTGGGGGTCCCATGGCAAACATCTGAAAGCATGTCAGGCAGCGTTCCTTCAGTCAGAAAGTTGGAGTAGGTACAATTTGATCCAACTTCTGTCAGTCTTTTGAGGTAGTCTAGACAGGAAACCAAAACCATGATTAATAATACTACCTTTATTGTAAGGTTACAGTAATAGAATCTTGCAAGTTTGAAAGGACTCCCTCTCCTCCCTTATGTCTACTTTCCGAAGAATGATTTGGAATTTTCAAGTCAATTTCATTTCAATGACAGTCTTGGTCCATCCGAAAAGTGAAAGGTTTTGGGTCGCAGCCATTATGTCCCTATTGGTCCTGAAGGACAGCTACACCTTCTGGATGCTGGTGGCATATATCCAATAGAAGCGAAGGGGATCCATATGTTTAAATGTCAGTCTAATGAGCCTCATTAAACACATAAGAGGTCTAATCAAGCCACCCTTCAAGTAGCAAACCTTTCCATTTCATTGGCTTTTGTCAATACCGCAGATTGCATCAACATCAAACTTGTCCTGAGGACATGCCTGTTAGAAACAAAGCAGGATGATGGGATTAATTTCCCCGCCACCCTTTCTCTTTAATTTAAACCAGCTTCCTTCCAAAACCTATATTTCAATATCTTTTTTTTTTTTTAATATTGTTGCGCAGGGAAGTGGAGTAATTATACATTTCACAATGACTATCGTAATTGCAAACAGGAGTTTGGGAGGAAGGAAAAGTTATTATGCTGGATGCCGCTGAGAGAGAGAGAGAGAGAGATCATGTTGGACCTTAAAGTAATTAGGGGTTTTTGGGTGGTTTGATTTTGGATTTTTTTTTCCCTCTGCATCTGTCTTCGAGGGGTGCATTCAAGCTGGCTTTTATTGTGCAATCAGACCCCCTTGTCTATCCTTTTTCTTTTCCAGAGAAATCCTGTTAAAGAGGCAAAGAAAGAAAAAAAAGCATGATATAGCAAAATTAGAATTTGCCTGTGGAGATTCTCGGTCATCCAGGTCATCAAAGATTTAAAAGGTGTTTTTTGTCGAAGAAGAAGAAGAAGAAGAAGAAGAAGAAGAAGAAGAAGAAGAAGAAGAAGAAGAAGAAGAAGAAGAAGAAGAAGAAGAAGAAGAAGAAGAAGAAGAAGAAGAAGAAGAAGAGGAGGAAATGAATATACATATATGAATGGATGTCCTATGAAGGGGAAGGAGGAGCAAGGGGAAGGGGAAGGGGAGAAGAAGAAGAAGAAGAAGAAGAAGAAGAAGAAGAAGAAGAAGAAGAAGAAGAAGAAGAGGAAATGAATATACATATATGAATGGATGTCCTATGAAGGGGAAGGAGGAGCAAGGGGAAGGGGAAGGGAAGAAGAAGAAGAAGAAGAAGAAGAAGAAGAAGAAGAAGAAGAAGAAGAAGAAGAAGAAGAAGAAGAAGAAGAAGAAGAAGAAGAAGAAGAAGAAGAAGAAGAAGAAGAAGAAGAGGAGGAGGAGGAGGAGGAGGAGGAGGAGGAGGAGGAGGAGGAGGAGGAGGAGGAGGAGGAGGAGGAGGAGGAGGAGGAGGAGGAGGAGGAGGGGAAGATTATTATTCACTTCTCATCCATTCATCGGTTCTGGCAGGATGGTGGGGGTGATGGAAGGATTAGTTTTGACAGGATGGGGGATGGGGTGTTGGACGAGAAGCGAATCATTGTCTCCCTCTTCTTCAAAGAAAAAAGAGTCCAGTTGCCTTTTGAAAAAGCACCTTTGAGACAAAATAAGAATTCTTGGGCTGGTATGACCCGACACGCAGTGGGCTGTTCAGCAACAGTTTCATTTGATGTTGGGCACCTCCCTGTGCTTAATCTTATTTTCGCATGCAAGGACACCTGTGTGAGCGAAGAGGGTTCAGCCCGGAGCTGATTCCGGAAGCTGCCAGAAAGACTTGTGTGTGAATGCCCTCAGTCAGCGCACGAACGCCACACACTCCACCCTGCACACGTTCTCCTAAATCATCTAGTCCTTTGAAAGAAATTCAAAGGCGCGTTCTCTTTTTATCAGACTGAATACGTTCCCCGACTGGCACTCGTGGGCCTAGAGCCAAGTGGAGAAGAAGGCTTGGATGCTGTACTGTTCCTTCCTCAAAGCTTCGTTGGTGTTATGCCAGTGGTGGAATTCCCCACTGTGGTGGGGAGGGCCGATGTGAGGATTGGGGTGGGGGTGGCGGGACAGAAAATAAGAGACAGAGAGATTGCTTCTCAGAGAGGCCAGTTGGCTTCTCAGCTAGCCTGGCCTAGATTTCAGGGAATAAATGTTCACTACTTTGGCTTGGGTTTACAGAAAGTTTTTGACTTACAACAGTTCATTTAGTGACCATTTAAAGTTACAACAGCACCTGAAAAAAGGGTCTTATCACCAGTGGTGGAATTCAATTTTTTTTTTACTACCGGTTCTGTGGGCCTGGTGTGGTTTGGTGGGCGTGGTGTGGCTTGGTGGGCATGGCAGGGGAAGGCTACTGCAAAATCCCCATTCCCTCACCACTCCTGGGGGAAGGATATTGCAAAATCTCCATTCCCACCCTGCTCTGGGGCCAGCCAGAGGTGGTATTTGCTGGTTCTCTAAACTACTCAAAATTTCCGCTACCGGTTCTCCAGAACCTGTCAGAACCTGCTGAATTTCACCCCTGCTTATGACCATTTTTCACAGTTATGACTATTGCAGCAGCCCCATGGTCACATGATTAAAATCCAGATGCTTGGCAGCTGACTCGCATTTATGACAGTTGCAGTTTCCCAGGGTCATGTGATCACCTTATGTGATCTTCTGATGAGCAAAGTCAATGGGGAAGCAGGATGCACTTAACAACCATGTTGCTAACTGAATAACTGCAGTGATTCACTTACCAACTGTGGCAACAAAGGACATAACCCAAAATTCACTTAACAGCTGTCTCACTTAGCAGAGAGATTTTGCGCTCAATTGTGGTCATAAGTCAAGGATGACCTGTAATAACATAATTTATATGTTTCTTTTTTTAATATTTAAGTGATCATTTGTCCAGCATCATCCACTAGGGAAGGCACAAAGGGGCAGATTCCAAGAGCAACACTGGTCTGTTGTGATTACACAACCCTTGACTTTTCTGAATGTACAGTGCAATATCACACACAGGTACCAAAAGGAATGGAGTTTGCAACAGCATGTTGCTGCATTCAGCATTTTGACTAAAGCAGCAAGCCTCTGCAACGTTCCTGGATGTGCAGTACTTTTTAACATCTTTACTTTCTGTAAATGTTACATATTTTCATATTTAATACATAAGAACATTATATGAAAAGTTTGAGTTTCCCCCAATCTTTTGTGTGTCAGATATGTCCAGAATGCAAGCCCATAAAGTTAAATATAAAAATGTTGAGATTTCCCCTGTCCAGTTGTATCTGACTCTAGGGGGCAATGCTCATCTTCGTTTCTTAGCTGAGGGAGCCAGCATTGTCCAATTTCCATGGTCACATGGCCAACATGACTATACACCAAGGAGAAACGCTATTACTTTCCCGCGGGAATGTTACCTATTTATCTATTCACATTTGCATGCTTTTGAGCTGCTAGGTGGGCAGGAGCTGCAGCAAGGGACGGGAACTCACCCCTATTACACAGTGCTCAGGTCTTGAACCTAGACTGTCTTTTAACCACTGAGCCATTGCATCCATCTATAAGCCCATACAGCACATTTAATGTCTGGGAGTTTTGGAAGTTGAGGCCCCAGACATCTGGATAATGCCTTATTGGGAGAGAGAGACTTAAAACAGTGAGCCACAATTCCATTTCCAAACATTTATATCCCTTTCTAAATCTCTTCATTATTGGAATGTAGAAAACAAATGAAATTAGGGTTTAAATTGTGTGAAATCAATGGGGAAAAGTTAGTTATGATTATTATCATCTGCAATGATTTCAATATGTCTGTCTCCAGAATTGCTACATATGGCTTTGTCCTTTTATGCTTGCTTTCCTTATGAGATTTTGCCTTGTGCAGCCAGCACTATTATCAACTTATGCAAAAATAAATACAATTTCCAAGAAGTTATATTATCAGAGAAAAGCCATTTCTTGTACTGAGTTCTTGGTCAGTACAGGCTTTTCAAGCCACCATCAAGTTCTTCATATGCCCAGAGCATGTCTCAGTTTTTCAAATGTGATATACACATGCCAAACACTATTGTCTTTTATGATAACAATGATTTTTGTGGAATGAGGAGAGACATTCCCCAGATTTCACAAAAGTAGATGGTTAACCTACCAAAACCAGCCAAGAACTTTGTAGTTCCTCAAAGGTTTAACTACTGTAATATGGGTTTGAGAGTCCACATCTGAGGGTATTTTACCTAATGCAGCAGAAAAATGCTCCAGCAGCATCTTTTTTCTGCAATAGCCTCACATCTACATCTCATGCATCTCCACCCATTGCTTCTTGTCCTACCCTCAGGTGCTTTGGAGAATAGCTTGACTCCCTCTTCTTTGTGGTAGCCTCTGAGATATTGGAACACTGCTATCATATCTCCCCTAGTCCTTCTTTTCATTAAACTAGACATACCCAGTTCCTGCAACTATTCTACATGCGGTTTAGCCTCCAGTCCCCTAATCATCTTTGTTGCTCTTCTCTGCACTCTTTCTAGAGTCTCAATATCTTTTTTACATCATGGCGACCAAAACTGGATGCAATATTCCAAGTGTGGCCTTATCAAGGCATTATAAAATGGTATTAACTTGATTGATTGAGTGATTGATTCAGTTGTGCCTGACTCTTGGCAATTCTATGGGCCCCAGGTCTCTCCACATATTCCGATCTTGCACTACTTCTTTGAGTTGTTCTATGCTCTGGCTGGTGTCAGCTTTGATGGTGTCCAGCCACCGTGTTCTTTGGAGTCCTGGTTTCCTTTTACCAAAGGAAGCTCTTCCAAACATAATTGCTTTCTCCAGTGAATTCCCCCGGGTGACGTGACCAAAATAAGTGAGATGCAGTTTTGTGATTTTCGGTAAAATATAAACATTCCTACAAATAGAGTTTTTGTTCGCACTTTTTCATAACGTCACTTTTGGCAAATAACATTTTCTAACCTAAACGTGGACAGGAGGAATAACTGGTGTTGAGAATCCTCCTGAATATTAGGGACAGCCAAGAAAACCAACAGATGGATCGCTGAATAAATCAACCCCGAGTTTTGAGTCAAAGATCCTTCTGCTTCTTCCTCTTGACCTTTTGAGTCAAAGATGAGCAGGCTAAAATTACCCTACCTTGGATATATTACGTGAAGCCCAGGGATGGTATTCACTTATTTTCCCTGTCGGTTCGCAAATGTGAGTGCATGCTGGTGTGCACGCCTTCCACAAAAACATGCCTAAATAGGATGGCATAGAGCCAGGGTGGGTGGCTGGACAGACCCATCCATGATTTCCACTACTGGTTTGGGCAAACCGGTTCGAACCAGCTGAATGCCACCTCTGGTGAAGCCCCAGATCTCTGGAAAAGGCTCTGATCACCTGGTAAAGGTAGAAGCAAAGAGAAGGAGAGGAGCAACAAGGTGGATGAACTCAGTTGCATCACTGGAGGACTTGAAGGACCTGGTAAAGGAGTCATCATCATGAAGAAATTCTATCTATTGGTAAATATAATAAAAATGTAACCTACCTAATATTACATATATTAACAGCTGCAAGAATAACATTTGCTCAGAAATGGAAGAGTAAAGAAACACCTTCAGAAGAAGAAGTGTTATGTAAAATCTTCAATTGTGCAGAAATGGACAGACTCACATTGGAACTCAAAAATAAAAGTGAATCAACCTATTATGAAATCTGGACTAAATTTTATGAATGGTTAGACAAGAGGAAGAATGCCAAGAAGAAGGTGTAGTGAATGCCTAGAAATATATATGTCAATGTATACTGAACTTGTGTGTGTGATATAAGTTTATTGGATATGGATATAGTTGTTTAGGAGGAATTATGTAGTACGCCTGCCATGTAATGAAGTAAGATATATGAAAATTTGTGTATAGATTGAGGAATATATTATTTATTAATTTGAATTAGATGAAAATGTTAGAAACCGGAGATGTCAAACCATATCCATTGCTTTTTAAATTTGAATTATTAATAAAAAACTTTTAAAGAAAGAAAGAAAGAAAGAAAGAAAGAAAGAAAGAAAGAAGGAAGGAAGGAAGGAAGGAAGGAAGGAAGGAAGGAAGGAAGGAAGGAAGGAGGAGGGAGGGAGGGAGGGAGGAAGGAAGGAAGGAAGGAAGGAAGAAAGAAAGAAAGAAAGAAAGAAAGAAAGAAAGAAAGAAAGAAAGAAAGAGAAAGAAAGAAAGAAAGAAAGAAAAATTCTATCTATGTGGTCAAAATGGGTTGATTCTGATTTGATGGCACATAATTAATCAGTCACACAAAGAAGTAGTGCAAGATCGAAAGATGCACCATTGTAGCTTTGAATGGTCACTAAGTGAACTGTTGCAAGTCGAGATCTACCAGTACCTAATACATATACAAATATGCAAGTATTCACACACACACACACACACACACTTTCATGCTCAAGAATATGTACCCCATGCCATCCTCAATGCTGCTACCATTTAAGACACCTTCATTTGGGGGGCGGGAGGCATGCCTCCCACATGTTAAACATTCATTGTTCTCTCAGGATGCTATGCTCCCTATAAAAGCAACAATAATAATAATTCTGAAGCAGCAAAACAAGCCTATTGGAAGCTGTTGGCACCGATAAAAAAATAAAATAAAAATGGAGACAAGGCTTCCTCTGGGAAAGGGAGAGCTGGAACGCATTTCAGAGTTTAGAGGCCTTTTGTTTGAGATTTTTCAAAAAAAAAAAACTGAAGCGAAACAATCATTGTGCCTCCTCAGATGGTTTTAATTTGCCGGCAGAATCCCGCAGAGGCATACAAAGAAAGAGAGCAGATTTTGTGATCAATCAAAATTGGAATGATATTCGTTATCCAAACAAAAGAAAGGGGCATCGAATCTGAAATTTGGGCTGGCTAGAGAAAGAGGGAAGGGCTTCCAAAAAAATCTCTTTCTTTGAAGATGGAGCTAATCTTTTTTCTTTCTTTCTTTAAAGAAGGGAAGTTATTCGTTGGATGAATATCATTTGATTTCTGGATTCCAAAGCATATACCTCAGTGTTTCTCAACCTCGGCCATTTTAAGAGGTGTGGACTTCAACGTAGCTGGCTGGGGAATTCTGGAAGTTGACGTCCATACCTCTTAAAATGGCCGAGGTTGAGAAACACTGAGATATCTGATTAGTTATCAAAGAGGGAGCCTACTTTGAGCTGAACCATGCATAGGCATCCAGAAGTTCCCAAATTATGGTAATTGAAACTTGAAAAATATCATGAATGTCTCACATAATGAATTTAACTTCCAAGGATGTTGGTATTATAGGAGTTGAGTGTCCAATTGCCCATAATGAATGTTCATAGAAGACTCTTAATCTACCACACCTATACAAGTAGTCCTCAACTGGGATTTCCATTGCTAAGCAAGATGATCGCTAAGGTAAAGGTAAAGGTTCCTCTCACACATATGTGCTAATCGTTCCCAACTCTAGGGGGCGGTGGTCATCTCTGTTTCAAAGCCGTAGAGCCAGCGCTGTCTGAAGACATCTCTGTGGTCATGTGGCGGGCATGACTAAATGCCAAAGGTGCATGGAACGCTGTTACCTTCCCACCAAAGGTGGTCTCTATTTTTCTACTTTCATTTTTTATGTGCTTTCGAACTGCTAGGTTGGCAGAAGCTGGGAAAAGTAATGGGAACTCACCCCGTTATGCGGCAATAGGGATTTGAACCGCTGAACTGCCGATCTTTTGATCGACAAGCTCAGCATCTTAGCCACTGAGCCACTGCGTCCTGAGGTGGTTGCTAATTTTATTACCATGTTTGGTCATGGTTGTTAAGTGAATCACTGTCATTAAGTGAATCACACAGTTGTTAAGGAAATCACAGCTTCCCTCATTGACTTTGCTTGCTGGAAGCCAGCTGAGAAGGTCGTAAGTAGGGAAGCACACGATTCTGGGATGCTGCAACTTTCATAAATATACGACAGTTGTCAAGGGTCCAAAATGGATCACATGACCATGGGGATGAGGCAATGGTCATAAATGTGAGGACTAGTCATAAGTCATTTTGTTCTGACCCAGCTCCCCAAACATGACAAACCCTCTGAACTTAAATCAATGATTCCTTTATTAGGAGCGCCAGCAACCCCAGCAAAAAGTTTATATCTCAACGCAGACTAACAAGTTCGTCTGGCAGGGAGATAAATAGTTGTCTGCCACATCTATTCATCTCTTCCCTCTGCCTTTTATCCCCAGAGCTAGGGTCGGGCTTTGCTAGTAGCAGTGGCTCTTCCATCCCAAGGATAGGCCCACAGATTTCCACTGCTCTCCTCTCCTCTGCCTTCTGCGCATCCATGCATCAGGCACTGGACCAAGCTGTTCCTCCTCTTCCTCATCAGTCATCTCCAGACCTGGGGCTGTTGATTCTCCATCTGTAGCTGACGGATGGCCCAAGCTCCACCTCTGTCTCTCTCTCTGACACGTCCATTCCCTCTTCCCCCTCAGAGCTCACAGGTTGCCTTGATGCTGGTCCTGACTCCCACACCTCCTCCCCGCATCGGATTTGGCTGCTGGAGGGGCCAGCAGCTGACACATTTTTTTCAGTGCTACAACTTCGAACAGTCATGGAAATGAACGGTTGTAAGTGGAGAACTACCCGTCGTGGTTATTTTTCATTTTGCCCTGTGATCCAATATAACGCAACTTGCATTTCGAAATGCAACAATGACTTGATTAAAAGCAGGGGCTTTTTTTCTAATATGCAAAAGTAAAACATGAATGTCGTTCCTCAATATCATTTCCTGAAAGGGTTTTAAAGAGTGAAGGGAACCTGAAAAAAGCTCATCTATTCCAGAAGTATGGTTTTCCCTCACTTTTTTTTTTTTACTGCAAAATATTTCAAGTTTTTTATTGGGTGCCGGGTCTAATAATTGGAAAGTTGGAGGGAAAGAACTCAAGCCACAGACAGAACTTTGAAGCAATGGTTAAAGTGATTTACCGTATTTTTCAGACTATAAGACGCACCGGAATATAAGACACACCTTAGTTTTTGGGGAGGATAATAAGAAAAAAGCTGATTGGGGGTGGATCAGCCTATCAGAATACCCCCAGTCAGCTGTTCCCAGAGATGAACTTTAGCAACAGGTTTGTTGGTTGTGAGTTCTGCGCCTTGCTTTTTTTTCAGCCTCTAAAACCTCCGTTTCAGAGGCTTTTTTTTTTCAGCCTCTGAAATCTCCATTTCAGAACCTTTTTTTTTCAGCCTCTGAAACCTCCATTTGAGAGGCTAGGCAGGGCTACATTCAGTGTATAAGACACACCCAAATTTTCACCCTCTTTTAGGGGAGGGAAAGGTGTGTCTTATATACCGAAAAATATGGTAATTCTATCATTACCATCACCAACCCTCTTTGGTTCACACATTTTTGGAGGAATACATTTAGCACAGAACAAACATCAACCTTTTTTGTTGGGACAAATTAAAGGCACTGTAGCCAACACCCAATTTATTCCTCTATGAGAGAAAAAAAATCACCAAAAAATATATTATTACTGGGTTTTATCACCCTGCATATCCTTCAGATCACTACATACAAGCATGTACAAGTTCACCATTCATAAAACTGTTTGTTGATATGGGAGTCGTTACAGCATTAGCTATATTAAGCAAGATTGGATGCTGAGTTGTTAATCAGATAGCAAGTATTTGGCATTTATTGGAATTTTTTAAAAACGTATGTCATATATTTAAAAGATTTGAAACCTGCTTTTCTACTAAAAGCATCTGAAGCCATCAACAATAAAAACCAGCATTTAAAAACACACACAATAGATCCATTCAAAACAGCCCTTCATAAAACAAGCATAAAATCATATGGGAAATGTACAGTGAAATATTTATTTGTTACAGATGATCTAAGTAATTTGCAAAGTTATTGTAATTCATTTATGATGTTGTCTTTGCATAGGACAACAAAGAGATTATATTAAAGCTTTATGACTTAATTTTTGATGTGTAATCAAACATATGTACAGAGTGCTAAATAAAGCTATGAAGGAACATAATATCTCATTTCCCCTAGTACATAAGAACTGGCAAGGCAACAGATAAAGAGTTGGGAAAGATAAAACAAAATATATAGGAAAATGAGAACATTCAAATAATCTGTCTCTATCTTCTACTCTTATACAATATCATATGACTAATCCTGTAAAATGTAAAGTGTCCCTTGGACTTAGTTCAGTTGCTGTTGACTACGTGGAAAATCCATGTAATTTTCTTCACTACAATAGGAACAGCACTTGGATTTATATACTGCTTCATAGTGCTTTATAGCACTCTCTAAGATGTTCACAGAGTCAGCATCTTGCTCCCAACAATCTGGGTCCTCAGTTTACTGACTGTTGTGGCCCGCCAGAAGCCAGCGGAGTTGGTGGCAGACTTGGACAACGAGGAGGTTGGGGAGGAACATGGGCCAGTCCTGGAGTCTGGGGAAGGCTCTGACGAGTGCTCTGTATCAGAGGCAGAGATGAGGCCAGGGCCGTCTGACAGTTGTCAGCTGCCTTCAGAGTCGGATATCACTGGGACAGAAGGACAGCTGGAGCCTGTTCCCAGTGTCTGCATGTGCAGACCTGCCAGGAGAAGGGAACAGCTAAGGAACAAGGGTCGACTCAGGAGTAAAGCCACAGGTGGATGGTGAATGGCCCCTCCCATAGGGAATAAAGAAGAGCGAAAGGGGAGGGGAGTTTGCAGGAGACAATTAGTTTGCTTAATTGGTTCGTGACTCTCAGAGACTTCTTGCCAAGTTTTGAAGATATCGGTTTGGCAGTCCTCCAAGCCAAATAAGGTCTTTGACTGTAAATTCTCCCTTGGAAGACTTTGCTAGATGTGAATGACAGGAATTCACAGTAACTGAATAAAAAGGGTTTTTTTGTTGGGACAAGGAGTCTGCTTCATGCTCTTGGGAAGCCTAGGTCAGAACACTGACCTCAGAAGGATGGAAGGCTGAGTCAACCTTGAGAAACGAACTCCTGGCAATGAGCAGAGTTAGCCTGCAATACTGTGTTTTAAGCACTGCGCCACCATGGCTCATATGCGCCACAATGAAGAAGTGGTTCGTCACAGTTTTCTTGGATTGATTTTGACTTGCTTAGAATTTATTTATTAGTTTGTTATTCTGCCTTTATTACTTTATAAGTCAATGGTCCCCAACCTTTCTGGCTCTAGGGACTGGTTTTGGAAGAAAAATTGTCTCCCCTGGACCATGGAGGGGAGGATGGTTTCACACGCCACCTAGATTCCACACATGCACAAATGAAACTTTTCTCAATTTCCCACCACTTGCATGGCCCAGTTCCTAACTGGCTACAAACTGGTACCAGTCCATGGCCCGTGAGTTGGGGACCCTAGTTATAAGTAACTCAAGCTAGCGGACATACCTAATACTCTTTCCTCCTCCTATTTTCCCCATAATAACAACCCTGTGAGGTGGGTTGGGCTGAGAGAGAGTCACTGGCACAAAGTCACCCAGCTGGCTTTCATGTCTAAGGTGGGACTAGAACTCACTGTCTGCTGGTTTCTAGGCTAGTGCCTTAACCACTAGGCCAAACTGGCTCTAGAATGATCTACAGCTCTGGCGTTTCCTCATTACATCTCACTCTCTATTAATTCTTACACTGCTTCCTTTTTTAAAAATAACCCAGGTCAAATGCTACTGTCACCTAGTTGGGCATGACCAGGGGTGGGCTGCTGGGGGTTCACAGGGGTTCGGGAGAACCTCTAGCTAAGATTTTGTGCAGTTTGGAGAACCCCCAAATCCCACTCCTGGCTAATCCCACCCACCCTGCCCCGCACCGACCCCCAGGAATCCCCACATGACTCATTTTGGATGCAGGTAAGTGTAGGGCGCGCACGGAGGCTCGGGGAGGGTGAAAAAGGGCCTACCGGAAGTTTGGGAAGGCCAGAAATGGGCCTGTTTCCAGCCTCCAGCGGTCCATTTTTACCCTCCCGGAGGCTCAAGGAAAGCCTCCGGGGTCTGGGGAGGGCAAAAATGCCCTCCCCCCATTGTGGTGCAGGAGGCTGACTAGGCCACACCCACCATGGCCACGCCCACCAGCAGAGAACCCCTTGCTAAAATTTTTGAAGCCCACCCCTGGGCATGACTAATATCGCCCTGTATCTGTTGTTTACTTCCAACTCAGAAGCTAACTTGCTGTCACAACCTACTATAATTCCTTAGGTTTGAAACATGTTTGTTCACATGGGGTAGTTTTTCTGAAAAGGTCTCAGCTGAAATCAAGCAAAAAAAAAAAAAAATCAAATGCAACACCTTCAAAAGTGAACTTGTCTTTGATAATATTCGGTGTCTTCTTTCTGTTTGATTTTCAGTGATTTTCATTTCTGCACAGTCTAGTATCTTCTTAATTACCTCTTCATCTTACGGTGTTTCTTCATCTTTCCAATATTGTGTTAATATTGGAGCAGCGTTGGAAAAAAGGGGTGGAGCGTAAGAACGGAATCTGTATGGTTAAGCAAACTAAATACCCAGACAACACGATGTTTATTAAGCACTAAGAAATTTAATTAACAATAAATTGATAACATTTATTTTATTTTATTTTTTTAATTGAATTTGTATACCGCCCTTCTCCCAAAAGGGACTCAGGGCGGTGGACAGCCAAAATTAAAATACATACAATACAAAAGTTAAGATAGCTAAAATAAATTAAATCAATCGATTTAATTTAATTGATTAAATCAATTAAATCAATTCTTTTTTAAAAAAAGAATGAACTTGTCTACTGTGAAAAATAAATGCAACGAGGGAAGATTTAACCTAATCCAATCTTTTAATCTAATTAGGTCCCTCCAAATGTAGTCAAGTCCACGATAACTAGAAAGTATCAAGCTGGGAAAGTTGAATCAGGCCTTTTATAATCCAAGTTTTTTTGCTTATCCAAACTGCCCTACCATTTCCTCAAAAGTTGTTGTTTTGGGTCCTTTGCAGCACACTGAAAACTAGCTTGCAGCTATTTGTACAAGTTTGTTTATCTTTTTCCCATGGACTTAATTACATCTTGTCAGGCCTCTACTCAAGCATGCAATGCAGCTGTTGGCAGAGGCTGGAGTTCTAAACCGCTGCCTTGCAATTCACGGGCAAGAACCTTGCTTACCTCTATCCAGCCTAGGAAACAAAGCCTTACTGGAATTTGGCAATATTGTGGGCTATGCTGCAATCCGGTCAACTGCTGGTCGGGGTTGTTTTATCAGCCAGAGTGGAGCGTATTTTTTGCTTAAACTGGAAATGTCTGCATAAGGAACAGATCCCCTGTCTCTGGCTTTCGGTCTGAAATTATAGCATTATTGGGATCGGTCAATACAGTCAGACAGATATTTAGACTGGATTTGGCATTTTTATCCACGCATTCCCAAGGATCTGGGATAGGAAGTTGTTGCCATTTGAAACAGAGGTGGTATTTCCAACACTGGAAATTTTTAAGAAGATGTTGGATAACCATTTGTCTGGTGTAAGGTTTCCTGCCTAAGCAGGGGGTTGGTCTAGAAGACCTCCAAGGTCCCTTCCAACCCTGTTATTCTATTCTATTCTTTGGGTTGTTCCATAGCTGTGTCCAGAATTGCACTACTTTTTTTGTGTCAGGTGTTGAAGTCCACACAACTTGAAGTTGCCACGTTTTGAAAACAGTGTCCTACATCAGGAGTGTCAAACTCGTGTCATTATGGCAGCATCACGTAACGTATCAGGACTTTTCCCACCTTCGCTAAATCAGAGGTGGACGTGGCCAGTGTGTGACACATCTGGCCTATAGGCCAGGAGTTTGACAGCCCTGTCCTAGATTCACAACTCCTGCTAGATAGGCAAAGGAGGTTGTGATTAGGCCAGGCTGTTACTCAGCTTTGGCTAACACACCCAGTTGCAGCCTTTGCTGGGAGAGACAGGAACTCTCCCACCAGTGGTGTGTGTGTGTGTGTGTGTAGGGAGTTGAAGTTGTTGGAACTTTGGGAGAGAGCAACCAAGACATATTGGAATTCAATATAATGCAAACGCAAACAATAGAACTTAATCAAACCAGTGTCTTACCCTTTCAAAAAGCTGATTTTAACAAATTTAGAGAGAGCTTGGGGAAGATTACATGGATGAAAATCTTAAAGGGGAAAACAATTCAAGAAGCTTGGGAAACTCTGAAAGTAAGATTACTCACAAGCTACAATGGGCGCAAACTGTCATAGCCTGCTTCGAGATGGGTGAAGGCTGCTATACGCCCATAACCTCAGGGTAGCAAGCTCTGCATTGGCTATTAGTAATGCCATTCTTTTTGTTTTCAGCTCCAAAGCCAGTGATGGGTTTCAAATTTTTTTACTACCGGTTCTGTGAGTGTGGCTTGGTGGGAGTGGCATGGCTTGGTGGGCGTGGCTTGGTGGGCGTGGCAGGGGGAGGATACTGTAAAATCTCCATTCCCACCCCACTCCAGGGGAAGGATACTGTAAAATCACCATTCCCTCCCCAATCCAGGGGAAGATTACTGCAAAATCCCCATTTCCTCCCAATCAGCTGGGACTTGGGAGGCAGAAAATAGATGGGGGTGGGGCCAGTCAGAATTTTTACTACCGGTTCTCCAAACTATTCAAAATTTCCGCTACTGGTTCTCCAGAACTGGTCAGAACCTGCTGAAACCCACCTCTGTCCAAAGCCCTACCTGATTTGATGCCAGTTATTTGCAGGACCCTCTCTTCTTCAACACCATATCTATCTAAAACTATATTTAAATTATTTCTAGAATAGGCTTGGTACACGCCGAATGCTAAGCCTCAATAGCTACGTTCACAGATGATTGCTTAACCCAGGATGTAAATCCATCTCTGGTGAGAGTTTTGACTCATACGTGAAAGCCTTGAAATTGGATACTGGTTTTTGCAGAACTTGAAAGAAAGTGAACCGTGTAGGCCCCATGCCTGCAGGCGACAGCAAACGGTCAGACCTCTTTGCTTCCGAGAGGAAACTACAATCTTTGTTCAGCTCTTACCAAACGCAAGTTGCTTTCCAAAATAATGTCTTCCAAGATGCTGATGTGACCCTTGTCTGCGAATGTGAAATTTCCTCCCTAGGGGGAGATGGGGGGAAATTCATCTTGGCTTTTATCTTATTTAATTTTGGATGGGTTGCTTTTTTCTTCTTCTTCTGCCTAGCATTCGAGAGTTTTTAAATAGAACACTTTTTTTTAAAAAAAGACAGCTTATCTTTCATGTTTTGGTGGGTTTGTGTATTGTCTATTTCCTGTGATTTTATTTTATTGGTTTTAATCTGTAAATCATCTCTTTGTTTATTAAACAAATAGAGCCAATCAATACATTGTAAAAGGAAGAGACTGAGAAAGAAAGTGGCAAGTTTATTGAAGTGGGATGGGAGAGGAGAGTGAATTTCATTAGGTTCCTTGTGTGGTCTGGTTTGGTCTGTATTGAAAAATTAGTTCCTTTTCCAAGGGCATTTGCATGATACATTTTAACTAATGTGACCTGAACTCACATCCAACATTTGAAGATGTATGTATGTATGTATGTAAAAAGGGACGCAGTGGCTCAGTAGCTAAGACGCTGAGCTTGTTGATCAAAAAGTCAGCAGTTCAGAGGTTTGAATCCCTAGTGCCATGTAAAGGGATGAGCTCCTGTTACTTGTTCCAGCTTCTGCCAACCTAGCAGTTCGAAAGCACGTAAAAAATGCAAGTAGAAAAATAGGGACCACCTTTGGTGGGAAGGGAACAGCATTCCATGTGCCTTTGGCATTTAGTCATGCCGGCCACATGACCACGGAGACGTCTTCGGACAGTGCTGACTCTTCGGCTTTGAAACGGAGATAAGCACCACCCCATAAAGTTGGGAACGACTAGCCCATATGTGCGAGGGGAACCTTTACCTTTACCTTTATGTATGTATTTCCCACCTTTAATATTTTACAAATACTCCTTTCTCTTTCTCTTTCTCTTCCTATTTTCCCAACAACAACAACCCTGTGAGGAGAGTTGGGCTGAGAATGAATGAGTGGCCCAAAGTCACCCAACCAACTTTCATGTCTAAGGCAAGACTAGAATTCACAGTCTCCTGGTGATTGGCCCAAAGTCTCCCAGCCAGCTTCCATATCTAAGGCAGGACTAGAATTCACAGTCTCCTGGTGATTGGCCCAAAGTCTCCCAGCCAGCTTTCAAATCTAAGGCAGGACTAGAATTCACAGTCTCCTGGTGATTGGCCCAAAGTCTCCCAGCCAGCTTCCATATCTAAGGCAGGACTAGAATTCACAGTCTCCTGGTGATTGGCCCAAAGTCTCCCAGCCAGCTTTCAAATCTAAGGCAGGACTAGAATTTACCGTCTCCTGGTTTCAAGCTGAAGAGCCAGCGCTATCTGAAGACATCTCTGTGGTCATGTGGCTGGCATGACTAAATGCCAAAGGTGCACGGAAAGTTGTTACCTTCCCACCAAAATGCTCCCTATTTTTCTACTTGCATTTTTAACATGCTTTCGAACTGCTAGGATGGCAGAAGCTGGGACAAGTAACGGGAGCTCGTTATGCGGCAGTAGGGATTCGAACCTCTGAGCTGTTGACCTTTTGATCAACAAGCTCAGAGTCTTAGCCACTGAGCCACTGCACAATGGCTATATAACCCCAAAGAAGTCCACAATCTCTTAAGCAATTGGAACCTCCCACAAGGGTTCTCCCCCACCCCCACCCATTATAGTCCAAAGCCTGGAGACAGAGACAGATTTTGAGGTCCCACTTAAACTGGGGCCATGAGAGGTGAGGCTGATGGATCTCAGGTAGGATGGTGTTCCAAAAGCTAACATAAGAACCAAAGAGAAAAAATCGACAAGAGGGCTCCTAATACCATTGGTGAACAAATGTGAGGCCATTATGAAGTTTTGAAGCAGGCAAGGAGGCTTCTATCTGACCCTGACATTATCTACTCTCATTCCATGATGCTTCATGTTCACCTTGTAGAAAGTAGCACCCACCCCTCTCCTAGAAGAATGAAATGTTCTAGGGAATATTAAAAAGGCAGAATATTATATTTCCCTGGATGAGAAAAGGAGAAACATGTTTTTAAAGACAAAGAGCAGCTCCCTGCCTTCAGCAGATATTTGGTGCACATTAAAACTGGGCCAGCCTATCTACAAAACAAAAGACCTCAGCTCCAGGGTGATGGGATTAAGACATGACCCTCCAGGATAGGATAGGATTATCTATCAGCAGAGCTCACCACATGGCACAACCAAGCCCCTTCATTACATCAGCCTAAGGTTCAACCAAACTTGATTCAGAAAAACATGACTCCCCCTGGGAGTCTGACAGCCAATAGAATACATGCCCTTGTCACAGGAATAGGAAGCTCAAGTTCAAAGCCCAAGAGAGTGTATAAATAGCACTCACTCTCCACTCCATGTGGTCAGCTACCAAGGATTTCAACCCCAACAAACCATCTTTCCAATCAACTTCCATGTTTCCAGTGTCTTTCTCCCCACTTGGAACTGAACCCAGATGGACATTTCTTCCAACAACTTCTTCCTCACAAAGAAGAAGATGGAAGTTTCCATCCTACACCTAATCATGTTTCATTTATTTCTGGGCAGGACCAAAAGCCAAGTTAGAGCAGCCTTCCCCAACAATTTCCTGCAGATAGATTGGACTTCAGTTCCCAGAATTCCTAAAGCAATGCAGATTGGGAATTCTGGGAATTAAAATCCAACACATCTGGAAAGCACTTGGGAAAAACTGCCTTTAGCAGCACTAAACCATGTGGATTGTTCTGGCCTCCAGCTGCTCCAGTTTGTCTAGTATTTGGAACCAGCTCTGGACTAGCCAGATTATTCAGTTAAAATCACAGAAAGTTTATATCAGGCTTAAAACTGCATCTACTTCTGGGTGGGTCTGCTGAGTTTTCCTTAACATGATGGCAGAATTACCAGAATGTTAACAAAACAAGAATTATCTAAGACCCAAGTTGGCTTCCAGCCAGGATCTTAGGGGATAGAAAATCAAAAGATCCATCCTGATTTGCTCAAATGACTACCAGCCGCAAAGTGGCTTTATTAAATTCCACGACTGCTGTAGTTTGTTCTGAATTTTCTGCTTGCAAACCTCCACGATCTGAGGGAATCAACAAAGAGGGTGGATTTTTGTGTGTGTCAGTGAGTGTTTCTTAATGACTGCCATCAAATCACACTCATTAGCCTCTTTCACTGCAAGTTGGTGCAAGTTTGTTTGCTTCACGCGTGGGGTCATAAATCCGTCCTTGCTGGCTTTTAAAATAAGTTGCCTTTTTCTAGAAATATGCCAGCAGGTTCTAAGCTGTCTGCCACCAGACTCTGCAGTTTATGTTGGCAAGATGTGACCTTAAGGTTGCTGGAGAATCACAATCAAAGATAGGTTAAGTTTACAAGACCCAAGGAAGGAAGCAGATTCATGCAGACTTTTGTCCCATTGTTATAGCCGTTGACTGCCTCAAGGCACTTTCTTGTTAATCAGAGGTTATCTTGCTGAATAAACCAAGTTGGAGATTCTAGAATGAAGATGTCTAGTTATGGGATGAAATGCACTTTGTTTAATACATCAAGGAATCCACATTTAAAGTGGATTCAGGCTAATGTTGAACAGGCCTGCTAGGGATCACCTGGAAAATTCTTTGGTTTATATGGGTGGTTTAGAAATAATAAAAAATCTCCCTTTATACAATCCTGTAATCCTTTTATTAGGGGTAGAGTTGGGAGGACTAGATGGAGCTGAGCATTTACTGGCCGGATTCCCTTCCTGAAGTCTAGGCAGAGTTCACAGTAGATAGTTTTTCTTTGTGCCCTGAAAGAGAAACATCTGCCACTACCTAGGATTGAACTCTCAACCTTCCAGTGGGAGACGAGTGTCTTCACCACTAGACCACCGCACTCCTCAAAGAAAATTCTTTGAAGAGAGGGTAGTTTAGAGATGGTAGATAGATTGATTGATAGATAGATAGATAGATAGATAGATAGATAGATAGATAGATAGATAGATAGATAGATAGATACTGTACATACTGTATGTACATACATACATACATACCTTGATCAGGTGATCCAAGGTATTAGGTAACTTCTTGGAAGTTACTCCCTAAATTCTGTGTTGGGTAAACTTGCTTAGGCCACAGAGTAAAGGTCAGACTCTTCTGTGAAATGCCAGGGGATTATACATATTTATAAGTATCTTCAAAGATTAAGATTCCTCACAAATTTAAGTAGCTAAGTCTGATGAGGCTTGGTATTTAAGTCTTTTCTTGTTTCATTTTCAAGAGCAGCTCACTACTTCCAACTTCTGCTGGATTCTTTAATAAACAGTTTTATCTTTTTATCTAGTGTGGGAAATAGATTTGCCTGCTGGTGATGCATCTACTATATACCTCGTTCTTAAGAAGAGAAAAGGAAACCTTGAGAAAGGGACTGGTCCTTCTCTCATAGTGTCATCTGCGGGCTTTGAAGCTTGTGCATTCAGGCCAAAATTTAGTCACTGTCCTAAGTCAGAAATGATAATGGAATATCTGCCTTGGAAAGGTGATGGACCAGCCTGTCCCATCTTATCAAGTTGGAGATACAAATTTCTCTCTCTCACGGGTGGCACATAGATAGTAAAATGCTTTGCCTTATTTTGAGGTAGCACAGTTGGGTTAGCATTGGTTTTTCTCTCCCCAAAATTTGTTTGGTCAGTTGTTAGATGACATGAGAGACAACAACAACAAAAAAATCCCACCTGTCCTGTCTCTTTGACCAAATCAGGAGAACATAAGTTGGGTGGATGCAGTCGCTTTCTTGGCAATTCATTAAGTTGCTGTGGTGATCTTATTACCCCATTTAATTTGATGTTTCATTATACAGTGGTGGGTTTCAAAAAATTTTACTACCAGTTTTGTGGGTGTGGCTTGGTGGGCATGGCATGGCTTGGTGGGCGTGGCTTGGTGGATGTGGCAGGGGAAAGATACTATAAAATCTCCATTTCCTCCCCACTCCAGGGAGAAGGATACTGCAAAATCCCCATTTCCTCCCGATCAGCTGGGACTCGGGAGGCAGAGAATAGATGGGGGCGGAGCCAGTCAGAGGTGGTATTTACCGGTTGTCCAAACTACTCCAAATTTCTGCTACAGGTTCTCCAGAATTGTCAGAACCTGCTGAAACCCACCTCTGATTTCATACCCCCTCTCTGGTTGATTGAAATAGGTTGTGTTTGCACCAGAATGGGTTACAAGTAGCCAATCAAAGTACTCCATGAGAGAAAAATTAAGTGGACAGATTTTCCAAGTTTTTCCAAGGAAGGAAATATTATACAACAATTTCTCAAGCGCAACTCAATTCTGCCACAATAAAGAGGCTGGTTTTATTGTTTCAATGTGGGACATTCTGGATAGCAATTGATGGGTTTCCACAGCTTCATTTCCCTTCTGAGGAAGTGCTGCCTGCTTATAAGAAAACAATCACCCATTATTCATCCAAATATCAGGTGGAACAGAGAAAGAATTAAGAAGGAGTGCTTAGCTGCCTGCCCAACCACCATGTCTGAGGTAATCCTAGGCTACATTAATAGGGGGATAGAATCAAAATCACATGAAGTGTTAGTACTACTTTATAATGCCTTGGTAAGACTACACTTGGAATACTGCTTCCAGTTTTGGTCACCACAATTAAAAAAAAAGATGTTGAGCCTCTAGAAATAGTGCGGAGAAGGGCAACAAAGATGATTAGGGGACTGGAGGCTAACAATATATAAAGAATGGTTTATATGTGACCGGGGTGACATGATAGCAGTGTTCCAATATCTAAGGGGTTGCCACAAAAGAAGAGGGAGTCAACCTATTCTCCAAACCTCCAGAAGGCAGGACAAGAAGCAATGGAGGGAAACTAATCAAGGAGAGAACCAACCTAGAACTAAGGAGAAATTTTCTAACAGTTAGAACCATTAATCAGTGAATCACTTCTCTTCAGAAGTTGGGGGTGCTCCATCAGTGGAGGTTTTTAGGAAGATTTATTATTAATCAAATTTATTAATCAAATAAATAAATAAATAAATTTAGGAAGATACTAGACAGCCATTTGTCTGAAATGGTATAGAGTCTCCTGCTTGAACAAGGGTTTGGACCAGTGGTGAAATCCAAATTTTTTTACTACCAGTTCTGTGGGTGTGGCTTGGTGGGCGTGGGGTGGCTTGGTGGTTGTGGCTTGGTGGGCGTGGCAGGGGAAGAATACTGCAAAATCTCCATTCCCACTCCACTCTGGGGCCAGCCAGAGGTGGCATTTGCCGGTTCTCTGAACTACTCAAAATTTCCGCTACCAGTTCTCCAGAACCTGTCAGAACCTGCTGGATTTCACCCCTGGTTTGGAGTAGAAGATCTCCAAGGTCCCTTCCGACTCTGTTATTCTGTTATTAACTGTGGCTATTCTAACAATTGGAGGGGAAGTTGTATTCCTGCAGTAGCCAAAAATGAATTTGAATTTGGCAAAACCTACGAGACAGTTGTTAAGTGAGTTTTGCCCCATTAAGTGAATTACTGTAGTTGTGACAGTAAAGTAACATGGTTGCTAAGTGAATCTGGCTTCCCCATTAACTTTGCTCATCAGAAGGTCGTAAAAAGGGGATCATATGACTCCGGGATACTGTGACTGTCATAAATCTGAATCCGTTGTTCGAGCATCTGAATGTAAATCGCCTGTCCACGGGGATGCTGCAATGGTCTTAAGTGTGAAAAATGGTAATAAGTGACTTTTTTCAGTGTCATCGTAACTTCAGTCACTAAACAAACTGTTGTAAGTGGAGGATTACCTGTACTGGGACATGTTCGTGTTCAGTGGTGAAATTTAATTTTTTTACTACCGGTTCTGTGGGCGTGGTTTGGCGGGCGTTGGGTAACTTGGTGGACGTGGCTTGGTGGGCGTGGCAGGGGAAGGATACTGCAAAATCTCCATTCCCATCCTACTCCTGGGGGAAGGATATTGCATAATCTCCATTCCCACCCCACTCTGGGGCCAGCCAGAGGTGGTATTTGCCGGTTCTCCGAACTACTCAAAATTTCCGCTACCGTTTCTCCAGAACCTGTCAGAACCTGCTGGATTTCACCCTTGTTAGTGCTACATTTAGTGGGCCATGAGATGAAATCCAATAACTCCAGGAACTCAGCATTCCATCCATCAGACTTTCATCACAATTTCCTTAATTGAGCTAATTTCTATCTCTTCCATCAAACAAAAAAGTAGACCAAATGCAGGGGAACTTACACTCTGGGAAATACTGTATGAAACGGCTTCCATTTTAGGAATGATCGCTTCCAGCAAATAAGCAGTGCATTGTTTTATATCAGCTACTTTGCCTTTTTGAAAATTGCAAGAGGAAATTAGTAATTAAAGGCTTCTCTCTCTCTCCTCCTGAGACCAGAAACCTGATACCAGAGCAAATTAAGAAAAGCCATTCACAGGAAAATTAAGAAGCTATTCATCCTTAATATCTCACAGTGGACATCAACAGAAAACAATAAAATGGGTAATGAAACACTGCAGTGCAAACAGGACCCTCTGAATTAATTCTGGAGATGACTTTTTTTGTAAGTACAGGAAGACTTTTATCAACAAGTACCATAAAGGAAGGCCTTTTTTGTGGGAAACCGGATTGTTCGTAGATAATATGGTATAATATTATCTAAGTCAATAGAAACTTCTGTTTAATTTTATGACTCACATTTGGATACTGAGGAAGGAAGGAAGGAAGGAAGGAAGGAAGGAAGGAAGGAAGGAAGGAAGGAAGGAAGGAAGGAAGGAAGGAAGGAAGGAAGGAAGGAAGGAAGCCAACGCTGTCCGAAGACGTCTCCGTGATCATGTGGCCAGCATGACTAAAGGCCAAAGGCGCACAGAACGCTGTTACCTTCCCACCAAAAGTAGTCCCTATTTTTCTACTTGCATTTTTTACGTGCTTTCGAACTGCTAGGTTGGTAGAAGCTGGGGCAAGTAACAGGAGCTCACCCCATTATGCAGCACTAGGGATTCGAACCGCTGAACTGCCGACCTTTCGATCGACAAGCTCAGCGTCTTAGCCACTGAGCCACCACTTCCCAAAGGTTCCTTTATTAAGCTTCTTGTTTGATTGTTCATCTGAGCTAGTAGTTCTTTGGGATATTTTTTATATAAAGGTTTCCCTGTCAGTCATATCCAACTCTACGGCATGATATTCATGTCCATTTCTTGGCCAAGGGAGCCTGCATTGTGCAAAGACAATTTCCACAGTCATTTGGCCAGCATAGCTATATGCCAAAGGCACATGGGACACTACTGTTACCTTCCCACCAAAGTGGTATCTATTAATCTATTTGCATTTGCATGCTTTTGAACTGCTAGATGGGCAGGAGCTGGGGCAAGTAATGGGAGTTCACAAAGGGTCTCCATTTCAGAAGCAATGAAGAAGTAAAATAATCCTCATACTTCCTAATAATTCAGTGGAAAATCTCTTGGCTTTTCTGTTGCTTGGATGTTTTCCAGCCAAATGAGAAGACATTCTCAAATTATTTTACCGCTCACCCTTAGAATCCAGCTTGCCAAATTTAACCCTGCGGAGAACATCTAATGCTAGCGAACAATGAAAATATGTTGACTTGCTTTTTCTTATTGGGACATTCGTTTTAACATAAAATGAATGTGAGTGTAACTCTTTCACTGTTCATTAATTTTTAAGTTAAATGTAAATTTGTATTGGGCAACACATTAGAAGATTGGATCCAGATCCTATATTGTTAGGAAAGAAGGTAAGTTCTGGAAAAGGACAGTCAAACAACTCCCACTAGCAACAACTTAGCAAGACATCCAGAGGTGCTGTTCAGCCAGTTCTGACAGGTTCTGGAGACCCAGTAGCGGAAATTATAAGTAGTTTGGAGAAGCGGTAAATACCACCTCTGGTTGGCCCCGCCCCCATCTATTCACTGCCTCCTAAGTCCCAGCTGATCGGAGTCCCAGCTGATCAGATGGGTCGTCTTTTGTTGCCCTGCACAGGAGAACGGAGCTGGAAAGCAGGTTAGTGGGATGGGTAGGGAATGGGGATTTTACAGTATCCTTCCCTTGGAGTGGGGTGGAAATGGAGATTTTACAGTATCCTTCCCCTGCCACACCCACCAAGCCACACCACACCACAGCCACCAAGCCACGCCCACAGAACCGGTAGTAAAAAAAAATTGAATACCATCACTGAAGACATCCCCCAAAACAGGGATGAAATGCTCCCAGTTCAGACCGGATTGGGTGATCCGGTAGAGATTGTGGCAGGTGGTTCAGAGAACCGGTAGCGATGGCAGAGCGATGCTCCGCCCATCCACCCGGATGTCTTTACTTCCTGGTTTTAACCAGGAAGTAATGCGTTTTTTACCCTCTGCGCATGTGCAGAAGGTTTTGCATATGTGCAGAGGGTCTGTGTGTGCATGTGACGCACACACTTCCAAACTGGTAAGAAAGGTAAGTAGATTTCACCCCTGCCCCAAAAGCTGGAAAAAACAGGTCTGCCTCTCATAAAAAGCGGCAACAGGGACATACAGAGAAAAGGCTACTCTTCCAAAGCAACCTGAAGTTCTGTTTTTTTGGGGAGGGATGATCTCATTGTGTTTGTCTTCTGTGTAGGAGGAGAGACCATTCTGTCCTTTTGGCCAAGCTAGCATCTTCTCAGTTCATCCTGTACTACTTCACTATTTCTAAAAACCAGAGAAATCACGAACTTCAGGTCACTTATCAACCCAGTATTGGAAAGCCCATAAAAGGATGATCAGGGAGGGATTGTTCCATTAATACATGAAGGACTATTTTCCTTTTCTTCAGAAGGGTAAGACGGTAATGCCAAGGCATGCATCTTGCAAATGGCCTTGCCTTCACAGTTTTATAGAAGGCCAGAAGACGAGGTTGCCAAAGGCTGGCAGAGAACAAGGCAACACTGTGTCCTGCATCTCCACGAAATGAAATCTGGGTGTCTTGCAAGTGATGAGACAAGGAAGAGGTCCCTCAGTCTGTCTGGAGACATTAACAGTAATAGAGTTGGAAGGGACCTTGGAGGTCATCTAGTCCAAACCCCTGCTCACGCAGGAGACCTGTACTAGGGATTCGAACCACCGAACTGCCAACCTTTCTGATCGACAAGCTCAGTGACTTAACCACTAAGCCACCTAGTCAGTCTATTAATTAAAACAGGATTAATTAAATTAAATTAAAAAGGATTAATTAAATATTCATTAAAACAGGAGCAGATTGAGACAGACTAATGCTCATTCCTTAATCTGCCATAAGCAGTAGGAGATACAGATCTGAAGTCTATAAATCCTCTCCAATCTACAACTCAGGCTGTGAGATAACTGTGAGAGGGACCTTGGAGTCCTAGTGGACGATCACTTAAACACGAGTCATCAGTGTGTGACAGCAGCCAAAAAAGTTAATACAATCCTTGGTTGTATAAACAGAGGCATAGAATGAAAACCACATGAAGTATTAATATCGCTTTATAAAGCCTTGGTAAGGCCACACCTGGAATACTGCATCCAGTTTTGGTCACCACATCACAAAAAAGCTGTTGAGATTTTGGAAAAAGTGCAGAGAAGAACAACTCGGATGAATAAAGTCCTGGAGATTAAAACATGAAGAACAGCTGCAGGATTTGGATTTGCCCAGTCTAGAGAAAGAAGGACCGGGGGGTGGGGGGCATGATAGTAATATTCCAGTATTTGAGAGGCTGCCACAAAGAGGAGGCGGTCCATTTATTTTCCAAAGCACCAGAGGGCAGGACAAGAAACAATGGATGGAAAATACTCAAGGAGAGAAGCAACCTGGAATTAAGGAGAAACTTCCTAACAGTGAGGACAATTAACTAGTGGAACAGTTTGCCTCTAGAAGTTGTGGGCTTACACCATTTCAAAGAAATAGTTGTCCAATCTCTTCTTGAAAACATCCAATGTTGAAGCATCCACAACCTCTGGAGGTAAGCCATCCCACTGATTAATTGTTCTCCCTTTCAGGAAATGTCTCCTTAGTTCAAGGTTGGTTCTCTCCTTGATTAGTTTCCATCTATTGCTTTTTGTTCTGCCTTCAGGTGCTTTGGAGAATATGTATATTCTGTACCAACATTCTATACGAGAGAGAGAGAGAGGGAGGGAGGGAGGGAGGGAGGGAGGGAGGGAGGGAGGGAGAGAGAGAGGGGGGAGGGAGACAGAGAGACAGAGAGAGAGAATGATGATGATGAAAGAGAGAGAGAGAGATCTGGCATATTTTCTAAAATTCACTGAACTGTGCATTTGCAGAACTGCAGTGCAAAAATTCCAATTATATCTTGGCTCATTTCCAGAAAGTTAAGCAGGTTTGCAACAGGTAGACTGAATAGACTGTGAGGTTGATATATCATCTTAGAGGATGGCAAAGATTTTTTTTTTAATTGTCAAAAAAGCTCACCCACCCCCCCACAAAAAAAAATAAACCAGCAATAGACTCTTCCCCACATAGACACGCAGACACAAACACACACACACATATCCTCAGTAACCATAATAGCACCTTGGAGGATGTACAATGGAAGAGATTCAGACTTAGAGTAAATCCAGCAAATTCCGTTTGGACAAATTCATTGTGGCTAATTTAAATCCGGTTCCAACTCAGATTAAGACAAAAAAAAGAAAAGAAAAGAAAACTGCATGGACAGGCTTCTGAATGTGTTCAACTGGAATCTAGATTGGCTGAGAAGTTTTAATTTGAGCATTTATACAAACTGGGTAAAAACCACAGAAGAGAGGGTGGGTTGTTTTTTTTCCTTCCTGGTATTTTGCCTCAAATGTAAAGCCTGTGGGTTTTTTTTTTCAGATCAACTGAGTGTTGATCCATTGATTGTGACAGGAATTGACTGACCGGTTTGTTGCTGGAGCCTGATGTTGTAGACTGAGAGGCTGAAAGTCACACATTCACTGGAGCTTTTCAAAAATAGACTGGACAACCATTTAATTGGGATACTATAAAGTCTCCTTTAGCAGAAGACTCAGCAGGGGACTGGACTCAGAGGTGGTATTCAGCCGGTTCGTACCAGTTCGGGCGAACCCATGATGAGCCTGCCCACCCATCCACCGGCTCTATGATGTCCTATTTAGGCACGTTTTCAAGGCTGGGTGCATGTGCAGAAGGCAGAGAAGGTCCCCAAGCGCATGAAGCGAGCGTGCGCACGTGCAACAAACCGGTGGTAAGAATATTGGAAACTCACTGCTGGCTGGACTAGAAAACCTCTGAGGTGCCTTCCAACCCTATGATTCGATGTTCTATAATTCATGTGAAAGGAGGGACTACCCCAAAGGTGTTTTTTCAAAAGGCAACTGGGCTTTCCTTTGTTGTTGTTTTTTCCTTGAAGACATTTTGCTTCTCATCCAAGAAGTTTCTTCAGTTCTGACTGAATGGCGGTGGTGGTGGTGGAAACTGAAGAAGCTTCTTGGATGAGAAGCAAAACGTCTTCAAGGAAAAAAATGAAGAAAAGTTCAGTTTCCTTTTGAAAAAGCACCTTTGGGACAACCATGACCTGGATGACTGAGGATCTCCATAGACATTAAGGAAGGACTAGAACTCACAGTCTCCTGGTTTCTAGTATGGTGCTTTAACCACTGGACCAAACTGGCTCTCTATATATATTCCTTTAGATCAGGGGTCGGCAACCTTAAACACTCAAAGAGCCACAAAGGTCCTAACCGGAAGCCCCCATTCAATTCTGGAGCCAACCAGAAGTCCAGTTCCCCCATCATAGTCTCCTCCTAGTGCTGCATCCTTTTTCCTCTGCTGACCAGAAGTCCGGTTCCCCCACCATAGAGACTCCTCCTAGAGCGGCGTCCTTTTTCCTCTACCTGTCCTAACCGAAAGCCCTATCAATTGTGGAGCCGGCCACCAACAGGGAGCCGCAACAGAGGGATGAAAGAGCCACATGCGGCTCCAGAGCTACGGGTTGCTGACCTCTACTTTAGATAATCAAGCTGTATGCCATGATATTGTCAACCCTTTAAGGCAGTGTCGGCGAACCTTTATGGCACCGAGTGCCAAAACAGGAGCATGCACGCACATGTTTCCGGCATGAGCATGTGCACCAGCTACCTGGTCTTCTGGTTTCTGGCACACGTGTGTGTGCAAAAACCAGCTGGATGGTGCGCATGCTCATGCCAGAAACTGGAAGATCATCTTCCATGCGCGCCAGGGGGCTGCTCTTCTGGTTTCCGGCACTCCTGCATGGATGAAGACCGGCTGACTGATGCACCAGAACTCAGAAGAGCAATGTGCGACAGCTCACGTGTCCGGAGAGATGGCTCTGCATGCCACTTTCGGCATGCATGCCATAGGTTCACCGTTACGGCTTTAAGGCAAATCAAACTAGGAAACTAAAGTCATGCATGCTAATGGTACTTTTATTATAAGGTTACAGTTACAGAATCTTACAAGTATGAATGTACTTCCTCTCTCCCTCCTTTTATCTTCGTGGGAATTAGGAAGGGCCTTGTCTGTGATTCTTACTCAGACTACAGTTCTTCCCAAGACTCTGATTTATTTATTTTTTAACTCTGATAGTGTCTAGTAGGAAAACGGCCAAAGAAGAATAAAAGCAAAATCCTTTGGAGGCAAAAGTAGACTGTGAAGTATAAAGTTGAAGGAAATCTGTTCATGCTTGATATTTTCCAACATCAATGTTGTCTGAGCAATAAGATCCTTTTCTTTTTTAAAAAAATAGTTTGCTTTGGAAAGTACGTGCTGAAAGCTGTGGGCGTGAAATTCCAGAAAGTCAAAATGCAACAGAAGATAATACAGATAATCCTCGAGTAACAACCACAACTGAGCCCAAAATTTATGTTGCGGATTGAGTTTGTCCTATTTTACGACTTTTCTTGCCACAATTGTTAAGTGAATCATTGCATTGGTTAAGTGTCAGCTCTGAAGCTGGCCTGACTGAGGCCATCTTGGAGCTTCAGTGTTGCCACAATGGTGATGAGGGATAGGGAGGAGGGAATAGAGATAGCTGGGCATTTGTAGCCAGAACAAAATAGTTTCCCCTGAGAACCAAGGACATTCCCACAGGTGGCTGAAAAGAGAAGGAAAGAAGTTGCCAAAGAACCAGACAGCACCTTGATTGGACCATGTGACTGATTGTTTCGGAAAGGGGGAAAAAACTTTACTTTTAATTAAGTGAAAACCGTGGGAATCTTTAGAGTCGGTTTTCACCAGTCTGTGCCAATATATGTCCAATAAACCTGTTCTTTGAGGAACCTGCTTGCCTCAGAATTCTGTTTGCTATGGGTGTATTACTTGGAACCCTGACATTGAGTCACTAACCTGGTTGTTAAATGAATCTGACTTCCCGTTGACTTTGCTTGTCAGACGGTCGCAAAAGCTGATCACATGATCCCAGGATACTGCAACCGTCATAAATATGACCCAGTTGCCAAGCATCTAAATTTTGATCATGGGGATGCTGCAACGGTTGTAAGTCTGAAAAGGGGTCATAAGTCACTTTTTTCCAAGGCCGTTGTAACTTTGGTCACTAAATGAACTGTTGTAAGTTGAGGACTGCCCATAATTACACTGGAAAAACTAAATGGCCAGAGTGCAATCCCAAGTAGGCTCTCTGTTTTCAAAGTAACAAATTCCTACCGAACTGAATGGAGCTTGCTCTACCGGTTGCATAGAATTGCTATTCAAGATCCTACACTACACGGACAAAATTAACAGTTAAAACACACTTCATGTAGTCCTCAATTTATGAGATGTCACTTAGCAACCATTGGAACCATTATCTGAAAAAGGGGACTTACGACCAGTGGTGGGATTCAAATAATTTAACAACCAGTTCTCTGCCCTAATGATTTCTTCTAACAACCGGTTCGCCAAACTGTTCAGAAAGTTAACAACCGGTTCTCCCGAAGTGGTGCGAACTGGCTGAATCCCACCACTGCTTACGACCCAGATCTGAAGTTCCAATGGTCACAGAAGCACATTTCAGGTACTCGGCAACATGGGTACATTCACGTCTGTTTGTAGCATCTCTCGATCACATTTTAAAATGGTTTTGCTGAAAACTGGCATTCCCGATTTTCAGCAAAAGTGTGCCATAGCAAATGATGGTTTTGTGTAATGAATCTGACCCAGAACTCCTCTCCGGACACAAGTTTGGAGGAGGAGGAGGAGTTTGAGTCAGCAGAGGAGTGAGTCAACAGAGTAGAGCAAGGTATTGTTAAGGATCGGGGCTCAGGGACTGCTAGCCTGACAAAGCAGCTTCAATTGGTCGATCGGATGGACAGGCTGAGGCTGAGCGAGGTGACCCACAGCTGCAGCAAGTTGGCCAGGAGGCTCCAGGGTTAGGGTTAGGGTTAGGGTTAGAGGTAAAGTCCACACCTCCTCCCGATCCAAGGACACGTAGAGCAGAGAGGAGGCAAGCTCAACGCTGGTCAGCTAGACTACTCATGAGGAGGCAACCTCTCCTCTTGTGAAGGGCTGCACTGGCATCGCCTACTTAATTCTGCCCCAAGAACTTGAGCGTTGCTGGACCAACATACCCAGTTCCGTGCCTTGTTGCTCATGCCGTGTATCCTATCCTGTTCAAATCATGGACTGTTTTCCAAGATTTCATGTGTGCCTGTTGGACTAGGTTACCCAGTGACTCTTGCCGTGCTGAGCTCGAAATTCGAACCTGTGCAATGGGAGTGCTTTCTGAGGACCTGTTTGGGGGGTTTGAATAAACATCTGTAGAACTCTTGCTGTATATGTGTGTGAGAGGGGAGCATGGCAGCACAGTTTGCTTAGCAACCAGTGCATTTGCTTAATAACCGCTGCATTTGGACTCATATCCGTATTTTTCGGAGTATAAGACGCACCTTAGTTTTTGGGGAGGAAAATAGAGGGGGGATTCTGCCTATTGGGTATTCATTTGGTTAGTGCCAGCACATTATTTCTCTCGCTGGTTTTGTGGTTGGGGCTGGTTGGGGCTGTGCTTCTAAAGCACAGCTGATTGTCAGAGGGAGCAGCAATTAGAAAAGCAGGCAAAGCACAGAAGATCGCTTCGCTCGCATTGGGGCTGAAAAACAGCTTCAAAAGCACAGCTGATCATCGAAGGGAGCTCCAGTGACTAAAGCAGGCAAAGCACAGAAGGGGTAAGAGAAGGCAGCAGCTGTTCTGGGTAGCCATTTTGGGCACCGCATGGGGTTACATTCGGAGTATAAGATGCACCCAAATTTTCAGCCTCTTTTAGGAGGGAAAAAAGTACATCTTATACTCAGAAAAATAGGGTAATTGCTGCATTCACTTAATGACCACTGCCCCAAAAAATCATAAAATCAGTCACATGAGTGCCCTGTTTTAAACTATTATGACATGACTCTAATGGGCAGACTTCATTACGCTCATAATTCAAGGACTACCTGTACATAAATAAAATTGGACCAGTTGCTAGAAGTAAAGCATTCAAGTAAAAACACAAGTCCTTTCAGACAAACTCTCCACACTAAGTGCTTTCTCCCTGCTAGGCTCTGTTTCTTGAACTTGCATCCTGTTTTTAATCTATTTAAATGACAAAGACAGATGGAAAACCACATTCTAGCTCAGATAGGTGATTGTCAGGAATATGAAAGAGACCTGGACCTGCTCTGCACCAATGGACCAAATGAAAATAAAATGTGGCTTTGAAGAATCAGTTGGCTAGATGCAAAAAGAAAAAAGAAAAAGTAGAAAGTGAATGAGGATAAGTGGAAGCAGAGCTATCTATTAAAGGCACCTTGGAGAAATAATAGACTTCATTCAGAAAAAAAAAAAACATCTTTCCGAAATGAATACCTGTTTTCTATTAAAATAAGATTTTTTTAACAATATTAAAATCCTTGAGACCCATAGCTTGTCTAATAATTAGCCTTCTCCGATCTGGTGTTCTTCAGATGCGTTGGACTACAATATCCATTATGCTATTCATTCTGGCTGGAGATTATGAATGATGTCATCCAATACATCTGGAGAACACTAGTTTGAGAATAAGTATTTAGGAGATCCTAACTTTCTGATAATCTTTCTTGATTGTAATGATGATAATGGGGGTTGTAGCTACTCAACTGGAATTTTTTTCTGTTACATTTTTGTTGTTGTGGATTCTGTGCAAATTTTAGCCACCATTTTCTCTCTCTGACTATATCAGATTCCATTCAAACAGATTAACAGAGTTGGAAAGGACCTTGTAGGTCATCTAGTCCAACCCCCTGACCAAGCAGGAGACCCTTCACCATTTCTGACAAATGGCAGTCCAATCTCTTCTTGAAAGCCTCCAGTGATGAGGCTCCCACAACTTCTGAAGGCAAGCGGTTCCATTGGTTGATTGTTCTCAATCTCAGAAAATTTCTCCTTATTTCCTTATTTGAATCTCTCCTTGATCAATTTCCATCCATTATTCCCTGTTTGGCCTTCAGGTGCTTTGGAAAATAGCTTGACCCCCTCCTCTCTGTGACAGCCCCTCAAATATTGGAACATGGCTATCATGTCTCCTCTGGTCCTTCTTTTCACTAGACTAGCCATGCCCAGTTCCTGTAACCATTCTTCATATGTTTTAGTCTCCAGTCCCCTAATCATCCTAGTTGCTCTTCTCTGCACTTTTTCTAGAGTCTCAACATCCTTTTTATAGTGTAGGGACCAAAACTGGATGCAGTAATCTAGGTGTGGTCTTACTAGGGCTTTATAGAGTGGTATTAGTACCTCCCTTGATCTTGATTGTATCCCTCTGTTAATGCAATTTAGGATTGCATTGGCTTTTTTGGCTGCCGCAGCACACTGCTAGCTCATATTTAGCTGGTTGTCCACTAAGACTCAAAGATCCCTCTCACAGTCACTATTCATTTGCTGGTTTCTACCAATGCAGTTGGCAAAGATATTCACCCATACTGGCCATCTCTTCATCTTGTAAGGAAATGATGTAAGAATACGCCATACAATAATGTGTTAAACCATATAGCTGTGATATTGTTCAGACAAAATCCCACTCATTGGGTTCCAAAATGAATGAACCATTCACTGTACACATTATTATTATTATTTATAGATTTTGTACATTGCATCTTATTCAAGGCACAAATGGATAGGTTCAAATGATCTCACTTTGGATATGTCCTGCAAATATCTAGCTCTCTAAAGAAGTCTATGATTGTGGGGAAAATGGAAGGAAGGAGAGGAGGAGGATGACCACATGCAAAATGGATTGACTCAAGGAATCAAAAGATATCCTGTTGGATAAAGGAGATACAGAATGCTATTCAACATGAAATAGATGCTATCAATGGTTAGAAACACAAGGTAGAAGTTGGAATGTGAAAGAAGCAGGTTAGGTGGACATGGAAAGAGATATTATTTTTGTTAGTATCGATATAGGAATGTAAATATTAGAATGATGGATAAGTTGACATACTAGAATATAATGGTCAAAAACTATTGTACAACACTACAACTGTTTAAAATAGTATATAAGTTATTCTGTTTTTTACTTTTATCTTATGGTAAGTGGAATGCCAGGACAATTACACTCAATATATTCAATATATTCATATGTAAACAATAAAAATATATCTTTAAAAAAAAAGATATCCTGTTGGAAGACCAGAAGGATCAGATTGGGAACAGATCCGCCTGGAGAAAATCTCTCTGTAGTCCCAAAGAGTCAACATTGATTTGATGGCATTTGAAGGCATCAGTCAGTCATATGCCACCAACTACCAAGGTTTTACAGAACCATAGGATATTTAGAGTGGCTACTGAATATTCTATAAGTGTCCTGTCAGCGCAGGAATCAAAAGCAAAGCTTCTCCAGTGGTCCATCAACTATCTTAGTAATTGTCTCTACTCAGGGGGTGGGCTTCAGATCCTTTAGCAACGGGTTCGCTGCCCAGTTGCTGGATGGGTATGGCCTAGTCGGCCACCTGCACCATGGTGGGCGGGGCATTTTTAGCCTTCCCCAGGCTCCAGAGGCTTTTCTTGAGCCTCCAGGAGGGTGAAAACAGTTTCCCCCAGGGTCTAGAGGCCCTCCGGAGGCTGGAAACAGGCCCGTTTCTGGACTTCCAGAACTTCCGGTAGGCCCGTTTTTTGCCCTCCCAGACCCATGTGGCCCCTACATCTACCTGGAATGATGAACGGGCCGCGTGGAGACTCTTGGGAGGGGCTGGGTGGGGTGGGTGTTGCCAGCTAGGGGTGGCATTTGGGGGTTCACTGAACCCCAGCGATCCTTGACTAGAGGATCACCCGAACCCTGCTGAATCCCAGCAGCCTGTCTCTACTGCACTACTGCTGTCTCTAATTTAATTTAAATTTAATTTAATTATTTAATTTAATTAATTCAATTTATATGCCACCCCTCTCCGAAGACTCAGGGTGGCTCACAATACATTTTTAAAAAATCATTATAAAAAAACATTTAAAAATTAAAAACATTAAAAACTCATTCACACCATTCACTCTACTGCTGAAATGAGAGCCAGTTTGGTCTAGTGGTTAAGGCACCAGTTTAGAAACTGGAAGACCATGAGTTCTAATCCTACCTTAGGCATGAAAGCTGGGCAAGTGACTTTGGATCAATCACCAGGAGACTGTGAATTTTAGTCCCACCCCGTACCTAAGTTAAGCATACATGCCAAGTTCATCTCCCAGAGACAAACCTGGCTGCTGAAGTTTATACTAAGTTTCCTGAGAAGTTACAGCTTTGTAATAAATGTGCTTCTCCAGCATGGCATAAAATAGATATGATAGCCAAGATAACTGAACTACTGGTTCATATGTTCAGTTTATTTCTTAGCCACCCAACATTACCCAGAAGAAATAATAAAAAGGAAGGTGATATGAGGGCTTTTCCCCCACTTCTCTCACGCTTAACAATAGTTGGCCACTGGTTTTGGCTTAGACTTCCTTGCCCTGGTATTTATCTTCCTTTCCCCATGACTAATATGACGTTTCTACATCTGTGGGCATTGTGGGCAGACCTTTTGTCTCGTGGACTTCTCAGAAAGCCAAACCTAGATCTCAAAGGAATAATAGAAGATAAAACCCAGAAGATATTTTTGTCAGTGCACAATCTCTTCTGTTTCCTATATTTTATTTTTAAATGGGGTAAAACCAATGCCCTCCCACTGAATTTAGGATTTAAAAATCAGGACATTTTGCTTTTCCCAAATGCCGAAGGAGGCTTTTGCATGGACTTGGCCTGCCCTTCGATCATGTCTCTGCTATCTTGGTTTTTTGAGAAGGAGTCTGGCCTACCATAGACACTAAGATGCATGTTGGCCCCATCCTCAGGAATCTCTAGGCTTTTTATGCTGGAGAACACTTCTGGAATTCTGAGAACATGCTGTAAGGAAAGCCCCAAAATACTTGTGGTCAGAAGGAAGCTGCCCATTCATAAAATGATCGCTGTGGGAGATACTACCAGTTAGAAAGCTCCAGTTTTCCAACATAAACATTCCCCTGCTATTAAAGGATACTCTCTAGCACATCTCTTTGTATTTGCTGTTTTGGAAAGGTCAATGACCAAAAAAGGGAATTCCGGATGCCTATCAGTCATTATTTGGACACGAGATTAGGTGGCAAACAAATTTAATAAGTAAATAAATAATTTCATCTATAAGGAGTTGTCAACAAGCTTTCAGAAGATAAAATTTCTTCTTGCTCCCAGACTATACTCCAATAACCTGTTTTGCAAGATCAACACAAGTGGACAATCTTTTGCAGGCAGGGAGATGAGTCCATTTTGTTAACAGGATATGAGGGTACATGGCAGTGAGGTAATATTGCCTCTAGATAAGATGGGTGGCACACAAATCAAATCAAATCGAAATCAATCAGAATAATAACAGAATAATAGCAGAACAGAATAGCAGAATTGGAAGGGACTTTGGAGGTCTTCTAGTTCAACTCCTGCAGAAGTAGGAGACCCTATACCATTCCAGACAAGTGGCTTTCCAGTCTCTTCTTAAAAGCCTCCAGTAGGATGGAGCACTGGCAACTTTTGAAGACAAGCCAATCCGCTGGTTAATTGTTCTCACTGTTAGGAAATTTCTCCTTAGTTCCAGGTTGGTTCTCTCCTTGATTAGTTTCCATCCATTGTTTCTTGTCCTACCCTCTGGTGCTTTGGAAAATAGATTGACCCTCTCTTCTTTGTGGCAGCCCCTCAAATATCATGACACTCCTAGTCCTTCTGTTCACCAGACTACCCAATTCCTGCAACCGCTCTTCATATGTTTTAGCAATCTATCAGTCACTAGCAGGGGTAGGACCAAAAGTATATTTACATTAGTTTTGGGAAAGTTAGAGAAGGTTTAAAGCAAAGTCCTCTAAAAAAAACCTCTCCTACGCGAGCTGCACTGGCTCCCGGTGGTCTTCCAGGTGCGATTCAAGTTGTTAGTTATCACCTTTAAAGTGCTCCATGGCTTAGGACCTCGGTACCTACGAGACCGTCTTTTGCCACCAATAACCTCCCACCGACCAGTTCGTTCTCATACGGAGGGACTACTCAGGGTACCATCAGTCAAATTATGCCGACTGGCGACTCCCAGGGGGAGGGCCTTCTCTGTGAGGGCTCCAACCCTTTGGAATGAACTGCCCCCTGAGATACGGAATATCCCTGATCTCCGTGCTTTCCGCCGGGCCCTCAAAACCCTGATGTTCCAACAAGCGGGGCTAAACATATGAAGATGTGAATGTTTTTAAAATGTTATCTAATTTTAGGTTCTATTTAATTGGGCCAAAGTAATTGGGAAGGGGAAGGGGGGAAGAAGAAGAAGAAGAAGAAGAAGAAGAAGAAGAAGAAGAAGAAGAAGAAGAAGAAGAAGAAGAAGAAGAAGAAGAAGAAGAAGAAGAAGAAGAAGAAGAAGAAGAGGAGGAGGAGGAGGAGGAGGAGGAAGAGGAGGAGGAGGAGGAGGAGGAGGAGGAGGAGGAGGAGGAGGAGGAGGAAGAGGAAGAGGAAAAGGAAAAGGAAGAAGAGGAGGAGGACGAAGACGAGGATGAGGACGAGGACTAGGAGGACAAGGAGGACAAGGAGGAGGAAGATACTTTAGTTTTGGAAAACATAAATGAGTATCCACAGGTAGGTCCCTGGGATTTTTTTTAAAAAAAGTTGCCCTCCTGATATGGGTGTTCTCCGAACAGATTGCAAAAATAAACAAAAGGGCGGTGATGGGAGCCCTCCTCAATTTTGCAAACACACTAGCCACAGTGAAGGCCAGTCACATTGAGGTGAGACGACCATTCATACAGAAAGCTCCCAACTCCCAAGATGAATAGGTCTGCATTAACCACATTCAGGCCAGCTTAGATAACAGAACGGGGAGATGGGGTGGAAAGGCTTCAAGGAAAGTAAAGGAAAACAAATGCGGAACAGATGTTGGGAAGCGCCCTTTCATTCAGAGAATAATAAATGTGTCCAGCGGCCTGCCAGACGGGGTTACAAAGGGCAGGAACACCAAGGTCACTTAATAAACAATTAGAGTTATTTAGGGTGGAATCAAATGCTAACAGAGACAAAGCTGGGCCGCTGACATTTGAACATAATCACATCTTCCTTGTCTCTTAGTTTATGAGAGCTGTTTATTTTTATTACCAATATTTTCACAGTCACTTTCCCTCAAGGAAAGCTACCTCAGGATTTCCCTGTATCGGGCTATCAGCAACAGCCTAGGCTACATCCTGTTGGTAGAGCTTCCATGAATGAACCTAGTTCCCATGAGGAAACAAACCTGGACCACCAACCAACACATCCAATGTGCCATAAGTCAGTCAGCCAGCTGCCCTCTTACCCTGGCTGAGCACATTCCTTCAGGCTAAATGGGATCATCAATCAATGACTTTCCTATCATCCTAAGGCTGATAACAGGCCCAAAACGTTTCATTTTGTGGTTATGAACTTTCAGCTCCACTGGGGAAAAAAAGACTCCGGACTTAGTGGACTTCTCATCTGCCTAACTTTTCAGATTGCAATGCTCGTAGTAGTATTCTATTGTACTGTAACGCTCTCTACATGGGGCTCCCCTTGAGGAGCACTCGGAGGCTCCAACTGGTCCAGAATGCGGCCGCGTGGGTGATTATGGGAGCGACATGGCACTTCCATATAACACCTCTCCTGCGCGAGCTGCACTGGCTCCCGGTGGTCTTCCGGGTGCGCTTCAAGGTGTTGGTTCTCACCTTTAAAGTGCTCCATGGCTTAGGGCCAGGGTATTTACGAGACCGCCTTCTGCTACCGATAACCTCCCACCGGCCAATACGCCCTCACAGAGAGGGCCTCCTCAGGGTGCCATCGGTCAAGCAATGTTGACTGGCGGCCCCCAGGGGGAGAGCCTTCTCTGTGGGAGAACCCGCCCTCTGGAACGAGCTACCTCCTGGAATACGACTGATCCCGGATCTCCGCACTTTCCGTAAGGCTCTGAAGACGTTTTTATTTCAGCAAGCCGGCCTGGCCTGAATAGGTTTTATGGGTTAGTTTTTTAATTGTATAACTTGTGGTTTTAAATTGGGAAGCCGATTAATTTAATTTATTTTTAGTTATCTTAACTTTTATATTGTATGTTATTTTAATTTTCGGCTGTTCACCACCCTGAGTCCCTTCGGGGAGAAGGGTGATATATAAATTCAATAAATAATAATAATAAATAATAAATAATAATAATAATAATAATTCTGCTGGCACTGTTGTCGTGTTCACAATGCTGTGATTGAGGTTCGGCTGTTGATTGTGACAAGTGCAGCTTGAGGTCTCTGGCCTGCTCTGAAAGCATCTCTGATGATCAAAAGATCTGCATGGATTGTGGGCTCCTTGGTTGGTTTCTCCAAAGCACCAGAAGGCAGGACAAGAAGCAATGGATGGAAACTAATCAAGGAAACTAATCAACCTAGAACTAAGGAGAAATTTTCTGACAGTTATGACAATTAATCAGTGGAATGGCTTGCCTCCAGAAGTGGGTGCTCTAACACTGAGGGGCTTTAAGAAGAAATTGGACAACCATTTGTCTGAAATGGTATAGGGTTTCCTTTCCTGCCTGAGCAGGGGGTTGGACTAGAAGACCTCCAAGGGCCCTTCCAACTGTCAAGGTTCCAAGTAACACCCCTAACGAAAGAAGACTCTGAGGCTTGAGTTTCCTCAAAGTTCCATTTTATTAGAGATGGCATATTGGCACATCTGGGAAAACCCAAATCTGAAAGCTTACAGGTTTTCCCCACCCAAAGGAAAGTTCAAGTCCCTGCCCAGCACTCACATGTCCATCACATGGTCCAATCACAGCACCACCTAAAACTGGAGATGCTTCTCAGTCACCTCATTGCAGCTGCAGGGCACCGTGACCTTGACTCTCTGAGAAAAGAATGTTGTTTTGACTATATATCACCCATATTCTATACAATCCCCCCTCCCATTTTCCCAACAGTAGAAAATGTGGCAGGCCTGAACACCTAACTGTAAAAGGTGGCTTCCAGGTCTGACACCAACTCTGTTAGTTTTTCTTTATTGTTTATTTCATTATTCCACTAGATACTGGTGATATTACCTAGTTGGGCAATGAAAAATCTACAAGAAAACAACCCATTGTAGAGAGCACCAAGGACCCCACAGTTCAATCCTGAGCTACCAATATTCTCTTCTATCAGTATCTATATGGATTGTTCTTTGCATACCATCTTGTTGGGACCAGTCCAATTCAGCTGGCAGTTAGGCAGAGCAACGATATCCTATCTGATCAAGAAATCCCTAGATATGTAGATTCAGTTCTGCCATTCTATAGATTTAAGGGACAATACAATCGGAGCTGTGGGACAGTTGTGTACTTTTGTCTCTCTCCAGTTTTCTCTTTTTGTTCCATGGAAGTAAATGGAATTGAAGAAGGAAAGCCCACAGTTGAGAAATAGCTCAACACAATTCTTGCTGTGGATACAACCTGGCACACTTCACTGATCCTTTGGTTATTTGACATATTCAGGGGGTTTGGATCTGCCCAATACCTATTCATCATTTTAAGCTACTATGGACATGGGTCCGCCCCTTTGGTCACTAGGCATTCAGCCCTTGGCCATATTGGCATTGATTGCAGAAGAAACTAGAGGACTAATTCTCATAAAGGCATCTGTCTGCATAAATCCTGATTGGAGCTTTCCATGGCACTCATCAAGACTTAGCTAGATCCCTTATAAACATAGATGTGCTCTTGAAAAAGGTATAATCCTATGCTACAGAGAAGATAGATTTAAACCACAAAAGAGATCCAGTTTCTGCCAACTGTTGGTAGTTGTGTCACCATTTAGGCTTTCCACTGCTATAACGAACGAAGGGTTTCAATAAATCTGTTCTACTGCATGTATTCTTTTTAGCTACATAAGCGACTACTTCCAGATGTTGTTGGCCACAAGGTCAGTATTGAACTCCTTGGTTGTTCACTACGAACATTTCCATTTCCTTGCAACACAGGCTGAAGGTTGTGCTCACGCATTACTGACCACCCAAATCAATCTTACATAAAATGTTACAAAATATCTTTTTTTTCTTTAAAGGCTGACATTCTGTGTGGAACAGAATAGTGACAGAGCTTCCCTGGTTGCATTAATGCCACAGTGTGGATGGGTTACAAAGGGGGAAAACATCGAAAAGAAAATGCAATATTCCAGACTAACCACAAGATGGCTCTGGTATGCTACAAACGAAGAGTCCTGTCCACTAAAGCTCCCAGGAGACTGAAAAGAGGTTAAAATATTACAGCCCCCTAAGCTGATTCTGAAGAAAAGATTGCATCTTCATTAATATAGCTTGTATCAGTGGTGAAATCCAATTTTTATTACTATCGGTTCGGTGGGCGTGGCTTGGTGGGTGTGGCTTGGTGGACATGGCAAGGGGAAGGATACTGCAAAATCTCCATTCCCATCCCACTCCAGGGGAAGGATATTGCAAAATCTCCGTTCCCACCCCGCTCTGGGGCCAGCCAGAGGTGGTATTTGCCGGTTCTCCGAACTATTCAAAATTTCCGCTACTGGTTCTCCAGAACCTGTCAGAACCTGCTGGATTTCAACCTTGGCTTGTATGATGAATGGAAGTTGAAATTAAATACTTAAGTTTGTAATTTATATAGTGCAATAAAGGATTTTGCATAACACAGAATATAGAAATCAAAAATGCTAATGCTAATTCCTGGCAATATTTCTACCGGAAAAAAAAGGCTTCCTAATATTCCACTTCAATTTCTTGGAACACTCTTAATTTCATGGACATTTTCAGTGTTAACCAGAAACTGCTGAGGACAATCAGCCTTTCATCTGTAAATCTTGTCCTGATGTGTTTCCTTAACAAAGACAAAACTTTTTGTATATCCAGCCAGGGAGAAGCTGGAATCATCTGACTATGTACCCATGTATGTGACAGAGAGCCATTTTTCCCTTGTGGTAATCTGGATTGTGAGTTTGAGACTGCTGGCTGGCATCCAGCCTGCAAAGCACAACCTCATTTATCTGGGATGGAGAATTAATCCTACTGAAATGCCAAAAAAGCCAATGCAGTCCTAGGCAGCATTAACAGAGGGATAGAATCAAGGGTTAATTATTATTATTATTATTATTATTATTATTATTATTATTATTATTATTATTATTATTATTATTTATTAGATTTCTATACCGCCCTACTCCCGAAGGACTCAGGGCGGTGCACAGCCAAACAATAAAAACACATACAATACAAAATTTAAAAAATAGAATAAAATCAAATTAAATAATTTTGGCCCCGACAAATTTAAAACCCCAAACTTTTAAAACCAATTTAAAATTGAATATATAAATACTAAAAGATATTTAAAAATTTAAAAATCTTTTATAAAAGAGGGGGAAAATTAGGCCAGGCCGGCCTGGTGAAATAGTAAGGTCTTTAAGGCGCGGTGGAAGGTGCGCAGATCCGGGATCCTCCGTATCTCTGGGGGGAGCTCGTTCCAGATAGTAGGCGCCCCCACAGAGAAGGCTTTCCCCCTGGGGGCCGCCAGTCGGCATTGTTTGGCTGACGGCACCCGGAGGAGCCCCTCTCTATGGGAGCGTACCGGCCGGTGGGAGGCTATTGGTGGTAGTAGGCGGTCCCGCAAGTACCCGGGTCCTAAGCCATGGAGCGCTTTAAAGGTGGTAACCAAAACCTTGAAGCGCACCCGGAAGACCACCGGGAGCCAGTGCAGCTCGCGCAGGAGAGGTGTTACATGGGAACGCCATGTCGCTCCCATTACCACCCGCGCGGCCGCACTCTGCGCCAGTTGGAGCCTCCGGGTGCTCCTCAAGGGGAGCCCCATGTAGAGAGCGTTGCAATAGTCCAGGCGGGAGGTGACAAGGGCATGAGTGACCGTGCGTAAAGAGTCCCGATCCAGAAAGGGACGCAACTGGCGAATCAGGCGAACCTGATGAAAAATCCTCCCGGTCACGGCCGTCAAGTGCTCTTCTAAAGACAGCCGTGAATCCAGGAGGACGCCCAAGTTGCGAGCCCTCTCCGTGGGGGCCAATGATTCGCCCCCAATAGTCAGTGATGGCGTCAACTGACTATATCGGGACGTCGGAAACCACAGCCACTCAGTCTTGGATGGGTTGAGCCTGAGCCTGTTCCTCCCCATCCAGATCCGTACGGCCTCCAGGCACAGGGACATCACTTCAAGGGCATCGTTGGGGTGATCCGGGGTGGAGATGTACAGCTGGGTGTCGTCAGCGTACTGATGGTACTCCACCCCGAAACCACGGATGATCTCGCCCAGCGGCTTCACATAAATGTTGAACAGGAGAGGCGAGAGGACCGACCCTTGCGGCACCCCACATATGAGGGGCCTCGGGGCCGACCTCTGTCCCCCTGTCAACACAGACTGTGACCGGTCGGAGAGAAAGGAGGAGAACCACCGTAATACGGTGCCTCCCACCCCCAACCCTTCCAATCGGTGCAGCATGATACCATGGTCGATGGTATCAAAAGCCGCTGAGAGATCTAACAGGACCAGGACAGAGGAGCACCCCCTGTCCCGAGCCCTCCAGAGATCATCAACCAACGCGACCAATGCCGTTTCCGTGCTGTACCCGGGCCTGAAGCCCGACTGGAACGGATCCAGATACGTCGTTTCATCCAGGTGCTGGGGGAGCTGTTGCGCGACCACACTCTCAACAACCTTCGCAACAAAGCGAAGATTGGAGACCGGACGATAATTTACCAACATTGCCGGGTCCAGGGAAGGCTTCTTGAGGAGAGGCCTCACCACCGCCTCTTTCAAGGCGGCGGGAAAGTCACCCTCACTCAGCGAAGCGTTTATAATCCCCTGGAGCCAGCCTCGTGTCACTTCCCGGGAAGCCAGTACTAACCAGGAAGGACACGGGTCCAATAAACAAGTGGTCGCGTTCAGTCTACCCAGAATCCTGTCCACGTCCTCAGGGGTCACAGGATCAATGGATCCTAATACCACTTTATGATGCCTTGGTAAGACCATTCTTGGAATATTGCATCCAGCAAAGCGCGCGCGCGAAGAGAATCGGTGGTAACTCTGGTTGGAACTCACCACTGAGAAGACCCTATAGAACCATTTCAGACAAATGTCTGTCAGCACCTCTTCTTAAAAGCCTCCATTGATAGAGCACCCACAATTTCTGGAAGGCAAGCTGTTCCATTGGTGGATTGTTCTCACCGCTAGGAAATTTCTCCTGAGAACAATTGAATATGGTTCTTTAAAACAGTCATTCGTGATTGTTTTAGAGAACCACATTCAATATTGGCCTTAGGGCCACTTTAGATGGCCTAAGGCCATGACTAAGGTTTGCTGAAAAGAATAAAAATAAGTATAACCATAAAAGACACCACAATGAATATCCACTAACATGGAAAAGTTTGAGGTATAATAGTCTAATATTTATGATTGTCAGCTAAAAATCTATTTCCCAATACTGACCCCTTCTGGAGTCATTATCTTGTTACTTCAGTGAAAGCAACCAATATTATTATTCTTTTGATCCCAGAACTGTCACCCAATATATAACGCAAGGCAAGTGTCAGCTCATTTATTGACTTACAGATTAAGGTATGGGATAGTAAGAAGGGCAGCGAAAAAGATTGTAACAGTGTTTCTCAACTTCAGAAATTTTAAGATGCGTGGACTTCAACTCCCAGTTGAATGAGACTGTGGCCACAAAATTCCCACGGTAGGTTTCGTACTCAGACAATGAGCAGATAGTGTGGAGGACAGAATTGGGATTAAAGAGGATAAGAACAAACCACAGATGTGGTCAAAACAGACATCAATGCATCGTTGAAAGACCTTTGGAGAAAGCTGGAAATAGCTAAAGGAAACTAAAAGATTTAAAGGAAACATTTTAAATCAATATCTTTTAATATTGAAAGAGGTCTCCAGTCAGAACATATATGGACTTAATATAAGTATTATCAAGGTGAAAAGTATTCTTATTACAAAAAATTAAAAATATGGAATGAAACAGTTATTAACATTTGTGTAAGATAAAATTGCTTACAGAATCTCTATAAGGAATACAGGTATCTTTGACTGACAACAGTTCATTTAGTGACTGTTCAAAGTTACAATGGCACTGAAAAAAGTGACTTATGACTGTTTTTCACACTTATGACCATTGCAGCATCCCCATGGTCACCTGATCAAAATTTGGATGCTTGGAAACTGATTCATATTTATGACCATTGCAGTGAGTGAGTATAGGTAGAGATAGAGATAGAGAGAAAGAGAGATGATAGAAAGAAAGAGATTAGATAGATAGATAGATAGATAGATAGATAGATAGATAGATAGATAGATATAGAAAGAGAGATGATAGAAAGAAAGAAAGAAAGAGAATAGATAGATAGATAGATAGATAGATAGATAGATAGATAGATAGATAGATAGATAGATAGATAGGCAGGCAGGCAGACAGATAGATAGATAGAGTGAGTATAGGTAGAGATAGAGATAGAGAGAAAGAGAGATGATAGAAAGAAAGAAAGAGATTAGAAGATAGATAGATAGATAGATAGATAGATAGATAGATAGATAGATAGATATAATGATAAATAGACTTGCCTGTTGATTCTCTCAATCTTTCTTTTCTCAGTGTGCTAATATATACACAGCATGGACAGAGATAATTGTTTAGCTTTGTCACAATCCATAACCTGTAATAAAACTGTCAGGCTCTTAATACGTCTAAGGCTGTTCCCCTCTTGTGTGACTTGCTATATCTCACACCTAATGGGCAAAACTGTTGTGCATTTTGATGGTGGCCTTCACGTTCTCAGAGGTATACATTTCACATAAGGTGCACAGCTTTCTTTTACCCACTTAAATATTTTGTGTCTTGAAAGTTTCCACCTCTGCTTGCAATAAACAAAAGGAGGAAAGGTACGTGAATCGACAAGGGCCAATATCAGAACTTACCAGCATAGGTAAGAGTTAGAGTTAAGGCTCCAGCAGTCCAACATGAATAAGGGGAGATTAAACATTCAATGAAAAATTAAAGCTAAACAAACATGTCTGGAATTAGTTGGAAAAAATGTCTATTCCAGTGACAGGTCAAAATAAAAATGTTGTGATTTCTCTGCTCATCCAAGCTACTGTGTGTTGTTGTTTTTTAAAGTATTTCTTGAAAATAAGACCTGTTGGTAGCTATCTCTAAGATGCCCAGGTTCTATGCATTTTCCAATGAAAGTTTTAGTATATCGTTCACCCATATTTTCAACATAAATGTTACTTATGCTTTCACATTTCTTGGATCTCTGTCTTGCTTTTAAGGAACCACCTGATTATGCACTTAAACTAATTCAAACAACTCTCCTAATATATGTCTTTCTCTATACAACTTTCCAAAACATATGACCTCCCCATAGACAGCCAACTGAACTTTCTTGCTAATATTGTACTGGTGGTCCACTTGGAGCTGAATAAATTTTCCATTTTTTGCTGTATAAACAATGAGATAATTGAGTACCTAAAGAACCTTCCCAGACAAGCAGCAGGGACACACCAAGCTTCTTCCACAATCTTGAAACTAAAATATGTTTAACCCAGCAGTTATTCCTGGAATAAAATAAATAGTAAATTGGACCTTTTGCTCATCCTTTCAATATTAGTCCCTGTCCAAAATTTGTTAGGCTCAAGAAGGGTTAGTACCGCTTTATAATGTCTTGGTAAGACCACATTTGGAATACTGCATCCAGTTTTGGTCGCCATCTTATAAAAAAGATGTTGAGACTCTAGAAAAAGAGAGGAGAGGATAGGATAGGATAGGATAGGATAGGATAGGATAGGATAGGATAGGATAGGATAGGATAGGATAGGATAGGATAGGATAAAATAGAGTAGAGTAGAGTAGAGTAGAGTAGAGTAGAGTAGAGTAGAGTAGAGTAGAGTAGAGTAGAGTAGAGTAGAGTAGGATAGGATAGGGTAGGGTAGGGTAGAGTAGAGTAGAGTAGAGTAGAGTAGAATAGAATAGAATAGAATAGAATAGAATAGAATAGAATAGAATAGAATAGAATAGAATAGAATAGAATAGAATAGAATAGAACAGAATAGAATTCTTTATTGGAATTTATGCACCAAGGAATTTGTCTTGGTGCATATGCTCTCAGTGTACATAAAAGAAAAGATACATTTGTCAAGAATCATAAGGTATGATAGTCATAGGGTACAAATAAGCAATCAAATCATACTAGGAAACAATATCAATATAAATCGTAAGGATACAAGCAACAAGGTTACAGTCATACAGTCATCAGTGGGAGGAGATAGGTGATAGGAATGATGAGAAGATTAATAGTAGTGCAGACTTAGTAAATTTTTTAACAGTGTTGAGGGAATTATTTGTTTAGCAGAGTGATGGCATTTGGGAAAAAACTGTTCTTGTGTCTAGTTCTGGTGCGCAGTGCTCTATAGCATCGTTTTGAGGGTAAGAGTTGAAACAGTTTATGTCCAGGATGTGAGGGGTTTGTAAAAAAAAAGAAAGAAAGAAAAAAAAGGAACAAAGAGGATTAGGGGACTGGAAGATAAAACATATGAAGAACGGTTGCAGGAACTGGGTATGTCTATTTTAATGAAAAGAAGGACTAGGAGAGACATGATAGTGTTCCAATATCTCAGGGGTTGCCACAAAGAAGAGGGAGTCAAGCTATTCTCCAAAGCACCTGAGGGTAGGACAAGAAGTAATGGGTGGAAACTAATGAAAGAGAAATCCAACCTAGAACTAAGGCGAAATTTCCTTATAGTAAGAGCAATTAACTGGTGGAATGGCTTGCCTTCAGAAATTGTGGGTGTTTCATCACAGGACGCTTTTAAAAAGAGGCTGGACAGCTACTTGTCTAGAATGGTATAGGGCAGGGGTGTCAAATTTACGGCGTCACGTTGTCGTCATGTGATGTATCATGACTTTTTTCCCCTTCATTAAACCGGGGGTGGGGGTGGCCAGCGGCCTGTGGGCTGCAAGTTTGTTAGCTCTTGTATAGGATTTCCTGCTTGAGTAGGGGGTTGGATTAGAAGACCTCCATAGTCCCTTCCAACTTTGTTGTTCTGTGAAGATACTGGGTTGGCGCACTTACAATGAATTTCATGTTTTATGGCACATATTAGAAAAAAAGTACTTTACAACATTGTGTGTAATTCTTGACGCTGTCTACTTAATGCATAAACAGACAGAGACCGATGCCTTTAAAAGACACAGTGGTGAAGGGTTAAGGGTTGGATATTTTTTCTCAAATTAGATAAATCAAGATAGTATTTACACCATAACCGACTTTTTCCCCCCTCCCTGCAGTTCCTTGCCTTTTGGGAAAGCTCAAAAGAGCATCCCATAAAAGAGGCATTTTTATAAGCACAGTCTTTCAAAAGTGGCAAGGAAGAAATAAATTTGGCCGTTTGCAGAGCGGTTAAAAACCATTCATCACCTGATTTGTGTTTGATATAACTGTATACAAGTCATGCTTGTTTGATCAGTTTTGGGGTGTGGGGGTGGGGGAAGGGGGGGAGAAGGTTTTTAGTTCCTGAAAGGTCACCTTGCACCCCCTGCAGTTTGTCTCTTGACTCTGTGAGCCATTAAATGGATGCTGCATTTTGTGAGGGATTTGCACTCTTAATTAGGCCAGACATTTGCTGTTTATGCATGCTGTAATTACAAAGTCTGGGTCCTTGTGAGAGCTACGATCAATTTAGATGAGTTACAGGCATCAGCCCATAGCCAAGATTTCAATATAAAACCGTTTGTAACGCCTTCACCTGTATAATGTGATCAGCATATTTCTCATGGGCAAACATTCTTGCCTATTTTAATTACATTGCTTAAGCCAGGGGTCTGCAACCCGCAGCTCTGGAGCCACATGTGGCTCTTTCATCCTTCTGCTGCGGCTCCCTGTCGCATAAAATATGCGTCACAATTGCCAATGTGAGAAACCTGCTGGCACGCAATTTATTGAGGTTTTCGATCCAATTTTTTTTTTTTTTTTTGGAGTTCAAAATGTTTTTGTTGCATGCAGTAATAAAAAATTGTTTTCTCTGTAGCAGTTCATTGATTTCATAAATGCAACACACTATGTAGTTTTTTTATACATAGCATAAAGGGAAAAAATGATATATGCATTTTAGATGCCAAAAGGGTTTTGTGGCTCCCGGTGTTTTCTTTTCTGTGGGAAACGGGTCCAAATGGCTCTTTGAGTGTTTAAAGTTGCCGACCCCTGGCTTAAGCCAATGTCTCTCAACCTTGGAAGTTTTTAAAACACAAGACTTCAACTCCCAGAATTCCCCATGCAGGTAGTCCTCGACTTACAACCGCAACTGAGCCCAAAATTTCTGTTGATAAGCGAGACAGTGGTTAAGTGAGTCTTGGCCTGTTCAGTGAATCACTGTGGTTGTTATAGTGAATTTACACACAGTTGCTAAAGTGAATCTGGCTTCCCCATTGACTTTGCTCGTCAGAAGGTCACAAAAGCTGATCAGATGACCACGGGACACGGCCACTGTCATAATTACAAGTCAGTTGCCAAGCCAAGTGTCTGAATACTGGTCATGTGACCAGGGTGGGTGCTGCAAAGGTTGTAAGTGTGAAAAAACAGTCATAAGTCACTTTTTCAGTGTTGTGAATTTCAGCCACTACTAATGGTTGTAAATTGAGAATGACCTGTATTCATGAATTCAATTCCAATTTAATTTTTTTTTTAATTTGATTTATATGATTTATATTCCACCCTTCTCCGGAGACTCAGGGCGGCTTACAATGCGTTAAGGAATAGCCTTCATACTTTTATATATTTATACAAAGTCAGCTTATTGCCCCCACAAACTGGGTCCTCAATTTACCTACCTTAGAAAGGATGGAAGGCTGAGTCAACCTTAAGCCTGGTGAGCCTGAAATTAAAGCAAACACTTGGCAACTGACTTGTAATTATGACGGTGGCCATGTAATTGTGAGACACTGCAAATGGCTGTAAATGTGTGTTGGTTGCTGATGGCCCAAAATGCTATCAAAGCTTTGGAACTGGGTTGTAAGTACCTTTGGTGGCAATGGGTTCATTTAACAACACCGTTCCTTAAAGCAAAGGGGGAGAATGCATTTTGTACCTAATTTTTTTTTCCTACTAGTGTTTGGTGAGTGTGTGTTTTTTTTTTAAAAAAAAGATGATTGCATTTTTAGATTGGAGTCAAGGTTAAGATACTGAACAGCTTATTGTATGACTCATTCCGAAGATTTATGCCTGTCTCTATGATAAGTATAATAAAACCTCTGTGAGTAATGATGAAACACAGCATTTTCCACTTGTCGTAGCTGTCTGTTATCATAACCCCTGCTGGATTATTTAAGCAACCAGGATCTGTCCAGGCGCTCCTGAAAACAAAGGAACGTTTCATCGCCCAAAAGGGAATTAAGGAGACCTATCTCTATACCAACCTCTCATCTCAATCATTTACTCTATCGTTTACTCATCAGAGGCCACAGACACGAAGGGGCCAGGTTATTTCTTTCAGTTCTGAGTCCAAGAAGGGAAGAGAAGGAAATACCGGTATTCATTTTTTCTAAGGTAATGTAGTTTATAGAATTTGCCCTGTGGATCACTGCATTTTATACACCGTGCATCTCATCCATTTCTACATCTGTAGACGACAGCAGCTGAAGAGCCATTTGACTTAGACTTAGAATAACTTAGAATAACTTTATTGCAGGGGTGAAATCTAGTTACCTTCCTTACCGGTTCAGAAGTGCACGCGGACACAGGCGCGCACAGACCTTCTGCACATGCGCAAAACCTTCTGCGCATGTGCAGAAGCTAAAGAACACATTACTTCCTGGTTAAAACCAGGAAGTAACGACACCCAGGCGGGTGGGCAGAGCGCTACTGGATCGCCGAACCACCCAGCACAATCACTACCGGATCGCCTGATCCGGTGCGAACCAGGAGGATTTCACCCCTGCTTTATTGTCAATTTGAATGTACAATAATTGGAATACATTAAAATGAAATTTTGTTGCATACAGCTCTCAAAGGGTCACCACCTACAAGGGGATAGGTGGGTGGGTGGATGGATGGATGGATGGATGGATGGATGGATGGATGGATGGATGGATAATTAAATAGATACATGAATGAATGAATGAATGAATGAATGAATGAATGAATGAATGAGTGAGTGAGTGAGTGAGTGAGTGAGTGAGTGAGTGAGTGAATGAATGAATGATCAATCAGATGACTGGTTGGATAAATAAATGATCTTGGTGATGAACAAAAGGCTAAAAGTCTGAACCAGCCTATGGGGTTAGTTGAATAAAGCTATGAAAACATAGTCTAGTTCAATTACAGAAGGAGAAAAGATCAGGAAATAGAAAACTAGAATAGAGTTTCAGATAAATTAGCCAACTTGAGGCCCAAAGTTCATTTATAGTGTTGTAAGATGTCCCTCGGAGAATAGGTGGGCAAGTATTAAATCATATTTGCAGTTAATAATGTTTGCACAATGTAGTTTATTCCTCAGAAACAAAAATCAACATTTTAATCTTAGCAAAAAGCTATTTTATGGTCACTGTAAAAATCCCTGTCCATAACAAACTGTGCATGTTTCAAAATGGCCACATGGGAACGTCATGCAAAGGTTACAGTGAACTAATGTCACAATATCTGACACCCAATATGTAAACCATGGCATCTCCATAATGAAATCATCCCATATGTGACATCGTGAATGTAATTTTGACTTTTTTTTTTCTTTTTAGATAACAGTGAAGGGGAAAAAGGCAATTATTGACAATCCAAGTGAACGTCAATAGTTCCTGTGCTTCCTGAAAGTGCATTTTCAAAACCACTGTTTCCAGAATTGGCCAAAATGTAAGCAATCATAACATAGCTTTTCTTTGTGTGTTTAATAAAACAGAAATATAATCCTGCCTTTGACCTCAGTGGAGTCTGAGGGTAACTTGTAAAGAACAACTTCAAAACATTAAAAACCCAAAGGGAAAAAAAGACAGCAAAACAAGATAGAAAGGGGAAGGAAACCAAACCATTCCCAAAGTGAATCGAAACAAAAATAATATACCAAAGTGGAAGTAAAAGTGGCTTGTGGTCTGACAACCAATCATGGCTTGGACTTTCTTCCAAGCTGAGCGTGACCACAGAAAATGTCCAAATTTTTCTTTCTCTTTCCTCCCATTTCAAACTAATGATAATCCAGCACAAAGGCAAACATTCACACACTCAGAATGGCCAACTCTGGGCCAGTTTGCCAGTGGGACAATTCAATCATGGGACAATTCAACAAATACAAAAGTTACATTAATTTCGACCGACCTGTCTCCAATAATAATAATAAAGGAGAGAAATACAAGAGTTTTGATGAATAATCTTGGTGAAAACATGGTCACCAATAATAAAAGTAACTGACAGGCACAATTTATCATATAGAATGGAATGGAATGGAATGAAATGGAATGGAATAGAATAGAATAGAATAGAATAGAATAGAATAGAATAGAATAGAATAGAATAGAATAGAATAGAATAGAATAGAATAGAATAGAATAGAATAGAATAGAATAGAATAGAATTTTCTTATTGGCCAAGTGTGATTGGACACACAAAGAATTTGTCTTGGTGCATACGCTCTCGGAGTATATAAAAGATACATTCATCAAGAATCATAAAGTACAACACTTAATGATAGTCATAGGGTACAAATAAGCAATCAGGAAACAATATCAATATAAATCGTAAGGATACAAGCAACAAAGTTACAGTCATACAGTCATAAGTGGGAGGAGAAGGTGGTGGGAACAATGAGAAGATTAATAGTAGTGCAGACTTAGTAAATAGTTTGACAGCGTTGAGGGAATTATTTGTTTAGCAGAGTGATGGCGTTCGGGAAAAAACTGTTCTTATGTCTAGTTGTTTTGGTGGGCAGTGCTCTATAGCTTCGTTTTGAGGGTAGGAGTTGAAACAGTTTATGTCCAGGATGTGAGGGGGTCTGTTCATATTTTCACAGCCCTCTTTTTGACTCGTGCAGTATACAGGTCCTCAGTGGAAAGCAGGTTGGTAGGAACTGTTTTTATACGTGGTGGACTTGTGCTAAAGCAAAAAAAATGGGGGCAAAAATACATAGATGGCTAGAAAAGATAATAGGGAAATATGTAGACTTTAAACCTGAGCTTTTTTTATTAGGGAGTTAGCCATGGCGAGTTGTCCTAGTCCCATATTCTCAGACCTACCATAGATACCTTCTTTAGCACTTATGTTCCTTCTGAATCTGATTTTTGTTTGTTTAAAGAAATTTCTGTTTAAAAACACCAGAACTGGGATGCTACAAGGCTATCTCTTAGCCAATAAAGGTTCCAGGAATTTGTTTAGATATAAAAATGGAACAGTATAAAAATATTTATATAAGTATAAAAATGGAAAGCAATTAGAAACCAAGAGCACTACCCAAGATAGACCTAATCCACGACTAGCAATTGTGTCTAGCAGAGCCTTTGTGTAGTGCAACAGTTGCATTCCTGCACCGAGGCCCTGCACACCATCACCCATGGCCCCAAACTCCAAGCTTAGAGAAGAAGTTTCTTCAGCTCTGAAGAGAAACATCTCCAAAGAAAAATAAATAAATCCAGCGTTGTTGGCTGGGGGATTCTGGGAGTTGAAGTCCACCCATCTTCAAGCTACCAAGGTTGAGAAACACTGCCCTATACCATCTCAGATAAGTGGCTGTCCAAAAACCTCCAGTGATGACGCATCTACAGCTCCTTGGCTATGTACCCGGGCCTGAGGCCTGGAATGCGTGAAGGGCCCATTTTTTGGCTTTCCTGTCAGTTGCTTAATTATCTTGGCTCCTGTTTCTATTTATATTTTGGATGTTTCTACCATTTTATTGTTTTTAATTGTTTGGTAATTATTTGGTTGAGTTGAGCGGCTATAGAAATTGAATAAATAAATTAGAGTCATAAATAAAGAGTCCTGGTGCTCATGTTTCTTTCATTTGTGTCCTGCCCCATCCATTGTTCCTGAAGCAGCTGAAACGTTTTGCAAAATCACCTGAACCTTAGTGTGGGGCAGGGAGGAGTAGGGGGGAATAAAAAAATCAAAATGACAACTTACTTACTTGCTTACTTTATTTGATTTATATACCGCCCTACTCCCGAAGGACTCAGGGTGGTGAACAGCCAAACAGTAAAAATACATAGATACAAAATTTAAAAACAAAGTAAAATCGAATTAAACAATTTGGCCCAGACAAATTAAAACACCCCAATCATTTTAAAAACCAATTAAAATTTGCATAATTAAAAAGGGGAAAAGATTAGGCCAGGCCCGCCTGATGGAATAAAAAGATCTTAAGAGCGTGGCGGAAGGTGTGCAGATCCGGGATCCTCCATATCTCCGGGGGAAGCTCGTTCCAGATAGTAGGTGCCCCCACAGAGAAGGCTCTCCCCCTAGGGGCTGCCAGTCGACATTGTTTGGCCGACGGCACCTGGAGGAGCCCCTCTCTATGAGAGTGTACTGGCCGGTGGGACAACATGAATGAAGTCTTGTCCCCTTTTAGTGCAGCCATGTAAAAAGGATGGAGCTTCAAATGGACAGAGAATAACAGAGATTTTATAAATGACTTTGGAGATCTTCTAGTTCAACCCCCTGCTCGGGCAGGAGACCCTAACCCATTCCAGACAAATGGTTGTTGAATCTCTTCTTAAAAACCTTCAGTGATGGAGCACCTACAACTTCTGGAGGCAAAGCTTTCCACTGATCAATTGTCAGGAAATTTCTTCTTAATTCTAGGTTGCTTCTCTCCTTGATTATTTTCCATCCATTGCTTCTTGTCCTGCCTTCAGGTGCTTTGGAGAATAGGTTGACCCCCTCTTCTTTGTGGCAGTCCCTCAGATATTGGAAGAATGCTATCATGTCACCCCTAGTTCTTCTTTTCACTAGACTAGACATACTCAATTCAGTGGTGGGATTCAAATTTTTTTACTACTTGTTCCGTGGGCGTGGCTTGGTGGGCGTGGCTTGGTGGGCGTGGCTTGGTGGGCGTGGCTTGGCTTGGCTTGGTGGGGGTGGCTTGGTGGGGATGGCAGGGGAAGGATACTGAAAACTCCATTTCCACCCCACTCCAGAGGAAGGATACTGTAAAATCTCCATTTCCACCCCACTCCAAGGGAAGGATACTGTAAAATCTCCATTTCCACCCCACTCCAGGGGAAGGATACTGTAAAATATCCATTTCCACCCCACTCCAGGGAAAGATACTGTAAAATCTCCATTCCCTCCCCACCCCACTAACCTGCTTTCCAGCTCCGTGCAGGGCAACAAAAGAAGACCCAGCCAATCAGCTGGGACTCGATCAGCTGGGATCGGGAGGCAGTAAATAGATCGGGGGTGTGGCAGTCAGAGGTGTATTTGCCGGTTCTCTGAACCACTCAAAATTTCCGCTACCGGTTCTCCAGAACTGGTCAGAACCAGCTGAATACCACCTCTGACTCAATTCCTGCAACTGTTCTTCATATGTTTTAGCCTTCAGTCCCGTTATCATCTTTGTTGCTCTTCTCTGAACTCTTTCCAGAATGCACAGTCATGTCCATCATTTTGGTTTTTTCCCTACCACCACTTCTACCAAAGATACACCCATGGACATCCCTATATAGGTAATCTCGACTTACACCATAATGGAGCCTGGAATGTCTCTCATAACTTATGACAGATGTAAGTCAAGGCAGCAATGTAACCACACCTCATTTTATTATCTTTTTTGTGGTAGTCATTAAATGGACGTAACATCTGTTAAGCGAACATAGCAGTCGGGATAACCTTGGGAATCCATATTGCCTCTCCCAGGGGAAGATGTTGTTCAAAATAAATATTTATTTGCCAACCCTGCTATTTCTTATTATTTGTTTTTACTACAAGCCACTTGGAAGTTGTTATGAAATGGGCTTGCAACATTCTCTGAGCACCGAGCCCCCCCTCTTCTCCCAAATAACTATCCAGTTTGCTTATATTGCACAAGACATTACTTGCATAACAGCAAGTAAACAGCAAGTATCGACCTTGGCAACCTGAAAACGTGTGGACTTCAACTCCCAGAATTCTCCACCCAGCAAAAAATTGGAGAAAAGAGAGAAGGATGAAGTCAACTGTTTAAGCCCTTAGAGGAGTGAAATTCAGCAGGTTCTGACATGTTCTGGAAAACGGGTAGCGGAAATTTTGAGTAGTTCAGAGAACCGGCAAATACCACCTCTGGCTGGTCCCAGAGTGGGGTGGAATGGAGATTTTGCCATATCCTTCCCCTGCCATGCCCACCAAGCCACGCCCACCAAGCCACACCATACCCACAAGCCACATCCACAGAACCGGTAGTAAAAAAAATTGCATTCCACCACTGTCTTAGAGTTCATAGAATCTAGATTGGTATTTCTTAACCTTATCAACCTGAAGATGTGTAGACTTCTGGCAAGGGAATTCTGGGAGTTGAATTACTTAATTACTTAATGACCAAAGCAAAAAATGTTGTAAAATCAAGTCAGTCGCGTGATGATGTAATTCTGGACTGTTACAATTTTCCAAAGCACCAGAAGGCAGGGCAAGAAACAATGGATGGAAATTAATCAAGAAGGAAAGCAATCTAGAACTAAGGAGAAATTTCCTAACCATGAGAACAATTAGCCAGTGGAATGGCCTGCCTTCAGGAGGGGTGGGTGTGCTCCATCACTGGAGGCTTTTAAGAAGAGACCAAAATTGTATAGGGTCTCCTGCCTGTGGAAAAGGCTGGACGAGAAGGCCTCCAAAGTCCCTTACAACTCTGTTATTCTGTTCTGTTACAATCATAAGTTAAGAACAACATATATGACAGCAATAGCAATAGCACTTAGACATATACCGCTTCATAGTGCTTTTACAGCCCTTAGTAACCACTAAGCGGTTTATAGAGTCAGCTTATTGCCCCCAACAATCTGGGTCCTCATTTTACCCACCTCGGAAGGATGGAAGGCTGAGTCAACTTTGAGCCTGGTGAGATTCGAACTGCCAAACTGCAGCTAGCAGTCAGCTGAAGTAGCCTGCAGTGCTGCACTCTAACCATTGTGCTACCTCAGCTCTATGATCTTAGCTTCCCACCACCCACCACCCTCTATATTCTCCATAACCTCTAAAATTCCACTGCCGGAATTCAGTGGCAAATTAGAGATAAATGGACCATGACTAGGTTTTATTTTGTTCAGTTGGCTAATTTCATTTATTTTTGTCAAATCCAACAAAGGGATGCAAACGCATATGTTCTAGCCTTGCCCCTCTATGGTGAGGTCATTGTACCATAAACATGCTTTCTCAACCATTGAAAAAATGTATTTAAAAAGTAGGTGGAGAGACATCACTCCACCCTCATTTTTAGACTATTCTAGAAGGCCACAAAGGACATTTGGTTAGAAGCCGTTGTGTACTTACAAGCTAGCGAGCGAAGGAACTGATCTTCCATGAATTTGCACAGAAGCCACGCAACAAACTAACAAAACACACAAGTTTTAAACACCTCATCACCCCTGATGTAGCAGCTGTTCTTTTTCATTGTACATTCACACCTCATTGCAACACAGTCAGGGTGGATGAAAAGCAGGTCTGGAGTCATCAGGATATGGTCCAAAAAAGCTCCCACTGGCAGATCCAGGTTGCCTATAATAACTGAATGGCAGGATTAACTGAACGGATTGTGGAGCTCAAGTGATCCGGAACAGTGGCTCACAGCCTTTTGGGCACCAGAGACTGGTTCTGCGGAGAGAAGTTTTTCCGCAGGCTGGAAGGGGGCATGGTTTCACATGCTGTCTGCCCACGAATGGGGCTTCACTTGTTTGCACGGCCCAGTTTCTGACATGCCACGGACCAGTGCTGGTCCAGAAATCATGGGTTGAAGACCCCTGATCTGGAATACATTAAAAAATATTGATGTTGAACACTTCAGAACCATCCATTAGAACAGGGGTATCAAACTGGCAGCCCGCAGGCTGGGTGCGTCATGCGCAGGCCACGCCCACCCCAGCTCCACGAAGGAGAGAAACGTCACAAAACATCACGTGACAGCAATGTAATGCAGCGAGTTTGACACCCATGCATTAGTAGGTGCTATATTGTTTATCAGGCATTTGTTATGTTTGCTGCACAGTTAAGAGCCAGTTGGATAGCATAGCAACTAAAGTATTGAAGCGGGCAAGAGACGATGGATAGATCATTTCTCTTCTTTGTTGTTGTTCTTATTTGCTTTTCCTTTTCTCTCTCTTTCTCTCTTTTTCTTTCTTTTTTTTTTGGGTAGGTGACATGACTAGAAATTGGGTAGGATAGAAAGAAAATGTTTTTCAGCAAAAGGTGACATGATTAAAAATGAGAATAAGTGATAGAAATAAGAGAAGAGGGAATGTTAGGGTAGACATTTTTATATACTAAAATAAAAGTAACAAGAAGAGGAAACATGGAATAATTGAATAATGACAGATTGTAACTCATTATAATTGTGTATCATTATTAGAAATATATAAGTTGATTGAATGCAATAACTATGATTAATTTTACTAGTTTTATTAGTATTAGAATGTATGACACTCAGGTGCCACACTGTTCACCCATTGATTTGATATATTTGCAAAAAAATAAAAAATAAAAAACTTTTTTTAAAAAAAAGAGCCAGTGGGGAGCCAGTTGGGAATACATTAATTGCAACGATTATTTGATAGAACATGTATGTCCTAAACCAGCTATTAGCAATGAGCAAAACATGTAGCTTATAACACTGCCAGCCTACCAAAAGATGAACCATCTTTCATCAGAAAAAAAGAGCTTATGCTACAGACCTTCTGGTTCGAATCCGGAGACGGGCAGCAAAAATGGTATCAGGTCTGAGGACAAAACAAGTCAGGGGCAATTGGAAAAATTGAGTACAGGTAGTCTTCAACTTACAACCACAATTGAGTCCAAAATTTCTGTCCCTAAATGAGACATTTGTTAAGTGAGTTTTGACCAGTGGTCGGTTTCAACATTTTTTACTACCGGTTCTGTGGGTGTGCCTTGGTGGGCGTGGCATGGCTTGGTGGGCGTGGCAGGGGAAGGTTACTGTAAAATCTCCATTCCCACCCCACTCCAGGGGAAGGATACTGCAAAATCTCCATTCCCTCCCCACTCCAGGGGAAGGATACTGCAAAATCTCCATTCCCACCCCACTCCAGGGGAAGGATACTGCAAAATCTCCATTCCCACCCCACTCCAGGGGAAGGATACTGCAAAATCCCCATTTCCTCCCGATCAGCTGGGACTTGGGAGGCAGAGAATAGATGGGGATGGGACAAGTCAGAATTTTTACTACTGGTTCTCCGAACTACTCAAAATTTCCACTATCGGTTCTCCAGAAGTGGTCAGAACCTGCTGAAACCGACCTCTGGTTTTGACCCATTTTACGACCTTTTTTGCCACAGCTGTTAAGTGAATCACTGCAATTACTAAGTTAGTGACATGGTTGTTAAATGAATCTGGCTCCCCCATTGACTTTGTCAGAAAGTCGCAAAAGGGGATCATGTGACATTGAGACCATCATAAATATGAGTCAGTTGCCATGTGACCGAATTTTGATCACATGATTATGGGGAAGCTGCAAGGGTCATAAATGTGAAAAATGATCATAAGTCACTTTTTTTCAGTATCATTGTAACTTTGAACAGTCATTAAATAAATTGTTGTAACTTGAGGACTACTTGTACTGTATATACAGCCTGGAGGACAGAAGGGAAATGAGCGACATGATTGAAACTTTTAAATATAAGAGTATGAATAAGGTTCTAGAAGGCAGCATTTTCAATATTAAGCCAAAATCAAGAACATGGAGGGCATACCCTCAAACAGACAGAAGAGAAATATGTCTTGGTGTGTCTAGTTTAATGAATTGTTAAGGGATGTCTAGTTTAATTAAAAGAAGAACCAAAGGTGACATGATAGCAGTCTTCCAATATTTAAGGAGTTGCCACAAAGAAGAGGGGGAGTCAGTGTATTCTCCGAAGCACCTGAAGGCAGGACAAGAAGCAATGGATGGAAAATAATCAAGGAGAGAAGCAACCTGCAACTAAGAAGAAATTTCCTGACAGTTAATCAGTGGAATGATTTGCCTCCAGATGTTGTAGGTGCTCCATCACTGAAGGTTTTTAAGAAGAGAGTGGACAATCATTTGTCTGTAATAGTATAGGGCCGTGATGGTGAATCCATGGCATGCGTGCCACAGGTGGCACGCAGAGCCATATCGGTGGGCACGCGAACTCAGCTGATTTTCGGGCCTTCTGGGCCCACCGGAAGTAGGGAAACAGGCTGTTTCCTGCCTCCGGAGAGCCTGGGGTGGTGGGAAAGGCCGGCTTTTTGCTCTCTCCAGGATCCAGAGCCTCTCTAGGAGGCTTGGGAGGGCAAAAACACCCTTCCCCACCCCACTGGAGGCCCTCCGGAGGCCGGAAACGGCCCGTTTGCTGACTTCCGGTCCCTTCCAGTCTCTCCCTGGGAAGAGCAAAAAACGGTGCCATCACGTGCCAAAAGCAGGGGGAGTGGGGGGGTCATGCACATATGCGCGGGGGGCGGGCATGAATTATGGGTGTGGGCATGTGCACACGCTCCCCCCGTGTTCCCCCCCCTTTTGGCATGCAATGGCAAAAAGGTTAGCCATCACTGGTATAGGGTCTCCTGCCTGAGCAGTGGGCTGGACTAGAAGACCTCCAAAGTCCCTTACAACTCTTTTATTCTCTGTTCAGTTAAAGCTCCATCCTTTTTACATGCCTGCACTAAAAGGGGACAAGAATCAACCTAGAACTAAGGAGAAATTTCCTCACAGCGAGAACAATAAACCAGTGGAACCATTCGCCTTCAGAAATTTTGGATGCTCCTTCACTGGAGGTTTTCAAGAAGAGATTGGATAGCCATTTGTCCAGAATGGTATACAGTCTCCTACCTGAGCAGGGGATTGGACTAGAAGACCTCCAAGGTCCCTACCAACTCTGTTATTCTGTTACGATCAAAATAACGTTAAGAAAGTATTATTTCATAGAATAATACTTTTATAGTGGAAGCTTGGAACCAACTTCCAGCAGCAGTGGTGGATCAGTCATCAGTAACCGAGTTCAAACACGCTTGGGATGAAAGCATATCTATCATCTGACAAAAATTAAAATTTAAAAATAGTAAAAAATAAAATAAATTATGATAATAATAAAATTAATTAATTAATTAAAAAGAAAACAGCAGCAAAATTAAAGAGCTGACTTTCATGGACCACTAGGCCTTTTTCTGCTATGAGTTTCTTATGTTTCTATAAATCAGAGATGGGTTTCAGCAGGTTCTGGCCAGTTCTGGAGAACTGGTAGTGGAAATTTTGAGGAGTTTGGAGAACCGGTAAATACCACCTCAAACTGGCTCCACCCCCATCTGTTCTCTGCCTCCCAAGTCCCAGCTGATCGAGAGGAAATGGGGATTTTTCAGTGTCCTTCCCCTGGAGTGGGGTGGGAATGGAGATTTTACAGTATCCTTCCCCTGACATGCCCACCGAGCCACATCCACCAAGCCATGCCACGCCCACCAAGCCACAGTCACAGAACCGGTAGTAAAAAAATTTGAATCCCACCACTGCTATAAATGTTAGCTAATAACAAAAGGAAGCATCACAGCATAGTCTCAGCAGGTGTAGTAAAAGGATTGTGAAAAACCAGTGTCTGCCATCACTTCAAAGCTAGATGAATCAAGGATCTAACCTTAAGCTAGTTCTTATATTTCCTGCCCATGGACCTGAAAGAACAAAGGGTTTGGTCATCTTTCTTCCTGGAATACCGTTTTATCTGCCAGGTATAATCCAGATCAAGCTTTCAAAACATACAGATGAGATCCAGGAGAAGATAGGTGATTTACCCAAAACCAAAATCAAATCCTACCTGTTTTACCTGTTTTGTTGTTAGTTGCGAAGTTGTGTCTGACCCATCGCGACCCCATGGACAACGTTCCTCCAGGCTTTCCTGTCCTCCACCATCCTCTGGAGTCCATTTAAACTCACGCCGACTGCTTCAGTGACTCCATCCAGCCACCTCGTTCTCTGTCGTCCCCTTCTTCTTTTGCCCTTAATCGTTCTCAGCATTAGGATCTTCTCCAGTGTGTTTACCTGTTTAAGGTGTGCAAATTCAACAAATAATTTTTCTCCAGTGAAAAATCTGATAACTCGGTCTTGAAGATCACATTCAGAGCTCCAAATAAATAAAGTCACTGGACAATCATGGATAAGGCTGTATACTGTATCTCAGCCTGGCTTATAACTTATTGGTGTGAAGGAAAATAATGTAAGAAAAGAGAGAAACGATCATCATCTTTGTAAGATATGAATGGAACTCCCTTTTTATGATCCTGTAGTTCCTTGATTCAGGGTAGAGTCGGGGCTGCTGGATGGGGATGAGCATTTACTGGCTGTCTGCCCTTCCTGATGCCTACATGGAGTTCGCAGCAGATATTTTTTTTCTTTGAACCCTACGGGAGAAATATCTGCCCCTACCTAGGATTGAACTCTCCACCTTCCGAATGGGAGGCAAGAGTCTTCACCACTAGGCTGCCATACCACTCCTTTGTAAGATATGAATGTAATACATTTTTTAAAAAATGGTTAAGATCCTTCCAGATCCTTCTAGGGCAACTTCTAGGATCCTATAGAAAGATTTGAAAGCTCCTTTAATTTATATTTCTATAATACTATACAACTGGCCTCCGTAATTAGATAATTGGCAAAGGATTCCAAAACTAAATATAATTAGACCTGATTTTGCTTATGAATGGCCTAAGTCAACATAGAAAAGATAGATGGCTCGCCAGTTCTTTTTGATTTATTATGCAGTGTCAAGAATCCGCTTGAAATAAGCTTTTAACTGTACTGCAACTGGACTTACACAGATGAAGCCATGGATTTAAACTGTCTGCTTCAACAGAGGCCATGTTGAGTTCCTTCCAGGCTGAAGCATAGCCAGCTTTCTCTCTTTCTCTCTAGACTTGGCTGTGATACGTTTAGTGAACATTTCACAGAGAAATAGAAACATGCTGGCAGATTGTTAAATGGCCCAAAGAATCAAAAAAAAAAAAATCCTTTGTCTTTAGGTTTAGTACACTTTCCTAGAGATTTTTTTGGATATGGATAGAAGCGTTTGCTCTTATTGATACATTCAATGTTGAATATTTTGATCAAATTACTGGGGAAGAATGTTCTTAATTACTGCAATAGAATTAAAATATATCATGCAATCCAAGTGTGTTGGAAAAGTGAGATCCAATGAAATTAAGGGGACTTAATCCCTACTGGTATGGGTAATCACAGTTGACTGGTCATCTGCAACCTTAGGGATTGTAAATTTTATACACTGCTCAAAAAAATAAAGGGAACACAAGCAGAAGACATCCGAGATCTGAATGAATGAAATAGCCTTATTAAATACTTTGTTTGTTACATACAGTAGTTTTGTGTTCCCTTTAGTTGTTTGAGCAGTGTATAAACTACTGTATGTAAAGAGCAAAGTATTTAATAAGGCTATTTCATTCATTCAGATCTCGGATGTCTTCTGCTTGTGTTCCCTTTATTTTTTTGAGCAGTATATATATATATTTATTTACACACACATACACATATAAAATTTACATACATGTATATAATTTACATATACTGTACATCTTTTTGTTTTGTTTTTATGACCCTGTAATCCCTTTTATCAAGGTGGAACTGAGCGTTTTCTGGCCAGATGCCCTTCCTGACACCTATATGGAGTTTGCAGCAGATATTTTCCCTTTGATTCCGACAGCGAAACATCTGTCACTGTCTAACGCCGAAATACCACCCTAGGGGAGGTCTTATTATTTTGGGGCACATGGAGCAAGACGAAGCTCCTCTTGCCATCTTATCTGATTTCTAGCTCTGTATCCCTAATACTAACCAGAGGAAATGGCAGGGACCGGATGCATATGTAGTTAAATATTTTTGGGGAGGGCTTATTTTCAGGGAGGGCTTATTTTCAGGGGGGACTTATTTTAGTACATGTGCTCAAAAGCCCGATTGGGCTTATTATCCAGGGAGGTCTTATTTTCAGGGAAACACTGTGTGTGTGTGTGTGTGTGTGTGTGTGTGTGTGTGTGTGTGTGTAAGCATTTATTATATACATACATACATACATACATACATACATACATACATACACTCTGTGTGTGTGTGTGTATTTGTTTTTCTTTCTTTTTCGTAGGTTTTATGTGTATTTCTCTTTAGCCAGGTTCTACCTACGTAAACCAAGATATTATGCAGCCCTAGTTCAGTGAAATCACAATTCACTAGTTTCTGGGCTTTTTTTTTTCTTCTGGCAGCCAGCTGACCCTTTGCTGCCCATTGGGAGACTAAGATAGATCTATTTCAAGCTATTTAGCTCTCATCAGCTAGCCATACCCTTACTCTGATTCGAACTTGGGCTGTCTGCATATTAGGCAGTTGTATTAACCTCTGAGCCACAAGTTCTCCTCCTTTCATTCATCAGCTTGATATGTTGCAAAAAAAATATGTCTGTCCATTAGAAGGATAATTGAACAGAACAGGACCAAAGTCGATAATGGTGCATGTGCTCCCAGGTTCAGCTCATAGTTCAATTATGATTGGCTGGGAAATTCTGAAAGTTGAAGTCCACAGATCTTAAAGTTGGACACCCCACCCTAAGCAAAGCCCAACAATGACGCCGCTCATTGAGTTTCAAGTGAAACTCTGACGCCATAAGGTGGAAACAAATGAGATATCTGAAAATATCTTCAGACCAGACTTTTAAACTTTAGTCGCGCACCGTGCCAAAGAAAACATTGTTTAAAAAAACAATGTGGATTAAAGTTAAAGGACAATAAGGACAATTACAAGAAAAAAAAATGTCAGTGAAAAAATTAAGGGCATGATAGCTAGGGAACAAATTCTGTGGTACCTCTCTTTCCTTGGTGCACATGCTTATTTTGCTTAATGGGTAATCCAGGCTTGACAGGCATCTAATGTTGCAATGTATATTCCAAAACCATAGGGATTTTGCCATGTTGCTGTGATGCTACTGTGGTTAATCGGAACCTTTGTGGGCAACCACATTTACTGCATCAAGGGTGAACTCGTAGTTCGTCTTCGTCAAGAATGGGCTATTTCCTTTTGCCAAAGTTCCATCATTTTATATATTTATTTGCTAACTTATTTTAGTATCCAAGAGCCATAGGGGTCATGGCCAATGAAGACGTGATGTGATTGGATCAGCAAGAATAAGATTTTTTTGAGTCCCTTTGAGAGATCTGAGGAAGGGGTTTTACTGTGTTGTTTGTCTGTGTGCCTTCAAGTCCTGGCAACTCCATACATTCAGACCAGGGGTGAAATCCAGCAGGTTCTGACAGGTTCTGGAGAACTGGTAGGGAAATTTTGAGCAGTTCGGAGAACCGGCAAATACCACCTCTGGCTGGCCCCAGAGTGGGGTGGGAATGGAGATTTTGCAATATCCTTCCCCCAGGAGTGGGGAGGGAATGGAGATTTTGCAGTATCCTTCCCCTGGAGTGGGGTGGAAATGGAGATTTTGCAGTATCCTTCCTCTGCCACGCCCAGCAAGCCACACCACGCCCACCAAGCCATACCTACAGAACTGGTAGTAAAAAAAAATTGAATTTCACCACTGATTCAGACAAGCTGGCATGTGTTTCGTGGCAAGATTTTCAGATTTTCTTAGGTCACCCTAAGGCAGAAAGAGGGGGGAGAGAGAGAGAGAGAAGGGAGAAGAGGAGAGGAGAGGAGAGGAGTGGAGAGGAGAGGAGAGGAGAGGGAGAGAGAGAGAGAGAGAGAGAGAGAGAGAATAATACAAAAAGATGCTGAAAAAAATGGGGTCCAGAAGAGCTACAAAGTTGGTAGGTGGGTTAAACTTCTGTGAAGAACGACTTAAAGGAACTTGTTCTGTTTAGCCTAAGGAAGAGAAGATTAAAGGGAAACATGATACTCAAAGATTTTATGATTCTATTGCTTGTCACAGCCATGCTTCCTCATCCATTCTTCCCATGACAAGGGGCTCAGGCACAGGAAATGGAGATTTTTAAAAAGCCTTTTTATCTATGTGTAGGATTGTCTTTCGTAGTGTATACTATATACACAAGCTTGAAACTAATGATGGAGAAATCAGAACTTGGAAGGATGTTCAAAGTGCTTAAAAAGAGTTGACGTGTTTATTGAGATTCAAGGAGGACTGTGCCAAGCCATTCTCGAGTTTGAAAGTTTGAAAGTTAGCATTATTAGCATTACGTATCATTACTGCCTAGTGCCCAAAGGCTGTCCTGGCAGTTCATAAAGTAGAGGTTGAATTATGTACTATAAAAATAGAACAAATTGAATGTCAAAAAGTGTTAAATTAAAATTAGAGAGAGGAAAAAGCAAAGTCAAATTCTAGAGAAGTATGAACACCTGAGCACATGTCTAAAAGAAAAATATCTGAAAAATACAAAAACTAGATTTTAACGTCTTTACTTCCATTCAGAAGAGTACAATAAAACTCTCGTTTTACGACCCTGTAATCCCTTAATTCAGGCTAGAGTCAGGATGACTGGATGGAGCTGAGGACTTACTGGCCAGATGCTCTTCCTGATGCCTACATGGAATTCACAACAGATATTTTTTTTCTTTGTGCCTTAGAAGAGAAACATCTGCCACTACCTAGGATTGAACTCTCAACCTTCTGAGTGGTAGGTGAGCATCTTCACCATTAGGCCACTCATTCGGGAGATTACAATGCAGTGCTACAATTTAGTATCTTGCCAACAGTGACAGCCAGTACAATCTATAGCCAGGATTCCACCACTGAAATGATTCTCATATCTTCTGGCCACATATCTCAAATGATTTGATGAAGATATCCGGAAAAGGATGTTGAGGGAGAGTGAAATGGAGAACCTTAAAGAGAAGTGGTTGCTAAAATGTTGAATTTATGTTGACCGACAAAGAAATAAAGGGAGACTAGTATAGATCTATTTCAAGCTATTTATGTCTTATCAGCTAATCATATCCTTCTGGGATTCAAACCCAGGCTATTTGCATATTAGGTAGATGTATTAACCTCTGAGCTACAGACTCTCCTTGCTTTGCTGGATATACCAAGGGAGAGATTAAGTGTTTTTCTCATGAGACCAGTCTATCAGGGCAACCTGATCTACCCAATTATAGGACAGAAAAAACAGAAGCAGTATATTCTGTCCCATAATTGGGTAGACCAGGTTGCCCTGATAAACCAGTTTCGCCAGAAAAACACTTAATGGTTGCTAAAAGTTGACAACTTGATGGCACAGGTTCAATCAAGCAAGCAATCAGCCAATATTAACCAAGGCACCTAAAGACCAGACAAGGAATAATGGATGGAAACTGATCAAGGAGAGATTCAACCTAGAAATAAGGAGAAATTTTCTGACAGTGAGAACAATCAACCAATGGAACAACTGGCCTTTGGAAGTTGTGGGAGCTTCATCCCTGGAGGCTTTCAAGAAGAGATTGGACTGCCATTTGTCAGAAATGGTGTAGGGTTTCCTGCTTGGGTGGGGGGTTGGACTAGTTGACCTACAAGGTCCCTTCCAACTCTGTTAATCTAATCTAATATTTGGGGCTGAGCTGATGCTCTGTTACTTTTATGTTTCTTTAGCGAGGAATGATACTGACTTAAATGACTACTGCTGAAGGATTTTCTCAAGTCATTCTGACTCTTGGACTAAGTCTACTTCTACAACAAGAGTAAAGCATGTTCCACAAAAGATCTTTTAACCTTTGCGTCAGCCTACGCGATGAATTCTTGCGTTAGCCAAAATAAAGTTTGATAGTATCTCTCATCCTTCCATTTGTTTCCTGAAGGATGCCAAGAAAATAACATCTGAAGCTCTGTCGCAACTGAAAGATGCAAGAATGGAACACAAACTTTCTAAAGGGGGCTACACACCTTTTCAAGCCCCCAAAGAACCGTTCTCCTTGGTTGAAACCGCTTTTGGCTTTTGCTCAGCTGCAAGAAGACACGAGAAGTCTTAACGGTTCTTTCTGGGGAAAATAGAGCCTGTTGAAAAGGCTTTCCTTCTAATATACGAGGTCTTAAATTGGATGCGTGACTAGTCCTACTGAAAGATCCCTGCTCACTCAGCTACTTTTAGAGACTTGAGTGCATTTAGCACCATAATCTAAAACGGATTTGTAACTGTGTTCAGCAGGATATGCTTATCAACAGCTTTATGCTTGGATTTTCTGCCGTACTGTGAGCATGCTCCAAAATTTAATTTTACAGAAGGGATTCATTTGGATGTACAGAAATGTTGGCAAAACACGTAAGGCCCCATATATGCTTACCAATGAGTAGGCCTGGATCAGACTCTAGAAAGAGTGCAGAAAAGAAGGAACAAATATGATTAGGGGTAAAAGGTAAATGCAAAGGTTCCCCTCACAGATATGTACTAGTTGTTCCCGATTTTAGGGGGTGGTGTTCATCTCCATTTCAAAGCCAAAGAGCCAGTGCTTTCCGAAGACATTTCCATGGTCATGTGACCGGCATGACTAAACGCCAAAGGTGCACGCAATGCTGTTACCTTCCCATCAAAGGTGGTCCCTATTTTTCTACTTGCATTTTTTACATGCTTTCGAACTGCTAGGTTGGCAGAAGCTGGGACAAGTAACGGGAGCTCACCCCCTTACGCGGCACTAGGGATTCGAACCGTTGAACTGCCGACCTTTCGATCGACAAGCTCAGCATCTTAGCCACTGAGCCACTGTGTCCCTTATGATTAGGAGACTGGAGGCTAAAACATATGAAGAATGGTTACAGGAATTGGGTATGTCTAGTTTAATGAAAAGAAGTACTGGGGGAGACATGATAGCAGTGTTGCAATATCTAAGGGGCTGCCACAAAGAAGAGGGGGTCAAATTATTATCCAATGCCCCTGAAGGCAGATCAAGAAGCAAAGGATGGAAACTAATCAAGGAGAGAACCAACCTAGAACTAAGGAGAAATTTCCTGACAGTGAGAACAATTAATCAGTGGAACAACTTGCCTCTAGAAGTTATGGATGCTCCAACACTAGAGATTTTTAAGAAGAGATTGGACAATCATTTGTCTGAAATGGAACAAGGTTTCCTGCCTGTGCAGAGTGTTGGACTAGAAGACATTTGAGTTCTCTACGAACTCTGTTGTCCTGTCCTGTCCTGTCCTGTCCTGTCCTGTTCTGTCAGACTTTAATGGCTTATAAGTTTACAGTCTGGAGCGTTCTCTTCTTTTGCCCTTAACTCTGAATTTATACATATGAAAACTGCATGCATACACATCCATATACTTAACATAACAATGCAGAGGAGACACATTATATAAATTAGTAGGATAACATCTCTTGCTCACCAGGATGCAACACACACAGTCCTTTCAACATCTTCTTACAATAACAATGCAGGGTAGTGAAAGGGTCTTGAGTGTAAAAAAACTTGCTTTTGAGCATCGCACAAATTTCCTAGCTGCTCCCTTCATGTCCACTCATTGACAAACTTTATGTTGCTAGTACCAACGATTGCATAGCGAAAACCTACACAACTGCAGTCAGAGGTCCATTTTAGAGATATACAGATAGTCCTCAACTTATGACAGTAATGGAACCAGAAAATTATGGTAGTAAGTGATAAAGCAGGTCATCATGTAACCAACCCAACTTTGTGAACATTTTTTTGCAGCTGTCATTAAGCAAATCACCATGGTTGTTAAATGAATCCATGGTCATTAAGCAAATCCATTGTTTGCTATTGGGAAGTTTTGCCAAAAACCAGAAGTAAATGCCAATATTGTAAAATTGTCAAAATGCTGTCAAAACGTTATAAATTGTGGTCACCTGACTGCAAAACACTGCAAATGACCTGGCAGGTTGCTGAACTCCCAAAATGGGGTCACATGACTTCAGGGGGTGTAGCCATTGGAACTTTGGGACCAGGTCATAAATATTTGGGGGGGGGTCCTTTGTAACTTTGAACAGTAGCTAAGCTATATTATCTTCCTCTAAAACAGGGGTGTCAAACTCGATTTCATTGAGGGCCGCATCAGGGTTGTGTTTGACCTCGGGGGGAGCAGACATGGCCAGGATGGGCGTGGCCAGCTCGACATCACTCAGGTCAGAGCGCCTGTAGTGACCCAAGTGCTCTGCCAGCAAAAATGGGCTTCCGAGCTCCGTTTTTGGCTGCGACAGCCTCCTGCAACTCTCTGCCAGCAAAAATGGAGCTCGGGAGGGCCACATGCAGCCCCCCCCCCGAGCTCCATTTTTGCTGGCAGAGGCCCCATGGACCGGTCCTTCACTGTTTGCAGGGTGGCTCTGCGAACCAGATCTAAGCATCCTGCAGGCCGAATCTGGCCCCGAGGCCTTGAGTTTGACACCCCTGCTCTAAAAGATTAAATAAATAAATAAATAAATAAATAAATAAATAAATAAATAAATAAATAAATAAATAAATAAATAAATAAATTTATTTCTATACCGCCCTTCTCCCAAAGGACTCAGGGCGGTGTACAGCCTATTAAAAACACAAAGATAAACATCAGTTAAAAATAATTAAAATTATTACATAATTTGGCTAATTTGGCTATTACATAATTTAAAACCCCAAAAATTTAAAACCCAATTTAAAAATCATTAAATTGATAGCCCGGCTTGGCGGAACAGCAGGGTCTTGAGGGCACAGCGAAATACACGGAGGTCGGAGATCTTGCGCATTTCTGGGGGCAGTTCATTCCACAGGGCAGGGGCTCCCACAGAGAAGGCCTTCTCCCTGGGTGTCACCAGCTAACATAACTTGACAGATGGCACCCTGAGGAGACCCTCTCTGTGGGAGCGGACTGGCCAGTGGGAGGCTGTTTGTGGCAGAAGTCGGTCTTGAAGGTACCCAGGTCCTATGCCATGGAGTGCTTTATTTTATATTATAAGATAAGATTATAAGATAATATAAAATTTCCCCATAAATACCTGAAAGTCTCCAAAGCACAAATCTTCCCCCCACACACACACACACATACACACCCTAATCTCCTTTGCAGACATGAAACATTCATTTACTCACAACTACTAGACCGAGAAAAATTAACATCTGGCGGAAAAGACTTCATCATTAATATCGTTCGACACCCCCCCTGATTGGATAAACACAAGGTTTTTCATCACAATCCGTATTAGCAAAGATTTCACTCTTTTTCCACCATTAGTTGGATAAATGCAAAGCCCGATAATGTAACTTTTTTTTTTTACTGGGTTAAGCCAAAAATCATTCACAAAGTCCATCGTGTTAAGCCAAGAATTAAAAGTATCCGCTAAAACACTTCTCACTTCTGAGCATAACTGTTTCCTGGAAAAATCTGGGTTGAAGAACTGTCAAAACAGCAACCAATCAACACAAAGCCCACAAAACTAATGACCAATCATGCTATCAAGAAACTTTTTTAAAAATCAAGAATCCAATACAGACATTCACAACAATAGCCAACTTTTTTCCCTCAGATTGGAATCCATCCTTCACATAAGTAATGATCAGACTTCCCTCAGTGTTGTGAGGTTTTTTTCTTCTTGCGACTATAGAATTCTTATTTTAAAAGGATCGTTTATTTAAAACTGCCTAGTATGTGAATTCATTTCTTCCCTCCCTCTTTTTTCTGTATACAAAAAGAGTGGAGAGGGAACTAATGCAAAAAAAAGTTTATTTAACTATTCTATTTTTATTATTATTATTAAATGGCATGCTGTTGTAGTTTACAACATGCTAACATTTTAAACAATGAAAATGCTCACTAAATCACAGTGATTAAAATACAGAGTACCAAAGTGATAAAACAATAATAAAACAAAGTTAGCTTCCGGAGCAAATAGAGTAGAGGGACAGGTAGGAAGGAGAGAGGAGAAGGGAGGAAGAGAGAGAGGGAGAGAGAGAAGAAAGGGAAAAGGAGAGGAAGAAAGGAAGGGGAAATAAGAGTAGGAGGGAAGAAAGAGAAAGAGAAAGAGAGGAAGAGGGGAGGAGTGAGGTAAAGGAAGGGGAAGGAGAGAAGGGGAAGGAGAGGAGGAAAGAAGAAAGTTGAAAAGAATAGAAGAAGGGATGGAAGAGTAAGAGGGGAGAAGGAGAGGAATGGTTGTTTTGGAAGAAGGGAGATATGGAATGGTAGAAGAGCAACTCTGAATGTAATTTAAATTTTTAGGATGGAGAATGAACCAATATGGAAACCCCAAGATAATATGTGTGATAAGAATGGTTAAAGAGATTGTACATTTATATATGTTTTATGAGAAATAAAAATAAAAAACTTTGATGAAAAAAAAATAAAACTGCCTAGTATGTGAATTCATTTCTTCCCTCCCTCTTTTTTCTGTTTACAAAAAGAGTGGAGAGGGAACTAATGCAAAAAATGTTTATTTAACTATACTATTTTATTATTATTATTTTAAAATGGCATGATGTTGTAGTTAACAACATGCTAACATTTTAAACAATTAAAATGCTCACTAAATCACAGTGATTAAAATATGGAATACTAAAGTGATAAAACAATAATAGAACAAAGTTAGCTTCCAGAGCAATTAGAAGGTTCTAAATAAACGTGGGAAGAGACTTTTGTTTAGAAAAGAAGCTATAAAGCAAGGGAAGTTAAGAATAATTTCAATTTTTTCCCCTTTATTCTCTGGAGGTATTGTCTTCCTCCGAGCATGGTACTAAATTCATTAGTTTAATATGGTCTGCTCGTGAATTCTCTGAACAGGTAAGACTTTCACCCAGAGAGTGAGACAAATATCTCATTAAAATTCTTTCCTAAGACATGACAGTACTTGGTTGAAGATCCATATCAGAAGTGACAAGGTTTGTTTACAGTCATAATTCTTCTGGGATGTAAGTCCACATCACAGAGGCATCAGGTGGAAGGAAGTTGACATGCAGACCAATTAAAACCCATTCACAGTTATGGTAAATGGTTAGATGGGAAAACTGAATCCGTGTCATGCATGGAAAGGAACCTGCACCAGTGTTCATGGAAACCCTTTTGAGGAGAAGTTTTAAAAATGTTTCGTGAGGAAAAGTTGCCAAAAAAGACAACACAGTTCTAGGCTGCATTAACAGACGGATAGAATCAAGATCATGTGAAGTGTTAATACCTCTTTCTAATGCCTTGGTAAGGCCACACTTGGAATACTGCATCGAGTTTTGGTCACCACGATGTAAAAAAAAGATGTTGAAACTCTAGAAAGGATGCAGAGAAGAGCAACAAAGATGATTAGGGGACTGGAGGCTAAAACATATAAAGAACAGTTGCTGAAATTGGGTATGTCTTGTTTAATGAAAAGAAGACTAGGGGTGACATGATAGCAGTGTTCCGATGTCTCAGGGGTTGCCACAAAGAAGAGGGAATCTTCTCCAAAGCACCTGAGGGTAGAAGAAGAAGCAATGGATGGAAACTAATCAAGGAGAGAAGCAACCTAGAACTAAGGAGAAATTTCCTGAACACAACAATTAACCAGTGGAACAACTTGCCTCCAGAAGTTGTGAATTCTCCAACGCTGGAAGTTTTCAAAAAGAGACTGGACAACCATTTGTCTATAATGGTATAGGATTTCCTGCCTGAGCAGGGGGTTGGACTAGAAGACCTCCAAGGTTCCTTCCAACTCTGTTATTCTAATTCTAATTCTAAAAGTCCTCATAAACGCTCAGTAAGGGCTGCATAGGTTCAGTGGATGCTAAATGTTAGCTATCTTATTGGAAGAAAAGAAGCATGGATTTCAATACATGATTACCACAGCGAGATTACTACTGTGGTTCCCTGAAAATAAGACCTTGTCTTATATTTTTTGAACCCTGAAATAAGTGCTTGGCCTTATTTTTGGGAAGGTCTTATTATTTTGGGGCACGTGGAACAAGATGGGGCTCCTCTTGTTGTCTTACCTGATTTCCAGCTCTGTATTTAAATATTTTCGGGGAGGGCTTATTTTCAGGGGGAGGCTTATTTTAGCATATGCACCCAAAAGCCCGATTGGGCTTATTATCAGGGGATGTCTTATTTTCGGGGAAACAGTGTATATTCACAAAGATGGGAAGATTCAACACCAGCTACCATGTAGGAATGCTTCGTGAAATTGACAGAAGATGCTGAGATGGACAAACTGAATTATTTGATTAGAGAAAGGACATGATTGATATTTATCCATGACTGGAAACTCCTTATGGACTTTTTTGCATAAAAGGAAAATGATTTCATGACTTATGGTTTTGAGCAGTGTTTTTCAACCTTGGCCACTTGAAGATGTGTGGACTTCAACTCCCAGAATTCCACAGCCATGGTGGCTGTGGAATTCTGGGAGTTGCAGTCCACACGTCTTCAAGTAGACAAGACTGAGAAACACTGGTTTTGAGAATTATAAAGTATAGGTTGTAAAAAGAAGGAAATTATGATAAAATCTTAGATAGATTTTATTAAAAGTATATATATATAACCGTGCAGCGAAAGATCAGAAGCCATTTCTTTATGTATGTGTGTGTGTTTGTGTGTATATACACACACACACATTTTCTGTCCTTTTTTCCCCCTATCTTCTTTTCTCATTTTTTTCTTTTCTCATATCTCCTCATATCTGATAGGTTTGAAGGAGATGGTCCTGAAGCAGAGGTAGGCTTCACATAATTTAACAATCAGTCCGCCCAGAATCGAAAATGTGAGCGTGTGCACACATGCATGCTGCGTCAAAAACACGGCAATTGTATAGGACAGGATAGCTTCGCTCACGTGCGTGCCTTGCGCACATGCACACTGCGTCAAAAACACAGTGATTGTATAAGACGGGATAGCGCCGGGACGGGTGAGTGGCCCAGCCGCTGGCCTTAACTACCGGTTCGCCTGAACCAGTCTGAACCAGCTGAATCCCACTCCTGTCCTGAAGGCACCTCAGAACCAATAATGTATGAGCCCAGTCAAGTGTTGCATGTTCAAAAGATTGTGGTTAAGGAAACCAAGGTTGATACAAACCAAGTTATTGTCTTAGTATATTGCCTATTAGAATTGTCCACATTAAGTAGCAGCAAGTCTCTATGCCTTTCCTAGTTCTACCTAAGTATCAAAGACTAAAACTCAGGTGTGTCAATGTAGTTGGGGGTCAAAACAGTCAAGATGGCAGTTCCAAACTGTCTCTCAATTTTACACAAGTTGCACATGCAATGAGTGAAAAAAAAAATGAGTGGAGTTTGACTTATGGTTGTAACCACTATCCTGACTACTTTTTATCACCTGCATCCCTGCTAAAATTTGTATATTAGGAATGCAAAGCATACTCTTAAAACAAAGTTGGGTTTACTTGACTAAAATTGTCTACTTCCCAAGAACCTGAGAACAATCTGTTCTCGGGTTGTTAATTTTACATTTAAAGTTGTTAACTTTGCATTTAAAAAACAAACAAACCGCCAAATGCAAATCTACAAATAAATTCATTGTCGCTAGTGACATCATTAATCCAGTGGCTGAAATTCCCCACTTCGGCTAACCAACAGGAAAGAAACTAAACTAAATTGTTTGTTTCCTCCAGCACGATACTCAATTTTATTGTGTGCTTGGGACCTCATTCCATAAGTAACAAGTCTCTCAAGAGTAGGTTGGCTTGAATGACAAAAGCATCAGTCATCATAAGAAGGCAATAAAGATTAACAGAGAAATAACATTCCTTGATAATCTGTGCATTAACATAAAACCAATGGAAATATCTGGACGCATAACAAGGTTTCAAAAATAAGTTTGTTCCATCTGGGACTTTCCAGATGTATTAGAAAAACAGGTAGACCCCAATTTACGATAACAATTGAGTTTAACATTCCTGTTGCTAAGCGAGACAGTTGTTAAGTGAGTTTTGCTCCATTTTACGACCTTTCTTGCCACCACTGTGAAATAAATCGGTGCACTTGTTCAGTTACTAACATGGGTGTTAAGTGAATCTGGCTTCCCCATTGACTTTGCTTATCAAAAGGTCGCAGAAGGTGATCACATGACCCTGGGACCCTGCAACTGTCATTAAGTATGAACTAATTGCCAATCATCCGAATTTTGATCACCTGACCATGGGCATGCTGCAGTGGTTGTAAGTGTGAAAAATGGTAATAATACATTTGTTTTTCAGTGCTGTTGGAACTTTGAATGGTCATTAAACAAATAGTTGTAAGTCAAAGACTACCCAGTGGTGAGTTGCCCCCAGTTCGCACCGGTTCTATAGAACCGGTAGTAAAACCGGCGGGAGGCTCCGCCCACTGACCCCGACATCACCAAAACTCTTCTGCGCATGCGCAGAAGAGCGCGCGAGTGAGCGAAGCAAGCGCACGCGTGCAGCCCCGCTGCAAACCAGTAGTAAAGCTAAGTAGAACCCATCCCTAAGACTACCCATATAGCTCACTGCCTTCCCAGCCAATAGGACAGTAGCCTCTATTCCTCCTCTATGCTCTGAATTGAACATCATTAGGTTATCATTAGTGGAAAGAAGGGGGATAAGGAAGAGGTCAGCAGTTCAGCGGTTCGAATCCCTAGTGCTGAATAATGGGGTGAGCTCCCGTTACTTGTCCCAGCTTCTGCCAACCTAGCAGTTCAAAAGCACATAAAAAATGCAAGTAGAAAATAGGGACCACCTTTGGTGGGAAGGGAACAGCGTTCCGTGCACCTTCAGCATTTAGTCATGCTGACCACATGACCACGGAGGCGTCTTCGGACAGCGCTGGCTCTACAGCTTTGAAACGGAGATGAGCACTGCCCCCTAGAGTTGGGAACGACTAGCACATATGTGTGAGGGGAACCTTTACCTTATGAATACTGAGCACCACCGTAGACAAGGAAAGAGGGAGAGAGTATCTAGCTTGTAAAAACACAACCCCAACCCCCTGTGGACTTGCAATCCACAGGAACATTATTTATTCTTTATAATCCTGTTTCTTTTAAAGCTTCTTTCACAGAGCGATTATTTGTCAAATTTAATAGGATTGCTCATACGCTTAAAAGGATTCATGTTCCAGCCGCTTCTCTAAATGCTCTTTTCAGGCTTAATTGATTTTTTTTTATATGGGCAGATAAAAGTATTTTATCGGTAATCACTATGGCTGTGAAATGCATATTCTTTCTGTAATCTGCTGGAACGTTGCACTACCACAACTGGTCAGACTGAACACTTATAACAAACACTGCTTGGGTTCACACACATCATTGTTAGCCTTAATTTGTTGAACTGTGGTTTATTGGCTAGACCACATTTGGGTGGATTCATACAACACACTAAGCTCTAAATCACAATTTAATAAACCACTGTGTTGGGTTCGTATAACATACCAAACCGAAACCATTTTTGTTAAGGGAACTGGATCTCAGCCCTAAACCATATTTTACAAACCACAGTGGTGTATTCATAGATAGTAGTAGGCCCAAACCAAACAAATTGCATTATGGCTTAACAGAATGAGGACATTTCGCCAATGGTGCATATATTCATTATATCTGGATTTCTTTTAAAGAAATTTTTATTTCACCTTTATTTTTTATAAATAACTCAAGGCAGTAAATATTTCCAGTACAGCTTCCCTCTCCTATTTTCCCCAAAACAACAACACTGTGAGGTGGGTTTTGGCTGAGAGAGAGTGATTGGCCCAAAGTCACCCAGCTGGCTTTCATGCCTAAGGCAGGACTAGAACTCACAGTCTCCTGGTATCTACTGTATGATTTCCCTTCACCATTAGACCAAACTGGCTCTTTGAATCTTTGACAGAAACTATTACCAGTCCTACAGTTCAACTTAGTTGTTAATTGACCTCAAAGATTTATAAACTGTGTGTGTTACCATTATCTGGTAATCTTTGGGAAGCTATGCTCTGAACACTTTTGCATCTGGTCTTAAAGTTAGAATCAACTGAGCCAAGAGGAATGAAATGGAAGTGCAATCCTATCCAAGTGATCTGTAGAGATTCTCAGTCATCCAGATCATGGTTGTCCCAAAGGTGCTTTTTCTGGAGGCAACTGGACTTTCTTGTTTTTTCTTTTGAAGACGTTTCACTTCTCATCCAAGAAGCTTCTTCAGCTCTGACAGGATTGTGGGGAATGGAAGGATTTATATACCTTGCAGACAGCTGGTCATCTGCATCAGGGGTGAAGTAAAAAAAAAAAGCCTCTGATGATCGTGTGGCTCAGCTGGGATCATCAAAGGCTTTTAAAAGAAAAAAACCCTTTTTTTCTTTTAAACACCTCTGATGATCCAAGCTGAGTTGCCTGATCGGCAGAGACTTTTTTTCTTTTAAATGCCTCTAATGATCAGGCAACTCAGCTTGGATCGCCAGAGGCATTTAAAAGAAAAAAGGTTCTGCCAATCAGGCAACTCATCTGGGATCATCAGAGCCTTTTGAAAGCATTTTTTTACAACCTCTTTGCCGAAGAGGTTGTAGAAAAAATGGTTTTAAAAGAAAAAAAAATTGGCCACGCCCACCCAGTCACATTATCCACCACCACCAAGCCACGCCCACAGAACCGGTAGTAACAAATTTTAGATTTCGCCCCTGATCTGCATCCTTTTCAACAACCCTCTAAAAGGCTGCAGATTACCAGCTGTCTGAAAGAAATACAAATCCTTCCACTCCCAACCTTCCTGTCCGAGCTGAAGAAGCTTCTTGGATGAGAAGCGAAACAGCTTCAAAAGAAAAAGAAAAACCAAGAAAGTCCAGTTGCCTCTTGAAAGAGCACCTTTGGGATATCCAAGTGATGTTCTTGTGTCATTTTGCTCGTGACACCAAATAATGCAACCTCACTTGCCTCCTTGCAGACAACCATGTAACCAAGGTGGAAAATAAATGGCACTTCCTTCTCCAAGACTTTGAGCCAGTTCAAAAGCAGCTCTAGAGATCTTTGGTTCTCATGATCATGTGATCAAAATTCAGACACTTGACAACTGGTTCATACTTATGACCGTTGCTGTGTCCCAAGGTCAGGTGACCCTCTTGTGCAACCTCCTTACAAGTCAATGAGGAAGCCAGACTCACTTAACAACCGGGTTACTAATTTATCAACTGCAGGGATTCACTTAACCACTGTGGGAGGAAAGTCGTAAAGTGAGGCAAAACTCACTTAACAAATGTCAGGATTCCATTGTGGTCGTAAGTCGAGGACTACCTGTATTCCTGTATAGCTTACAATCCACATACACAGGGGTGTCAAACTTAAGGCCCAGGGACCAGATTCGGCCTGCGGGATGCTAAGATTTGGCCCACGGAACCACCCTGGAAACAGCAAAGGACTGACCTGAGGTGCCTCTGCCAGGGAAAACGTAGCTTGGGAGGGTTGTGTGTGGCCCTCCCAAGCTCTGTTTTCGCTGGCAGAGGGTTGCAGGAGGCCATCACAGCTGAAAACGGAGCTCAGGAGCCCGTTTTCAACAGCAGAGGCAGCGCAGGCCGCCACAGGCACCCCCAACACAAGTGATGTCAGGCTGGCCATGCCCACCGTGGCCACGCCCACCCCGCTCCCCGAGGTCAAATACAACCCTGATGCGGCCCTCAATGAAATCAAGTTTGACACCCCTGCACATACAGAAAAGAATTGATCCACTTCATTGACCCCTTTCAATCAAATATTTATGACCAAAATAATAATAAGAAAAAACAGAATTTCAAAATAGCGGTGCCCGCCCAAGCTCAGATTTTAACCTACAGTCCACATAAATGCTTCATTATAAATCATAAAGGGCCATCCTGCCTGATTAGACCAAAGGCCTCTCTATCTATTTATCCACAAAGGCCAACAAGATACCAACAAAACACCAAGCAACAGACCCAAATACCTTGCTCTTGTTCTAGTTTCCTAGCAACCACTGATTCATTAAACCAAACAGTTGTGACGGGTCAGTCCAAACACAGCCTGCTATTGTATATTCAGACAAGTAGTATGCAAATATACCGAATATCTGTATTTATGAGGGAACAGTCCATATTTGCAGCTTCTCCTATCATCGCTGACCCCTCTCCAATTTTTGCTTCCAGGCAGTTCCATTTACACAATAGGCTTATCCATAATTAATTGAGTTGCCGTTTGCCGAGTTGAACTAATTTTAAGGATTCACATGATACAAAGAACCAAAAGGGCTGGATTTGCACATTGCTCTACACTAAAATGAGTTTGCTATATGTAGTCATTGCCTTGTTTAAATTTTCCCACAGAGAAGTATGTGAATAATTGGAAAAGTAATTGTCCATTGGAAAAATCCATCCCAAAACTACCTAAGAAGATATCGTTAGTCTAAAACTAGGCAAAATATCACAGATTTATGCACAAGCTTTGAAGTTCTCCAGAACCTACCGTGTTTCCCCGAAAATAATTATATTTTTTGAACCCCGAAATAAGCGCTTGGCCTTATTTTTGGGGAGGTCTTATTATTTTGGCGCACATGGAGCACGACGGGGCTCCTCTTGCCATCTTACCTGATTTCCAGCTCTGTCTCCCTAACCCTAACCAGAGGAAATGGCGGGGACTGCCAGCGCATGCGTTTATTTTTGGGGAGAGCTTATTTTCGGGGGGCTTATTTTGGGGGCATGTGCTCAAAATCCCGATTGGTCTTATTATCAGGGGATGTCTTATTTTCGGGGAAACACGGTAGATTCTGGAAGGCAAGGATCTTAAAGGCACCAATGACTGGGTAGGGTGTTTTTTTCCCGAGGGATGTGACATGTGGTAAAGCCAATTCCTTGAATGGGTTGCAGTGGTACTCAGGTCCTTTTGCTCTCCTCCCTCAAGCTCACCTCAGATCTCACTGTCTCAGTGAGCCAATGTTCAGCTGGACAATTTTTAAGTTGCAAATGCTAAACGTTTAGCGAAAGTTGGAGCATGAAGACTTTACAATGTGAAACATATTACAGGTAATCCTCAATTTACAACCACAGTTGGGACTGGAGGTTGCATTGCTAAGCGAGGAGGTTGTTAAGTGAGCAGCACACAATTTCATGACCTTTTTTGCCACTGTTGAATCACTACGGTTGTTGAGTGAGTCATGAGGTCTGTAGGTGAATCCAACTTCCCCCATTGTTTTTGCTTGTGGGAAGTCAGCTGGCTGGGTTGCAAACGGCAATTTTTTTACATATTATATTATATTATATTATATTATATTATATTATATTATATTATATTATATTATATTATATTTATATTTATATTTATATTTATATTTATATTTATATTATATTATTTATTTTTTTATTTTATTTTATTTCAAATTTATATACCGCACCTTCTCCCAAGGGACTCAGGGCGGTGTACAGCCAGATAAAAACATACAATACAATCATTAAGAACAATTAAAAGAATATATATTAATTTGGCCCCAATTTAAAATGACAAACCAATTAAAAATTTAAAATTTAAAAATATGTTAAGCCAGCCCGGCTTGATGAAAAAAGAAAGTTTTAAGGGCACGGCGGAAGGCACCAAGGTCTTGGATTCTCCTTATCTCAGGGGGCAGCTGGTTCTATAGGGTAGGTGCCCCCACAGAGAAGGCCCTCTCCCTGGGGGTCACCAGCCTACATTGTTTGGCTGATGGTACCCCGAGGAGGCCCTCTCTGTGGGAGCGCATGGGTCGATGGGAGGTTGTCGGTAGCAGCAGGCGGTCTCGAAGATAACTAGGTCCTATGCCATGGAGCGCTTTAAAGGTGGTAACCAACACCTTGAAGCGCACCCGGAAGACCACTGGGAGCCAGTGCAGCTCGCGCTGCATATAATATTATTATATTATATTATATTATATTATATTATATTATATTATATTATATTATATTATATTATATTATATTATATTATATTATATTATATTATTATATTATATCATATCATATCATATCATATCATATTATATTTTATTATTATATATTATTATATATTATTATATTATTATATTATATTATATTATATTATATTATATTATATTATATTATATTATATTATATTATATTATTATATTATTGTTTTATTTTTTTAATGTTTTTATTTTATTTTATTTTTTTATTTATAAATGAAGGCAAATATCCAGGATAACGTTGCAGGATCCAGTCTGAGTCAGTCACCAGAACTGGAGGTTGGTTGGTTGGTTTATTTATTTATAGCATTTACTGTATATAGTTCTCTAGCTTATAACCAACTCTGGGCGGGTCCCAAACAAAAGTTAAAACAACAAACAAAGCCATCTTAAAACTATAAAACTAAACACATTAAAAACAAGAAAAAGCTGGTGCCAAGTCAAACTTCCCCTATGCAGTCATCCCATCTTCTCCAAGTGATTGGGGAAAAGCCAAGTCCTCATAGTTTTACAGAAGACTGAAAGGATGGAGGCCAGCCAAACCTCAGGGGGACAGAGAGTTCCATAGGGCAAGGTCTGGCATGGAAAAGCCAGCTTTCTAGCTCCCATCAGATGGCTAACGTAGCCTTAACATCAAATGTTTTACACCTTTGTGAGTGTCTACAAGGTGTCTCCTCCTGAGAAATTTTTCTCCACGCCTTTCCCTATTCAATATATAAGTACATAAAATTATCTGCCACAAAGTCCTTCCCGTCAATGACGACTTCAGCTTCAACCACAACAATACATGAGCAAATAATGGATACAAACTCAAGGTGAACCACTCCAAACTCGATTGCAGAAAAGATGACTTCAGTAACAGAGTGGTCAACGCCTGGAATGCACTACCTGATTCTGTGGTTTCTTCCCCAAATCTCCAAAACTTTAGCCTTAAACTGTCTACTATTGACCTTACCCCATTCCTAAGAGGTCTGTAAGGGGAATGCATAAGCGCACCAGTGTGCCTACCATCCCTGTCCGAATATTCCTTTTTACTTACTTTTTTCATGTATTCAAATTATGTTTATACTTTTACCTGTTATCTTATATATGCTTGACAAATAAACTTATGATGATGATTAAATGCTAGCTGCAAAGTTAACAAGATTTGGCCTCAGTCAGTGATTGGTAGCCAATCTGGCCTAAAATTGACAAGATTTTAATCAATTGCAAATTTAAGATTTTTCCTTCCTATGGTAACATTAGGCAGCCCAAAGGTGCTTTTTCAAAAGGTAACTGGACTTTCTTGTTCTTTTCCTTGAAGGCGTTTCACTTCTCATGCAAGGAGCTTCTTCAGTTCGGACGGAATAGTGGAGGATGGAAGGATATTCCTTGCTGTCATCTGTTCATTAGAACGCTCTCAGAGAGTCATTGAGACCACTTAGAGGTTTACCTGTGCCGTCAAACCTGAATATTGCAAATAGATGTGGAAACCTATTAGAACTGCTGAAAGGACTATGTAAATTACAACACAAAAATTAGAACACAGTAATAAATGTGAAAACCAGTTATAAGTCACTTTATTTCAGTGTTGTTGACACTTCAGTCACTAAACGAAATTGTAATTCAAGGACTGCCTGTACTATGTGCTCTATAGATAGCATATGCACACACACCCGTACACATACACAAAGCAGGGGTAGGCTTCAAAACTTTTAGCAAAGGTTCTCTGCCCGGTTGCTGGGTGGGCGTGGCCATGGTGGGCATGGCCTAGTCAGCCTCATGAACCACAGGGGGGGTTGTTTTTGCCCTCCCCAGGCTCCAGAGGCTTTCCTCAAGCCTCCGGGAGGGCAATAACAGCCTCCCCAGGCTCTGGAGGCCCTCTGGAGGCCAGAAACGGGCCCATTTCCAGCCTTTCCGAACTTCCGGTAGGCCCGTTTTTCGCCCTCCCCAAACCTCTGTGCATGCCCTGCACTTACCTGCATCCAAAATGGGCCATGTGGGAACTCCTGAGAGGGATGGGGTGGGTGGGGCCAGCCAGGAGTGGGATTTGGGGGTTCTCTGAATTGCACAGAATCTTAGCTAGAGGTTCTCCCGAACCCCTGCAAACCCCCAGCAGCCCACCCCTGACACAAAGTATGCTATACAAAATTGATAAATAAATACACTGATATTGTCCAGAATTCAGGGGATGAGACCTACCGAACATTACACTTTCTCAATCCCTTTCAAAGGTTCTGCAATCGGCTGATTTCTCAGCTGTTCCAGGCAAGACGTAATCAAAACGCAGCAAACTCGGTTCAGCTCTTTGAGAAGTACGCTGGTTTATTCACATCGGCTTCCAGATACATGCTGTGATTCGTATAGATGAACGAAATCGGCGCTACGGATCTCTGGGAAGGAGCATTTATATAGCCCGCCGATCATAACCCCCATTAATACCACGCCCTGGGTTAGCACCACACCCCTCTTCACACCGTAGCAGTTCTGGAACGTACTCTCGTATCATCGATGAGGGAAAAGCCTTACACCCACCGCAACCGATACCGCCACCCCTCACCCTGCACACGACTGCCTGCACCCAGTGCCACCATCACCAGGTATGTATATGTCCCTTGTTGCTGTCATAGCGTGGTAGCGTTGTCGAGCGTACTGCGAGGATCGACATGATTTTTCAGACAGGACTCTAAAGTGGTAGCCACAAATTAAATTGTCCAGCCCCTTCTTGTTTTCAAGGGGCAGCACCCACCCATCCCCATTTCTCCACTCCATCCATAAGAGGAGACAAGCGTCGAATAGTAATGGGTGGTAATGGCTCTTTGGGGTCCATTGTGAAGTCAGACAGGAGTCAGCTCCATTGTGTCTGAAACCTGGAGAAGCCAAACCAAACCAGAGGGGGGGAAAACCCACAGGATTAGAAACAATGAATAAAATATAGGACTGTGGGTGTGTGAGTGAGCGAGAGGGGGGCGGGAGGGAGGGAGGGAGGGAGAGGTTACATCATTTTTAATTAACTCTCATTGCAATTTAAATATCTTCTCTGAGTGTGCTTTTGCTTTCCTTGTGCAATTCCCTCTCCTTTTCACCCCCAGTGCACAAATGTACATCCGCCATTGACAACCGTGTCCAGTCTTATCACTTAGGCTGTATCTTTACTGTGGCCATAGTGATTCTTGCTGTCTCAGAAGACTCCAGAAAACACCAACACCGCCTCTGTTGATCCACAAATAGTCGCTCATTGTTCCCCTGATGGAAACAGGCTCCCTTTGATGAAGGGGGAAAAAAAGGAGGGGGGGAATGCTGATTATTTCAGGAAGCTCATTATTGAGAGAATCTCACTTTCGTTCTCGTCTAGACATTCAGGCCTTGTTCCAGCATGTCAGTCACTCTGAAGCTCAATGCACATTTTATTTTATTTTTTGTGGAAAAAGGGGAGGGAATCAATTCAGAGCCCCTTCCTGTCTTGGGAGGACGACTGTTGCAATTTCACAGACAACAGCAAACACTGATGATTTCAAAGGAAGGTGAACTTGACTTCCCTGATCATTAAGGAGCTTGGGGTTGATCGTTTGTAAATTAGGGGAGGGGAGGGGGATAATTCCGTTGGCTCCCAGCAATTTGAGCAAATCCAATTTTTCAATTCAAAAAAGAATTGAGGCCTGTGAACTCTGGTGCTGGAGAAGACTCCTGCGGGTCCCTTGGACTGCAAGGCGATCAAACCGGTCAGTCCTAGAGGAGATCAACCCTGACTGCTCTTTAGAAGGCCAGATCCTAAAGATGAAACTCAAATACTTTGGCCACCTAATGAAAAGGAAGGACTCATTGGAGAAGAGCCTAATGCTGGGAAAGACTGAGGGCAAAAGAAGAAAGGGACGACAGAAAACGAGGTGGCTGGATGGAGTCACTGAACCAATCGGCGTGAGCTTAAATCGACTCCAGAGGATGGTAGAGGACAGGAAGGTCTGGAGCAATGTTGTCCATGAGGTCACAATGGTTCGGACATGACTTCACAATGAACAACTACAATAAATTTTTCAATTTTGCTTTGATGACCATATCTTGGTTCCCCATTAAAGCAATCACCAGAAGGAGAAGCGTAGGATCAGATGGGCACAAATATGAACTTCCAAGTGAAATGACCCATAGAGTTTTCATCTCAGGTTTCAAGGAGACCTTAGGAACAGGCAATCTCAGGGCCACCCATCTTCCCAGGTCATCATACAAGCCTTGATGTCCTTCAGATGTCACTTGGAACTGAGAAGCAGGCCAGTTCCTAGCCAGCTAAGCTCTACTGTAAGTTCAGCGTGGAGAAGGTTAGTTAGTGTTTGTAGTAGGAACTTGTTTATTGATTAAATTTATATGCCGCCCATTTCATTATCAAGAGATTCATATAAGCAAGAGTATATAAACATTAACACATTAAAATTAAGAGGCAATTGGCCCAACGTTACTTTTCCAAAAGGCTACTGGACTTTCTTGGGAGTTTTTTCTTGAAAACATTTCACTTACCATCCAGGAAGCTTCTTTTAGTTGCTTTAGAGACTCTCCATAGACAAGAGGAAATTGGGTAAACAATGAACATGTGAGGGGCTGGCCCGCATGACTTCGGCCTGGTCTACCCAATGCAAAGAGGAAACATCAGGCCAGCGTGAGCTACCCAGTGCGAAGCGGAAACATACCAGCAGTTTAGGGAGTAGCGTCAAGCTGGCCACGCCCACCCAGTCAGCCACGCCCAGTGAGTGGCATCAAGCTGGTCATGCCTATCCAGTTGGCCACACCCACCCAGTCAGCCATGCCCACCCAGCCCCTCAAGGTCAACCACAGACCTGATGCGGCCCTCAATGAAATTTGAGTTTGACACCCCTGTTCTAAAGGGTAACAGTCATGACAGAAAAGTCTCTTCTTCCAGACCCCACCAGCTAAAACTTGCAGAGAAAAAGTCATTTCCTATGCAAATACCCTGGCAGGTCTTGATCCTGGATCATACACAATACTCCAAATATTTTTTAATTCAAATTTTCTTTGTGCATTATTATGTCACGATTACTCTCAGAATCAGGTCAGTTTTCTTTGTTCCTCTCCCGTTCCTACATTGCAGAATGCAAGTTGAAAATGCACGAGATGCTGAGTGGAAGGGAAATAGGGCAATCGGATGAGTTATTGTCTCACTGGAGTTCATGATCCTTCTGTTACTAACTACCTCTAAGATAAATACAAACCATAATTTGTGGTCTAACCTCTCCCCTCCCACCATACCAGGGGCAGCGTTTGACAAGACATTGTCACTCAATCTCATGATGCCTCCCCCTTTCTGAAATTAATGGTTGAAAAACTTGGCACATTTATTCTCAAATCACTTCATTGTCTTAGCTTATTTAAGACCGTTATCAGATTTGGAAATCTTGCAAGATTTTGCCTTTTTTTTTCTTTTTAACAAAATCATTTGAGGATTTGTTGCTTTAAGAACGTTATTGGGTCTTGCAAGAGTTTGCCTACTTTTTTTAAACAAAATCATTTGAGGATTTTATGAATGACATTTGAAGATGTCTTGGTGTCTTAACGGTAGATCAAGCCATGAGGCAATCAACCCTATAAGAAAGTTAAAACTACTGTGATTGACATTAGCTACTAATGGAATTCTGAAAATCTGAATCCCCCCCCATTTTTTATACTCCAGTAAATTAGGAAGGCATCTATCTGTGCCCCTTCCAAATATTATTGGGGAGGCAGGATATGTTATGGGTCTCTTCTCTTAAGGAGCTCTATCCAATGGGTCCAAGAAGAAGGGCCTTCTCTGTGGTGGCTCCTTCCCTGTGGAACATCATTCCTGAAGAAATAAGATTGTTTCCCATTTTGACTCTCTTTTGAAAGGGCCTGAAGATATGGTTTTGCCAGTGGGTTTATGGATGCCAGGATGATAGGGGGCCATCAAGTGGTTGGCTTGATTGCTGTCCCCAAGGGTGTAGGGGACAATGAGCTTGTTGATCGAAAGGTCGGCAGTTCAGCGGTTCAAATCCTTAGTGCCATATAACAGGGTGAACTCCCATTACTTGTCCCAGCTTCTGCCAACCTAGCAGCTTGAAAGCACGTAAAAAATGCAAGTAGAAAAATAGGGACCACCTTTGGTGAGAAGGTAACAGCGTTCTGTGCACCTTTGGCGTTTAGTCATGCCAGCCACATGACCACGGAAACGTCTTCGGACAATGCTGGTTCTTTGGCTTTGTAATGGAGATGAGCACTGTCCCCTAGAGTCAGGAATGACTAGCACATACGTATTTTTCGGACTATAAGACACACCAGAGTATAAGACGCACCTTAGTTTTTTGGGAGGAAAATAAGAAAAAGGCTAATTGGGGGTGGATCGGCCTCCCGGAATATCCTATTAGTTGTGAGCTCAGCACCTTGCTTTTTTTCCAGCCTCTGAAACCTGTGTTTCAGAGGCTTTTTTCAGTGTGGCCAGCCAGGGGTGGCATTTGGGGGTTCGCCAAACCCCAGCAATCCTTGGCTAGAGGATCACCTGAACCCTGCCAAACCCCCAGGAGCCCCTGCCCTGGGCATGGCTCACAAGTTGGGACCCCTGAATTAAATGGCTGGTATGAATGTGTTGTCGGGATGGGGGGGGGATATTATTTTTCTTATTTTTATTTTTTCTTATTTTTATTTCTTTTATATTGTGCTTTTAGGTCCTGTAAGCCGCCTTGAGTCGCCATGTGCAAGTAAGCGGCAATATATATTTTCTAAGTAAATAAATAAAAGTGCAAACTCTTGTTACATCAAAAGCACGTTGTAATGTGGCCCGTCAGCGGCCTCTGCAGCTAGTAGCTTATTCTGACAGCTAGGAGGCTGGTGTGGTGTTGCACCAGCAGCCTGTGCAGCTGGCACTCGAGTCAGACAATGAGGAGGCTGGAGAAGATGTGGTGCCAGAGGCAGAGATTCAGCCAGGGCCTTCAGGACCTCCAGAAGCTCCCTTAAGTGAAGAGGACGAAGAGGAGGAGCCTTTTCTCGATGCACGGGCGCGCAGAGCTGCCAAAAGGCAAGAGTGGCTCCTCAGGAGGAGGTCTCCTTGAGAGTAAGGCTTGGGGCTAATTGGCCACTCCCTTAGCCTATTTAAGGAGGAACGCCGACTGAAGCAATTTGCAGGGAACAACTTCATTCACATACCTTCGTGTCTTGTCTTGCTTATCTTATCCACTTCCTGCAAATTGCTTCTGGGCATTCTGCCAACCACAGTAAGCTTTCAGTTATTATTCTTTGAACTCTTGGCAGCTGTTAATGCAGTTAATTAACAGCCGTTGTTGTAAAAGACTGGTTTATTTAGTAAACTAAGTTTTGAACGGACTTTGTGTGTGTTGTGTTCTTTGGGGTCCGTAGCTGGGGCAGAACACATTGCCAGTCCACCTCGATAAACAAGTAATTCAGTCCTCATCAAGTTTGAAGGACAACCCCGTAAGTCTTATCTGGAAATGAATGAGCTAATAAAGTAGAAATCGTTGGACAGCAATAGCCTGTTATGTAGATCATGTGAATTCGCCATAACAGCTAAGTGAATAGTGACTTCAGCAAAAAGTGCTAGCCATAACTTCAACAAAATCAGGTATGCTAAAATTTACAATATATTAAACTAAATCAGATCGGTCTGCACAAGAAATGAATCCTTTCTTTTTCTTTTCTTTTCTTTTTTCTTTTCTTTTCTTTTCTTCTTTTCTTTTCTTTTCTTCTTTTTTTCGTTTCTTCTTTTCTTTTCTTTTCTTTTTTTTCTTTTCTTTTCCTTTTCTTTTCTTTTCTCTTCTCTTCTTTTTTCTTTTCTTTTCTCTTCTCTTCTCTTCTCTTCTTCTTTTGCAATGAAGGCCCAAGGATAAGAAAGAATTGGAGAAGGTGAACCAAGATCTCAGGATAATTTCTTGACAATGTTACTGCTCTAATGTTTGCTCCTAAATTCAGAACAAATGTGTGTTGGCAGCCGCTCTGGTTGGAAGGCATATTTTACGAGCTTGACAGTTTTATGAATCAGTGGTGTTAAACTAAAAGCAAGACGGAGGAGATCGCACAAAGCCCATTTGAAAAAGCGCCAAGCGCAGAAGGGATTATTCTGATCCCTTTGCCTATTTAGCATGCAACTGAATGTAATTATGACTTCTATTGAATTCTGAAAAATCCACAAATAATGAATATATTCTCTGAAGAATAATTAAACAAATGCGACGACCGTTCCGCTAAATCCAATTAATTTAGGAACAATTCCGTTCTAACACGGCTGACATTTTATTAAAGAATAGCCACCATGGCTGCAGATAATGGGAACTGTGGTCCAATTAGGGAAATTTGAAATTAATTAATTAATTAAGTTACTTGCAGGGCTTCTGGGTGACTCGTCAGAACAGACTGAGAGACCTACAATTCCTCCTTCCAAATGTCAGAATAAAGGGCAAGCCATTAAAAGTAATATTATCATTTACTATAATCAATAAAATCACCCAGAAGTAGGGATAAAACACAATCAGCAGAGCACAATTAGCAACTTCAATAGCTCAAGTCATTGTGCAGACCCAAGATCGCATTGAAATAGCCAGGTCCTTGCAGATTTCCTAAATGTAACAAGGAAGCAGAGGTGGGTTTCAGCAGGTTCTGACCAGTTCTGGAGAACCGGTAGTGGAAATTTTGAGTAGTTCAGAGAACCGGTAGTAAAAATTCTGACTGGCCCCGCCCCCATCTATTCTCTGCCTCCCAAGTCCAGCTGATCAGGAGGAAATGGGGATTTTGCAGTAACCTTCCCCTGCCACACCCACCAAGCCATGCCACTCCCACCAAGCCACGCCCACAGAACCAGTAGTAAAAAAAATTGAAACCCACCACTGCTGAAGGAAGGAACCATTTCAATGGCTGAGAGGGTTTGTTTAGAGTAGAGCAGAGTAGAGTAGAGTAGAGTAGAGTAGAGTAGAGTAGAGTAGAGTAGAGTAGACTGGAATAGAATAGAATAGAATAGAATAGAATAGAATAGAATAGAATAGAATAGAATAGAATGGAATGGAATGGAATGGAATGGAATGGAATGGAATAGAATAGAATAGAATAGAATAGAATAGAATAGAATAGAATAGAATAGAATAGAATAGAATAGAATAGAAAGGGACCTTGGAGGTTTTCTAGACCAACCCCCTGATCTGGCAGGAGATCCTATACCATTTTAGACAAGTGGCTGTCCAGTCCCTTCTTAAAAACCTCCAGTGATGAAGTGCCCATGATTTCTGAAGGCAAGCTGTTCCACTGGTTAATTGTCCTAACTGTTAGGAAGTTTCTCCTTAACTCCTGGTTGCTTTTCTCCTTGATTAGTTTCCAAACATTGTTTCTTGTCCTGCCCTCTGGTGCTTTGGAAAATAAATCGACACATTCCTCTTTGTGGCAACCTCTCAAATACTCCAATACTGCTGTCCACCCCTAATTCTTCTTTTCTCTAGACTAGCCAAACCCAAATCCTGCAACCATTCGTCATACGTTTTAGTCTCCAAGGCTTCGATCACCTTAGTTGCTCTTTTCCAAAGTCTCAACATCTTTTTTTGTAATGTGGTGACCAAAATTGGTTGCAGTATTCCAGGTGTGGTCTTACTAGGACTTTATAAAGTGGTACTAATACTTTACGCAATTTTGATTCTATGCCTCTGTTTATACAACTCGGGATTGTATTAACTTTTTCTGTTTTATCTGGCTGATACATGTTATCTATTGGATATGGAATTGGGTATGTCTAGTTTAATGAAAAGAAGGACTAGGGGTGATATGATGGCAGTGTTCCAATATCTAAGCAGCTGCCACAAAGAAGAGAGGGTCAACCTATTCTCCAAAGCACTTAAAGGCAGAACAAGAAGCAATGGATGGAAACTAATTAATCATGCCAGACTAATCTTATTGCATTCTTTAACAAAGTGACAAAATTAGTGGACCAGAGGAATGCTGTAGATAAAATTTACTTGGACTTCAGTAAAGCATTTGATAAAGTAGACCATAACTACTACTAGATAAAGTAGAAAAATGTGGGTTAGACAGCATCACCACCAGATGGATTCGTAACTGGCTGACCAACTGCACTCAACATGTAGTCCTCAATGGAACTGCATCTACATGGAGGGAAATATGCGGTAGAGTATCCCAGGGCTCTGTTTTAGGCCTAGTGCTCTTCAACATCTTCATCAATGACTTGGACGAGGAGATAGATGGGGAACTCATCAAATTTGCAGATGACACCAAGCTGGCAGGAATAGCCAACTCCAGAAGATAGGCTCAAGATACAGAAGGATCTTGACAGATTTGAACATTGGGCGCTATCTAACAAAATGAAATTCAACAGTGAAAAAAGCAAGGTTCTACATTTAGGGAAGAAAAACAAAATGCACAGGTACCATATATGTGGTACCTTGCTCAATAGTAGTAACTGTGAGAGGGATCTTGGAGTCCTAGTGTACAACCATTTAGATATGAGCCAGCAGGGTGCAGCAGCTGCCAAAAAGGCCAACACAGTTCTGGGCTGCATAAATAGAAGGACAGAATCAAGATCACGTGAAGTGTTAATACCACTTTCTAATGCCTTGGTAAGGCCACACTTGGAATATTGCATTCAGTTTTGGTTGCCACAATGTAAAAAAGATGTTGAGACTCTAGAAAGAGTGCAGAGAAGAGCAACTAAGATGATTAGGGGGCTGGAGGCTAAAACATATGAAGAACGGTTGCAGGAACTGGGTAGGTCTAGTTTAATGAAGAGAAGGCCTAGGGAGACATGATAGCAGTGTTCCAATATCTCAGGGGTTGCCACAAAGAAGAGGGAGTCAAACTATTCTTCAAAGCACCTGAGGGTAGGACAAGAAGCAATGGGTGGAAACTAATCAAGGAGAGAAGCAACTTAGAACTAAGGAGAAATTTCCTGACAGTTAGAACAATTAATCAGTGGAACAACTTGCCTCCAGAAGTTGTGAATGCTCCAACACTGGAAATTTTTAAGAAGATGTTGGATAACCATTTGGCTGAAGTGGTGTAGGGTTTCCTGGCTGGGCAGGGGGTTGGACTAGAAGGCCTCCAAGGTCCCTTCCAACTCTGTTATTCTATTCTATTCTAATTAAGGAGAGAAGCAATCTAGAACTGAGGAGAAATTTCCTGACAAAACAATTAATCAGTGGAATGAGGTGGAAGGGACCTTGCAGGAAACTATATCATTCTGGACAAATGGCTATCCAGACTCTTCTTAAAGCCTCCAGTAATGGAGCACCTACAACTTCTGGAAGCAAGCTGTTCTACTGATTGATTGTTCTAACTGCCAGGAAATTTCTCCCCTGAATTAAATGGTCTTCTTTGGTGCCCGTGCAGAATTCTCATTGCACCAGGGGTGAAATCCAGCAGGTTCTGACAGGTTCTAGAGAACCGATAGCAGAAATTTTGAGTAGTTTGGAGAACCGGCAAATACCACCTCTGGCTGGCCCCGGAGTGGGGTGGGAATGAAGATTTTGCAATATCCTTCCCCCAGGAGTTGGGAGGGAATGGGGATTTTGCAGTATCCTTCCCCTGGAGTGGGGTGGGAATAGGGATTTTGCAGTATCCGTCCCCTGCCACGCCCACCAAGCCACACACCACGCCTACCAAGCCACACCCACAGAACCGGTAGTAAAAAAAATTGAATTTCACCACTGCACTGCACTGCACCTAAAGATATTTCCAGAATCGCAACCAACCAAGAGGTTAAATCAAATCAAGAAGCTCTGATCTAAGTGGTCCACAGTTAGTTCTTCCATTCTTCAAGCCATGTCCGAAGGCTAACATTGCAGAGCCTAACAATCTGTCCTTAGATGGAATATTCAAATGTATAGTGAAGTTAGCAAGATGCTAAGCTACCAGGGCAATTCTGAATGATTGCCAAACACACTGTTTCAACTTTGTTATTAACCCCAAGCAAGACACATGCACTTCTCTTGGGGGTTTTGAGGTTTCCTGACATTTCGTATGATTGGACTGCATATAAACAGAAAAGGAAAATTAATTGCCTTTATGGGAAGAGCATGTAAAGTGGAAAGTCGGCAACCGAAGCAAAAAATAATGGAGTCCAGATTGGACACTGTTTGTTTTAACTTTCTGTTGTTATTGTTACCTTTGGGTGTAAATATAGGAAGAGGCTGGGTCCTGGAAGCAAACTATATACCTACCATGTGCATAATCATAATATTTTGCCTAGATGAAACTAGATATAGAAGAAAAACAGGAATATATCATTATTGTTGGGACAACTGATCTTCTCTTGCCCCGTGGGCCAAATCTAGAAGAAGCTAGTCTGCACTAAACATTATTAATTATGGAATGACATCATTGATCCTGCCCCTCACGGTCATTAGTCATAACAGCTATAAATCAGTTCACCCATGTGACTGGCCTGACTTTAGGACCTTTTATGCAACAATTGTCAAGCAAATCAATCGATCAGAGTAGAGTTGGAAGGGACCTTGGAAGTCTTCTAGTCCAACCCCCAGCTCAAGCAAGAGATCCTATATCATTTCAGACAAGTGGCTGTCCTGTCTCTTCTTAAAAACCTCCAGTGTTGAAGCATCCATAACTTCTGAAGGCAAGCTGTTCCACTGGTTAATTGTTCTCAGTGTTAGGAAGTTTCACTTTAATTCCAGGTTGCTTCTCTCCTTGATCAGTTTCCATCCATTGTTAATTCCATCCATCATTAAGCAAATCCATTGTCTGCTATTGGTTTTTTCTTTCTTTCTTTCTGGATACTGTTTTCCATAAAAAATGTTGTAAATCATGATCATGTGATTGCAAACAGCCATAAGTGTAGGCCAGTTGCCGAGTGCCTGGCACAGAGTCATGTGACGATTGGGGGCCTCATTGGGCCTTCAGAAATGGGTCATAAGGACCCTCAGAGAAATCTGTTTTAATTTTCTGAATGGTCACTAAACAATCAGTCATAAATTATAGACTACCTGTAGGAAGATCCTGAAAGCAAATTACCAAGGGTATATTACATTGAGAAAGCAATAGTACATCATTCTTGTATTTTGCTGAGAAAGCCCCATGGATAATCAGACAAAGTTCTCCCTCAAGGCACAAATTATTGAGCTTTAGAGCAAATTTCTCTCTTTGAGCGTTCTAATCCTGTGTAGTCCTTTACTCATGAAGTCTTCTGAACTTTCAGCCATCAATCTCCTATGGGACCTGATGAAAGTTTGACTTCATTCTGAAGAGCCATCTTAACAAAACTCAACAATTATCCTTTCTGTTCTCCAGCATTTTTATTCTAATATAAACTACACCCAAGATTGATTGAGACTGGTTTGATGGTCAACAATGAGTATGGGTGAAATTTATGAGATACCTAAATAGGCTAAAACATATGATGAACAGTTGCAGAAAGTGAGTATGTCTAGTCTAACAAAAAGAAGGGCAAGGGATGACATCATGGCAGTCTTCCAATTTTTGAGGGCCTGTCACAGAAAAAAGGCGGTCAAGCCATTCTCCAAAGCACCTGAGAGCAGGACAAGAAGTAACAGATGGAAATTTATCAAGGAGAAATCCAACTTAGAACTTCCCTTACATATCACAACCTAGAAATTTCCTTATAGTGAGAACAATTAATCAGTGGAATGGTTTGCTCCAGAAGTTTTTGGTGTTTTTAAAAAGAGATTTCCTGACAGAACAATTAATCAGTGGAACAACTTGCCTCCAGAAGTTGTGAATGCTCCAACACTGGAAGTTTGTAAGAAGATGTTTCATTTCATTTTCATTTCATTTTATTAGATTTATATACCGCCCTACTCCCAAAGGACTCAGGGCGGTGAACAGCCAAAGAGATAAAACATACAGACTACAAAATTTAAAAGACAATATAAAACCCAATTAAATAGTTTGGCCTGGAACAGATTAAAATACCCCTAAAATTTTAAAACAGATTTAAAATTTACAATTAAAAAGGGAAGTTAGGCCAGGCCAGCTTGTTGAAATAAAAAGGTCTTAAGGGCATGGCGGAAGGTGCGTAAATCCGGGATCCTCCGTATCTCCGGGGGGGGAGCTCATTCCAGATAGCAGGTGCCCCCACAGAGAAGGCTCTCCCCCTGGGGGCCGCCAGTCGACACTGTTTGGCCGACGACACCCTGAGGAGCCCCTCTCTATGAAGACTTTGAAGCGCACCTGGAAGACCACCGGGAGCCAGTGCAGCTCGCGAAGGAGAGGTGTAACATGGGAGTGCCATGTCGCTCCCATAACCACCCGCGCGGCCGCACTCTGCATCAGTTGGAGCCTCCGGGTGCTCCTCAAGGGAAGCCCCATGTAGAGAGCATTGCAGTAGTCCAGGTGGGAAGTGACGAGGGCATGAGTGACCGTGCGTAAGGAGTCCCGATCCAGAAATGTTGAATAACCATTTGTCTGAAGTGGTGTTGGGTATCCTGCCTAAGCAGAGGGTTGGACTAGAAGACCTCCAGAGTCCCTTCCAACTCTGTTATTCTTTTATTCTGTAAAAAGATTGGACAGCTATTTGTCCAGAATGGTACAGAGTCCCCTGCTTGAGTAGGAGATTGGACTAGAAGATCTCCTAGGTCTTTGCCAAGCCTGTTATTCTGTATTCTATACCCCATCTAATTTATTTTGACTAGGAAGAAAAACCCTCTCCATTTCAGACAAAGCAACTCCTTGAAATGAGGCACCCATTCACAGAAACATGTAGATCTGTTGCAGGTTATGATGTCATCTGATGACCAAGAATCTCATCTTACGCCAAAACAGGTCTGCGCTTGCCATTAGATACATTACATACAAAAATAGTATTTGTTGGAAGACAGCTTGCTTCAGTTTTGAGCTTTTTGAAGCCAGGACTTAAGATGGAAGTTACAACCATGCAGCCAACCTTATAAAACCTTATAAAAAAAAAAAATAAAAAATGGTCGGGCTTAGATCACAATAGTGTAGCTGCCATCTTGAATTTTTGACACCCTTGTGGATATCACTGCAGATTATATATAAACAACGGAGGAAACATGTTCACGAGATTTCGGTCTCTGAACCTCAGGGGGTGGGGGGGAAATGTAACTGCGACACACCATTAACTGTAATATCACAGCACTGTGTTTCCTGGACCAGTTCCGTGTGAATTTGGAAGTGGGGTATTAAACCATGAGTCATGAGTTTACTCAGGGGTGGGCTTCAAAAATTTTAGTAAGGGGTTCTGTGCCCGGTTGCTGGGTGGGCGTGGCCATGGTGGGCATGGCCTAGTCGGCCTCCTGCACCATGGCAGAGGGTGTGTTTTTGCCCTCTCTGGGCTCCGGAGGCTTTCCTCGAGCCTCCGGAGAGCAAGAACAGCCTCCCCAGGCTCCGGAGGCCCTCTGGAGGCCAGAAATGGGCCCGTTTCCAGCCTTCCCGAACTTCCGGTAGGCCCGTTTTTCACCCTCCCCGAGCCTCTGCGCGCACCCTGCACTTACCTGCATCCAAACTGGCCTCATGGGGACTCCTGAGAGGGGTGGCCAGGGCGGGGCCAGCAAGGAGTGGGATTTGGGGGTTTTCCAAACTGCACAGAATCTTACCTAGAGGTTCTCCCGAACCCCTGGGAACCCCCAGCAGCCCACCCCTAAGATATTATAGCAGGAATAGTGGGGAGATTTGATGTCATTTCTAGGTGATAGATGCACATTTGTTATCAAGCTTAAAGGAAATGGTCGGAAGATCCAAAACAGATGTTGTAAAACGGCTACATTTCACTTTGATGACTAGCAAAATCACAACCAATTAACCCCAAAATTAATTTTGTGCATGATAATATATGAACTGTGTTGCAGTTCCCCAAGAATTCCCAGACTGCCTACGGAATGACTGGAAAAGTTGCTGTACAGAATCCTGTCTCGCTTGTCCACATTTCCCAAGACTTGTTAGAGATTCTGTACATGGGCCAGGAAATAATGTGCAATTCCCATTTGATGTACAGATTAAGTTCACATTCTCTGTGAGAGTTGTGGACAACGACTGGTTATTTCACACATGCACAAGTCAGCTCTGATTATCCTTAACATATACACAAGTTTTATTTCTTTCTTCCCCACCCCCAAAGGTCTTTATACTACTGCTTAATCTGGGCCAGAATAAATCTACACTTATCTTCACCAGTTCTAATTCAGTTGCATGAAAGCAATTTGAAACTTTACAGAAAAGAGAATATTAGACAAATCTTCATCCAATCCAATACAACACAACACAACACAACACAACACAACACAACACAACACAATACAATACAATACAATACAATACAATACAATACAATTCTTTATTGGCCAAGTGTGATCGGACACACAAGGAATTTGTCTTTGGTGCATATGTTCTCAGTGTACATAAAAAGAGAAGATACATTCATCAAGAATCATAAGGTACAACACTTAATGATAGTCATAGGGTACAAATAAGCAATCAAATCATACTAGGAAACAATCAATATAAATCGTGAGGATACAGCAACAAGTTACAGTCATACTATACAGCCATAAGTGGGAGGAGATGGGTGATGGGAACGATGAGAAGATTAATAGTAATAGTAATGCAGACTTAGTGAATAGTTTGACAGCGTTGAGGGATTTATTTGTTTAACAGACTGATGGCATTAGGAGAAAAACTGTTCTTGTGTCTAGTTGTTCTGGTGTGCAGTGCTCTATAGCTTCGTTTTGAGGTAGGAGTTGAAACAATTTATGTCCAGGATGCAAGGGGGGTGTAAATATTTTCACAGCCCTCTTCCATGAGTGGAATATGGTGGTTTTGTTCCATTTAGTGAGAAAAGTGTGAAGAATCCTCCGTCCAGAAGAGTGTTCCCAATACATATACTGAGAAGATATCAAGAACTGTTTCCAAGGGAGTAGTGTTCTTGCCAAGGATGTATCCTGCCCTGGAGAGACCACTGAAACATTTCTTCTTCTTAGTTAATTGAAAAAAAATTATTGGTTGTCTCCTAGCAGTCGTTTAGTAGTTGACTACTACTTGTACCTAATGAAAACTCCTTAATCTCAAAACACATGGACAGACTCAACCATAGTTTCAACTAGGAAACTGTGAGCATCCTAAACCAAGCTAAATCCAGAAAGGCTAGGGAATTGCTGAAGGCTTGTCACTCAGATGCAACAGCCATCAATAGACATTAGAGATAAAGTTCATTTACACACCATTTAAAAGGGGCAATAAACAAACTTTTAAAAAAGAATCAAAAACACCAGAACACATCCTCTTTAGCAGCCAACACCCAGATAAACAGGGATTAATACCAGACAAACAATCAAATAAGAAAACAATATCCTAAATCAAGAAACCACCAAGGAGAACATAACTGTCAGGGCAAGTGACTGCATATAAACTGGGAGCAAGCCAGTGGTGGGTTGCTCCCAGTTCTGTCCGGTTCTTTAGAACCGGTAGTAAAAGCGGCAGGAGGCTCCACCCCCCTCCGGACGTCATAATTGACGATCTGCGCATGTGCAGAAGTGCACACGCTCCCATTGCGAACCGGTAGTAAAGGTAAGTAGAACCCACCCCTGGAGCAAGCCCCACATTTATTAGCACTGATGATGTTACCTAGCTGGGTAATGGGACATCTGCAAGCAAACAACCAAGCTCAGAGAGTACCAAGGCCCCCACACTATCCACCAATCTGATAGCGAATGGCAAACGGCTGCCAGTGGCATGTACATAGTATACAAAGTACAGCAAATTAAAAAAACTAACGAATATGAAAAGGAATACAGGAAAATAAATGGTAATAGAATGGTGTTCATCTTTGTCATTCTTGCAGCCGCTTCAAGTTTTGAGAAGATGAAGAAAGGAACCATTTTTCCTTTGGTTGGTTGAAAACGTTTGTCTGAAAAGTTTTCAACCAACATTTGTCTGAAATGGTATAGGACAGTGATGGCTAACCTTTTTGCCATCACCTGCCAAAAGTGAGGGGAGCGCAGGGGGGTTGCGCGTGTGCGTGCCCACACCCATAATTCAACGTGCGCCACCCCCGTGCATGTGTGTGTGACCCCCCCGCGCTCCCCCCGCTATTGGCACACGATGGCATGGTGGGACCGGAAGGCCTGTTTTTTCACCCTCCCCAGGCTCCACAGCCTTTCTAGGAGCCTGGGGAGGGCGAAAACAGCCTTCCCCAGCCCCCCCCCCCCAAGAGCCTCCTGAGGCCGGAAATGGCCTATTTCCCAACTTCCAGTGGGACCAGAAGGCCCGTTTTTCACTCTCCCCAAGATCCAGAGGCTTTCTAGGAGCCTGGGGAGGGCAACAATGGCCTTCCCCACCCCCCCCAGAGGCCAGAAACAGCCCGTTTCCCAACGTCCAGTAGGCCCAGAAGGCCAGAAAATCAGGTGGCCGGCACACACATGCACGCTGGAGCTGAGCTAGGGCAATGGCTTGCGTGCACGAAGATATGGCTTCGCGTGCCACCTGTGGCACGCGTGCCATAGGTTCTCCATCACGGGTATAAGATTTCCTGGTTGAACAGGGGGTTGGACTAGAAGACCTCCAAGGTCCCTTCCAATTCTGTTATTCTGTTATACATTTATCTTTCATGTTTCACTCTCCTGAGATCACTTTTACACTGTAGACACAATTATGTCTGGAAACGCAGATTGATTCCAGGAAGCATTCAGAGGCTTGTATATAAGAAATTCCTTTTTTGCTGTTTAATTTTTAAAAATCTGTTCATATACTTTCATGAATTCTTTCATGTCACAGATATTCTTGAATGGATTTTTTACATCCAAACCAATGGACTGTTGCCTGCTTCTTTCATAGATCAAGGCTCGGTCTCCTTAGTACTTAAATTATCTCACTTTAATGCTGGTTTTGAAACTGAGTCTTCTGTTCGGTGCATCAAAAGGGAAATACTATCGTCTTCTTTAAATAAAAGAAACATGAAAGCCAAGATTGCGGGGAAGGATATCAGATTGGCTGATTCAGCTGGAAAGCGCATTTATAGAAACAACTACATTTAATTTTTGGCGGAGAAGAACATCTCGTGAAACATCTCAGCAAACATTTGCTCGCCTGGAGTAATGGACTGGGAATTGATTACATTGGATCCCACGGAGGGATTTTTGGAATGGCTCTATTCTTCAGAATAATTAGTAATGGGCTTTTCAAAGTGTAGCTAAATGTTATCCAAATTTTGATAGGAAATACTGGAAGTTAAAACAATATGTATATTAATGCAGATTTTGATTAGGAAGGCATTTTTATTTTGGAAATAAAAGGGTGAATTGATTTTTATTGTAGTGCATCCTACACTATGAAATAAACCTGGATGTTTGGCATGGAAGTTTTAATCAACTGGAAGGGAATCCCCAAAGTTGGTTTTGAAAAAGTGCCTTTGGGACAACCATGACCACGGATGACTGAGAATCTCCATAGACAATTGGAAGGGAAGTATCACCTTGTCTGGCCAACTGTATTCAAAGCGGTGTCTGTGTCACCCTAGCTGGTTAAGGTTCTTCCCAAAATATGCTTGGAAAACTATGTTGGAGATAAACGCCTTACAATCATCACAATTTCCATTCTTGCCATGTTTCAGATTCACCTTTGCTCTTAAATCCCCACAAATGGAAATGAACAGGTAGATTTCACTAGCAGTACTCAGAGAATTCATAGCAGGGATTGGACAGGTTTTTCACAAAAATGCACAGATACAAAGCGAACCGGAGAAACCTCCCCACCACCATGTTGGACAATATAAACAATTATTTCTTCTTCTTCTTCTTCTTCTTCTTCTTCTTCTTCTTCTTCTTCTTCTTCTTCTTCTTCTTCTTCTTCTTCTTCTTCTTCTTCTTCTTCTTCTTCTTCTTCTCCTCCTCCTCCTCCTCCTCCTCCTCCTCCTCCTCCTCCTCCTCCTCCTCCTCCTTCTTCTTCGTCTTTGTCTTCGTCTTCGTCTTCCCCTCCTCCTCCTTCTCCTCCTCCTCCTCATTTTTCTTCTTCTTCAATGATGGGGTCCTTGGCGCTTTTCTTTTATGTACACTGAGAGTGTATGCACCAAGACAAATTCCTTGTGTGTCCAATCACACTTGGCCAATAAAAAATTCTATTCTATTCTATTCTATTCTATTCTATTCTATTCTATTCTATTCATATCCTTATATGATACATAGTGCTATACTTACAAGCTGGAATTACTTATAGGAATTATGTGTTTGTATCTATTTGAGAAGCATGTTGTCAAGAGGTATCATGATGGCCCATTCCAGCTTTCCATCTAGCTCAACGTCTGTTTCTAGCAAATATTCAGCCAGAGGTTTTGGAAAGCCTACAAGGAAGACCTGAAGACTATATGGCTCATGTTTGTCCTTGCAATGATAAACTTACAGAAATACCATCTCCAGCTGAGAGAAACCAGGGGTGAAATCCAGCAGGTTCTGACAGGTTCTGGAGAACCAGTAGCAGAAATTTTGAGTAGTTTGGAGAACTGGCAAATACCACCTCCGGCTGACCCCAGAGTGGGGTGGGAATGGAGATTTTGCAATATCCTTCCCCTGCCACGCCCACCAAGCCATGCCCACAGAACCGATAGGGAAAAATTTTGAATTTCATCCCGGGGTGAACCATGCAGTTCAGGGAGAATAAGTCACAATTGCTAAACTCAGATCGAAGATAGAGAATTCTTCTAGACTGCTTATGAATATTTCAGTTACAATCATTTGCCAATACTACAAATCACTTCACACCATTGTTCATTTACTGATGAATGGGTTTCCTAAGATAAAACTCCAGACAGCTATAGCTCAGCTGAAGTATGTGCTTTGCACACAGAAAGACTTAACTGAATCCCCAGCATCTCCAGGTAGCACTCCTTAAAATCCTGGAAAGCTAACGCCAACTAGTGTGTTAAGAAACTCTGTATGTTTCTCTGTTTTGCCATAAAGCAATAACTAAGATCACACACAAGTTCTGCACAATGTTTTTCTAAGTATTTAAAGATCAGTGGAAGTGGAAACAATCGCAGATGTTCTCCATTTTTTTTTTTAAGTATTGGGAAGTAGAAACAATAGTTTGGACATGTCTTCAATGTAACCTCATTATTTTTCACAGTGTAATGAATGTTGCAAAGAAATATTGGATACCTATCATGCCCAGGAATTCCAATCCACATGTTTTGAAGTGTCTATATTGGTCATTCATTTGCTTTAAATGCCTTTTAGATGTTAATTAAGTAAACCTTTGATACGCATGTCAAAGGTGACACACCACAATGTTTAGAGTGACACACCAGCATTCATCAACACTTGACAACAACTATTCTCAAAAGCATACCCCATTCTCACATGGTCTTTGGAGGCTGCAGAGAACCACGTGAGAAGGGATGCGCTAAATCAGGCAGCCTTCAGCCCCTCTAGAAAGGTCTAGGACTATTCTGTCAAATTATTCATGAACTGGCAGAGACATGGTAACAAGGTCAGCCAATGAATAGGCATAGCAATTAAGTCAGCCAATGGGAGCTGAAACAGTTTGGAGGCTGGGCGTGGCTCAGCTCTGTGCTGTGCTGTGCTGAGAAACGAAACTGAAACCAGTGTGGACTTGCATCTCTGCTGTACTGCTGCCTGTGTGTTTTGCTTGTAACTGCTACTATGTTGAAGAATACTATATTGGTATTGTAAAATTTACTTCATCTGTTATTATGTATATAAAGGGAAGTGAATGAATCCTGCTGAATCAGTTATCTGTGTGTGCTTCTGGATTTGATTTTTGCAAGAAACTCTGATTTATGCCATGGTCAAGTCGCTGTGGCCAACTCACTGGGGAACAACTCATCTGAAGACAACTTGCCACAAGACAAGAGTTACCCTGATATCGAAAAATGGGGGAATAGAATCATTAAAGAAAGGATGCAAAAGGAGAAACAAAATGAAATGTGAGTGACAAAAATTAAAATATTTTTAAAATCATTTTAAATATTTAAATTGAATTGTTGAATTGTCCTGCAGCGAGTTTCCTCACACTGAGTTGGTCAAGGCGAATTGTCCTGCCGTGAGTTGGCTGGGGCAAGTTGGTTGCAGTGAGTTGGCCATACCATGTTGTCCATTCCACCTCCAGAAGTTGCACAAGAAGTCTGTGCTCCAGGGATGGGTTCTAAAAAGTTTTACTACCGGTTCTATGGGCATGGCTTATTTTGTGGGCGTGGTTTGATGGTCATGTGACAATTCTTTAAGATTTAGCAGAGGTACTGGTCTACCAGGCTTTTAACTGCTTGCAGAGCTGTTCTGGTCTACCCATTTGTTCTTGGAGCATTCCGGTCTACCCATTTGTTTTTGGAGGCACCGATCTACTCATTTGTTTTTGGAGGCACTGATCTACTCATTTTTTTTTGGAGGCACCGGTCTACTCATTTGTTTTTGGAGGCACCGGTCTACCCATTTGTTTTCCGAGCGCAATGGTCTACCACCACACTGCCTTTTAACACTGATCAGCTGTAGAGCAGTCCTTTGAAGCCCCGCAGCAAAAGTTTAAACATTTTTTTTCCTTCTAGCCGATCAGCTGGGACTCGGGAGGCAGAGAATAGATTGGGGCAGGGCCAAATAAAAGGTAAGAATAATGCGGGACGGGGGGGGCAGGAGGACCCAGCTCCCGAACAAAGAGAACCAGTCCGGTGACGTTATATCCTCACCGCTACCGGCTCGGCCGAACCGAGCTGAACCAGGAGGAACCCACCACTTTTCTAGAGTCTTTGAAAATTGTACGAGAACAGAGCTTGCTGACTGGAGAATTCTGGGAGTTGAAGTCCACATATCTTAAAGCAGCTGAGGTTGAGAAACATTGCCCTGGTGATAGATGGCTTCCCCACTGGCTGGTGAAGTAAAAATGCCAGAAGAAACTTTAAAAAACAACAACAACACAACAGCAATTCACTTCTCTGTTGCAACTGGCACATTCACCAATCCAAACGATGCCATTTTGCAGGCCTTCAGAACAGAAGCAATAGAGGCAGGATAGGGACGGGCAAGCGGGGGGGGGGAGAGCAAACCTTTCAATGCCAACTCAGAGAAGGGTGAACAGCCTTTGAAAACCCTTGAACCACAGAAGCCCCGTGGAAAAACAGCCTTATCGCCAACGTGTGTGGGGAAGCCTTATTTATTTCTTCTCCATCTGCAGCATGCACCCAATTTCACGCAAGCTTTCAACACAGCTTGATTTCTGTGTTTCACTCTCAACCAGGAAAAAAAAAGAAAAGAAAAGAAAAGAAAAAAGAAAAGAAGAAGGGGATGCAGAGAAAAGGAATGATAACAAAATATCATGTAACCAAAGCAATTTGTTACCAAGCACCTGTTTCTAATTACCCATTTGCTTCTATGAGATTCTGTGAGGGTACGCTGTGGACTCCAAATGTAAAAAACCTTTCTTCTTCTTCTTTTATTTATTTATGAGGTTTGCATGGCTGCTCCTATTATATGAAATGACTCTGGGCTGCTAAGAATAGATAAACCAATAGTATATTGAAAGAGACAAAATTTAAAAACTCTCTCAAATTGCCAGGGACCACAACGGGCCCACTACAAAACTGCAAAGACTAGGCTAGACTGACCTCATCTCCTGGCTCAGCAGCGGAGCCATATCGGTGGACACGTGAGCTCAGCTCCGGCGCGCATGCACACACCAGCCAGCTGATTTTCAGGCCTTCCGGTCCCACCGGAAGTCAGCAAACAGGCCGTTTCTGGCCTTCAGGAGGGGTGGGGAAGACTGTTTTTGCCCTCCCCAGGCTCCTAGAAAGACTCTGGAGCCTGAGGAGGGCAAAAAACAAGCCTACTGAGCCCACTGTGCCATTGCATGCCAAAAGTGTGGGGAGCGTGGGGGGGTCACGCACACATATGCAGGGGGGGCACATAGAATTATGGGTGTGGGCACGCATGCGACCCCCCCGCACTCCCTCCACTTTTGGCATGTGATGGCAACAGGGTTAGCCATCACTGCCCTATGCCATTCCAGACAAATGGCTGTCCAATCTCTTCTTAAAAGCCTCCACTGATGCAGCACCCACAACTTTTGAAGACAAGCCATTCCACTAATTAATTGTTCTCACTGTTAGGAAGTTTCTAATGAGAATGTATCTGCTGAACAAAACTCCGCATTGGTGACAAGAACGGCATCTAGCCATTAAACCAGGGGTGAAATCCAGCAGGTTCTGGCAGGTTCTGGAGAACCGGTAGTAGAAATTTTGAGTAGTTTGGAGAACAGGCAAATACCACCTCTGGCTGGCCCCAGAGTGGGGTGAGAATGGAGATTTTGCAATATCCTTCCCCCAGGGGTGGAAATGGACATTTTGCAATATCCTTTCCCCAGGAGTGGGATGGGAATTTATTTTATTTATTTATTTATGTAATTTATATGCCGCCCTTCTCCTGTAGGACTCAGGGCGGCTTACAAAAACGACAGAGAATTACATAAACAGTTAAACTCAATTTACGGAGTGGAATTTATGGAATTTATGGAATGGAGATTTTGCAGTATCCTTCCCCTGCCATGCCTACCAATCCACGCCCACCAAGCCACACCACACCCATCAAGCCACGCCCACAGAACCAGTAGTAAAAAAAAATTGAATTTCACCACTGCATTGAACACTCTAATAGCTCCATTCGGTTGCCCAGACTCCACCCCGCAAGGGATTATGGGGTGGTTAAAATATGATGATGATTGTTAGGAAGTTTCTCCTTAGTTCTAGATTCTGGAAGACAAGGGTCTTAAAGGCACCGATGACTGGGTAGGGTGTTTTTTTCCAGAGGGGGCATGACACGTGGTAAGGAAAATTCCTTGAGTGGGTTGCAGTGGTGCTCACGTCCTCTTGCTCTCTTCCCTCAAGCTGACCTCAGATCTCACTGTCTCAGAACATCCAAAGAGTAGGACCATTTTTAAGTTGCAAGTGCCGAAAGTTTAATGAAAGTTGGAGCGTGACGACTTTACAATGTGAACCATATTACAGGTAATCCTCAATTTACAACCACAATTGGGACTGGAGGTTGCATTGCTAAGCGAGGAGGTTGTTAAGTGAGCAGCACACAATTTCATGACCTTTTTTACCACGGTTGAATCACTACGGTTGTTGAGTGAGTCATGAGGTCCCTTATTGAATCCGACTTCCCCCATTGTTTTTGCTTGTGGGAAGTCAGCTGGCTGGGTTGCAAACTGCAATTTTTTTATTATATTATATTATATTATGTTATGTTATGTTATGTTATGTTATGTTATGTTATGTTATGTTATGTTATGTTATGTTATGTTATGTTATGTTATGTTATGTTATGTTATGTTATGTTATATTATATTATATTATATTATATTATATTATATTATATTATATTATATTATATTATATTATATTATATTATATTATATATAGACTTCCCCCATTGACTTTGTTTGTGGGAAGTCAGCTGGGAGGGTTGCAAACGGCGATTTTTTTATTATATTATATTATGTTATGTTATGTTATGTTATGTTATGTTATGTTATGTTATGTTATGTTATGTTATGTTATGTTATGTTATGTTATGTTATATTATATTATATTATTATATTATATTATATTATATTATATTATATTATATTATATTATATTATATTATATTATATTATATTATATTATATTATATTATATTATATTATATATAGACTTCCCCCATTGACTTTGTTTGTGGGAAGTCAGCTGGGAGGGTTGCAAATGGCGATTTATTATTTTATTATTTTATTTTGTTTTGTTTTGTTTTATTGTTTTATTGTTTTATTGTTTTTATTTCATTTTATTTTATTCTTTTATTTTTAATTTTTTTATTTTATTTTATTGGGTTTTTTTATTTTTAATTTAATTTTATTGTTTTATTTTTATTTTTTTTATTTATAAATGAAGACAAATATCCAGGATAACGTTGCAGGATCCAGTCTGAGTCAGTCACCAGAACTGGAGGTTGGTTGGTTGGTTTATTTATTTATAGCATTTACTGTATATAGTTCTCTAGCTTATAACCAACTCTGGGCGGGTCCCAAACAAAAGTTAAAACAACAAACAAAATCATCTTAAAACTATAAAACTAAACACATTAAAAACAAGAAAAAGCTGGTGCCAAGTCAAACTTCCCATCTTTTCCCAGTGATTGGGGAAAAGCCAAGTCCTCAAAGTTTTACAGAAGACTGAAAGGATGGAGGCCAGCCAAACTTCAGGAGGGCAGAGAGTTCCATAGGGCAGAGTCTGCCATGGAAAAGCCAACTTCCTAGCTCCCATCAGATGGCTAACGTAGCTTTAACATCAAATGTTTTACACCTTTGTGAGTGTCTACAAGGTGTCTCCTCCTGAGAAGTTTTTTTCCACGCCTTTCTCTATTAAATGCCGACTGCAAGTTAACAAGATTTGGCCTGTGACCTTAATCAGTGATGGGTATCCAATCTGGCCTAAAATTGACAAGATTTTAATCAACTGCAAGTTGAAAATTTTTCCTTCCTAACTAGCTCTAGCACATTCCTGCAATTGTAAAATTGACCGTTCTGATGCAGAAAATATTAATTTCACATATACGTAGGCATTAGTAGCTTTTTTGGCAGTTTTGACTGTATTTTTTGTTGCACGTGCCAAGAAAATTAAAGATTAGTTTGTCTTCCCCATCACTGTTTGTCTTCATTTCCAATTGTTCGTGGCCTCCTTTCCCCTGTTCAGATATCTAGTAATCAAAAGAAGGGAATAGCTGTAGTTCAGGGTCAAACTGTGAAGTCTTTCCAGATGTGGTATTCAGCCGGTTCGCACTGGTTTGCACGAACTGTTGGCAGAAATTTGGCCAAGGTCACCAAACCGGTAGCGATGGCTGGCTGGCCACGCCCCCAAACTGGTCCCCTGGTCACTGCTCGCTCGCTCGCTTTCCCCGCCTGCCACATTCATCGCCACCATGTTCTTCACATATGCGCATCCCATTGCCTTGGAAGTTCAGTGGAACATTCATGCACAAAGAACATGGCGGCGACGGCAGCAGCTTTTTCCATGACCTCCGGTACTTTTTGGCAGCCTGCGGCCAGCTGCCACAGCCGCAAAGCGGCTCTCAAACAGGCTTCTTTGCCAGCTGCTTTCCAGCAGCGGCAGCTGGCTAGGAGCCACTGAAAACTCCAGTCAGCTTGCCTTCCGGACTCTGGACCAGCCGCCGCAGAAGGTAAGCAGCCCGAAAAAAAGAGGCGATGTTGGGGGAGGAAGCCGGGCCAGGGCCGGGCCAGGGCCAAGGCCAGGGCCACTAAAGTAGGGGAAATAGGGGCAACTGGCGAAGGGGGGGGCGGGGATAGATAGGTGGCAATTCCAAAACTTTTCCTACCTTTTCCTATGGGCATGGCTAGGTGGGGGGGTCATGTGACAGAGTGGGTGTGGGCATGAGTGATGTCAAGTTGGCCATGCCCACTCAGTCATATGCCCCCCACCTAGCCACATCCACCAAACCAGTAGCAAAAATTTTTGAAACCCACCACTGAGTCCTTCGTGTTTGGTTGTTTGCCTGAAGACATTGCATGACCCAACTAGGTAACATCATCAAGGCTAGCAGGTATGGAGTTTGCTCTCTGTTTATATACAGAAGCTTGCCTTGCCAATATTGGTGAGGGTGTGGTCTTCTCCTTCATAGATCTTTGATCAGGGTATTGTTTTCTGCTTGATCGTCTGCTATTAATATCTGGTAACCCTGGTTTTGGGCAACGCTCAAAGTTTTTAAAATAAAGTGAAAATGGGCGTGGCATGCCTCTGAAGCATAAAATGCACCCATTGGTATCCTAAACAAACCTAACCTCCTAATAGTGACATCGATGATTCCTGGAAGCCCCCAGCAGGAAGAAAGGCAAAAATATCCTTAAAAATAGAGCTCATTAAAAAAAATATTTTTTTTCAGTGCTACCATATTTCAGCCAACAGATATCACCATTTGTGATATTTTTAGCTCTGTGTATCCCCCAAACAACCTCCAGGATAAAAGTCTGTAGAGATCCTCAGTCCTCCAGGTGGTCATGGTTGTCCCAAAGGTGCTTTTTCAGGAGGCAACTGGACTTTCTTGTTGTTGTTGTTTTCTTTTGAAGACATTTCGCTTCTCATCCAAGAAACTTCTTCAGCTCTGACAGGACAGTGGGGAATGGAAGGATTTATATTCCTTGCAGACAGCTGGTCATCTGCGTCCTTGGAACGGGTCGTTGGAACTTTTAGCTTTACAATTTGGGATAAACACCCTTGAACAGATTTAACAGATTAACAGAGTTGGAAGAGGCCTTTTAGGTCATCTAGTCCAACCCCCCCCCCACTCAAGCTATATCATTTCTGACAAACGGCAATCCAATCTTTTCTTGAAAGTCTCAAGGGATGAAGCTCCCACAACTTCCAATGGCAAGCTATTCCATTGGTTGATTGTTCTCACTATCAGAAAGTTCCTCCTCATTTCTAGGTTGAATCTCTCCTTGGTCAGTTTCCATCCATTATTCCTTGTCTGGCCTTCAGGTGCTTTGGAAAATAGCTTGACCCCCCTCCTCTCTGTGGCAGCCCCTCAAATATTGGAACTCTGCTATCCTGTCTCCCCTGGTCCTTCTCTTCACTAGGCTAGTCATGCCCAGTTCCTGCAACCGTTCATCATATGTTTTAGTCTCCAGTCCCCTAACCATCCTGGTTGCTATTCTCTGCACTTTTTCTAGAGTCTCAACATCTTTTTTATAGTGTGGTGATCGAAACTGGATGCAGTACTCTAGGTGTGGTCTTACTAGGGCTTTATAGAGTGGTATTAGTACCTCCCTTGATCTGGATTTCCAGAGGAAAAATTGCAGACTACGGGAACCATTTGCACTACTCGGGTGACCCTGAGGACACAGATAAATCTCCAAGTGCTTCAACAACCCTTTAAAAGGATGCAAATGACCAGCTGTCTGCAAGGAATATAAATCCTTCCATTCCCCACCATCCAGTCAGAGCTGAAGAAGCTTCTTGGATGAGAAGTGAAACATCTTCAGAAGAAAAAAAACAAGAAAATCCAGTTGCCTGCTGAAAAAGCACTTTTGGGACAACCTCCAGGATACAAGGAAAGAGCTTCTTGCCTTACTTAAAAGAGGTACAATTAACACTGTACACTGAATGCTACAAATAAAGAACTGTACAAAACGAAGGATGCAATTTATGAATGAAAAAGGTATGGATGAAAAAGGAAAAAAAAAAGTACTCTCACCCCAATCATTTGTTTTTAGGAAGGATTTAAAAGGAAGCAACAGGAGGAGAAATCCAGAGAAGTCGGGGCACGCGGAGAAATCTCTGAAGTTTTCTTCCTATTGCCCAAGAACTGAAAGGATTCCCGGATGCATTTAATGGGAGCACAGAGTCGGCTGAAGCTCTTATGAGCTGAGTGGGCAAGCGGCCAATTCACAGGGACAACCGCCTTGATGCTTGGAAGAAACGTGACCGACTCTGCGGGCTGCCTGCCCCCTCCTTCGTGCAGCCCTCCGGAGCTGCTGAGCGAATTCCAGATGTGGTTCATTACAGCTCATTTGCTGTTGGATTGGATAGATTGCATTTGATGGGTGCTTATGACCGTCAGATCCCCTCGGGGTAGCTTACGATTAGCTCCCTTTCAACAAGAGGCAAAGCTGCCTTTGGCACAGAGGGCCTTGTGTCTTAAGATTCAGAAACCTTCAGGCTCATCAAGTGGGAATGGTCTTTGGAAATTCCCATTCGCTGCCAAGTGGGCATAGCCAGATCAGATGCAGAATAACCGAGTTGGAAGGGACCTTGGAGGTCTTGTAGTCCAACCTGCTGCTCAAACAAGGGCTCGTTTTAGACAAATGGCTGTCCAGTCTCTTCTTAAAAGCCTCCAGTGTTGAAGCACCTACAATTTCCGAAGGCAGGCCGTTCCATTGGTTGATTGTATAGAAAATTTCTCCTTAGTTCTAGGTTGCTTCTCTCCTTGATTACTTTCTATCCATTACTTCTTGTCCCACCCTCAGGTGCTTTGGAGAATAGCTTGACTCCAGGGGTGAAATGCTACCGGTTCACACCGGTTCAGGCAAACCGGTAGTAAAAAAATGCTACCAGTTCGTCCAAACCAGTATTGCTGACGATTAGCTCTGCTGCACGATTTATATTCACTAGAAAGCAGGAAATCCTGCTTTCTAGGAAATCTAAATCACGCGGCACAGCTGTTTTCCCATCTCACCCATCCCCGCTGTTATACTTACCTTCCTAAGCCTCTTTTTTCTGCACAAAGTGTACGTTTGGCACGCACTGAGCATGCACACACATGCAGCATGCACGTGCAACGAACCGGTGGCAAACCTTGAAGGATTTCACCACTGCTTGACTCCCTCTTCTTTGTAGCAGCCCCTGAGATATTGGAACACTTCTATCACGTCACTCCTAGTCCTTCTTTTCCCTAGACTAAACATATCCAATTCCTCTAACCGTCCATCGTATATTTTAGCCTCCAGCCCCCTAATCGTCTTTGTTGCTCTTCTCTGCACTCTTTCCAGGGTCTTCCTCACAGGGGAGCAGGGGCCCTTGTCTTCTATAATTGGGTCGCAGAGGGACTTGAATGTATTTGTGGGGCTTAGCTGCTCATTGCCGGCTTTGCAACTTGGGCTAACCTAACTCTTCTGGCTTGTAAACGAAGTTAAAACCAGATTGTGAGCTCCAACAATAGTGATTTACTCTACAAACCATTGTTTGTTTGTTTTATTTTCCCACACCGTGGTTAACACTAACTGGTTTAGTGCGATGTGTGAACTCAGCCTAATTTTAAATAATAGTTGTAGGCATTGGCTTTTGGAGAAGGATCTAACATTTTGTAAGAATTTCTGGCAAGGGACTAAATCTAGATGAGCCCACAGCTTAGACTTTGCTGTTGATCTCGGCTTCAGTTGGAAAGACGTTGAGGCCTTGTGAGCGCCGATTCCTTTGATCTTACAGAACGGTTGCCCAAGGCTTATTTTCATTAGCTTGCAAAAGCCAGGGCTTTGATCTGGAAACCTTCAACCTTGGAAAGTTTTATGGCTAATTACATTGTTTAAGAAATCTTTATGGAGGAGAAAAGGGTCCAATAAAGGTAAAACCAGATCAGATTCTAGAGAGGAAAGGAGGACGGGGGAGATACGAGGCTGGTCTTTGTAAAATATATGGATCCTAAAAGCCTGCTACTAATGGGAGTAAGCACACCCAGGAAGGCAAATGAGATCACCGCTCAGGGGTTGCCTGAACATTTTTTTCTTGGGATGGGGCCTTCCGGTCAGCTTTTGACTCCCGGTGATTGCTTGGACTAACCCCTGCAGTTCTTTGCAAGGTTTTTTTGGAAGAACATAGAATAATAGAGTTGGAAGGGACCTTGGAGGTCTTCTACTCCAACCCCCTGTTCGAGCAGGAGACCCAGTACCATTTCAGATAAATGGTTGTCCAGTCACTTTTGGAAAGCCTCCAGTGATGGAGCATCCACAACTTTTGAAGGCAAGCTGTTCCATTCAGTGATTGCTTTCACATTAGGATTTTTTTTCCTTCGTTCTAGGTTGCTTCTCACTGTAGGAAGTTAGCACCCACCCATCTCCTAGAAGAATGAAATATTTTAGGAAATATTAAAAAAAATGGCAGAATATTATATTTCCCTGGATGAGAAATGGAGAAACATGTTTTAAAGACAAAGCAGCTTCCTGCCTTCCCCCACCACAACTTTGTCAATGGGCCTTTAAGACCTCAGCCAAACTCACTCATTTCCCCCCACCTTTGTCAATGGGTCATCATCTACAACACAATAGGACCCATCTAGCAACAGAAACTCACCACATGGCAAGACTCAAGCAAGCTTGAGAGACAACCTACAAAGTTAGCTGAGACCCCTAGACCACCTGGGAGTTTGACAACCAATCAGGATCCATTTCTTATACAGGAACAAGAAACTCAGAGGTGGGGCCCAACAGAGGGCATAAAACCAAGGCACTCCCAGCATCTCGGGTTTCTTTGTTTTCTACTCAGGAACTCAAGCCATGTGATTCCTGTCCACCATTAAACCATCTTTCTCAAGCAGTCTCCATGTTTCCAGTGTCTTTTTCCCCACTTGGAACTGAACCCAGTGTCAGCGTTCCAGAAAAACCCCAACTCCAAGTAAAGACACGGAAGCAAACATTTTTCCAAAGTTCTCTTTACTAGGATAGGCAAACTGGCACATCTGGGAAAACCCGAATCTGAAAAGCCCGGGTTTTCCTTCAGTAAGTCAAAGCTCCCCAAACCATCCCCTTTTCCCCCCAGTCGATCACATACTCCAATCAACGTCCGTTCCATCTCTACCCAGACCCCTGACCACTCCTTCTCCAGATGCTGGATCGCCCTGATCTTGACCAACAGGAAGAATGCTATTATGTCTACTAACAACCCCACTCCTTAATCCCCCCTCCTACTTTCCCACACATGAGAAGGTGGCAGCATTGAAGCTTACGGCCTAATATGGCTTCCAAAGCTGACACCCAGATGGACATTTCTTCCAACATCAACTTGGTCAGTTTCCTTGGATAGTTCCATGGAAGTGGTTTGCCATTGCCTGCTTCCTAGGGCTGAGAGAGAGTGACTGGCCCAAGGTCACCCAGCTAGCTTCATGTCTCAGGAACTTCATGGTCTCCTGGTTTCTAACCTGAGGCCTTAACTACTACACCAAACTGGCTCTCTACTTAAACATTGGGAGATCCTAAATGCAACATGGAAATTAGCTCAGTTCTAATGTGTGGCCTCCAAAGTGTAGACAAGTAGTACAAGCCAGAAGAGTCTCATGTGCTTTGTGGGCTCATGGTACAATTTGTGCAATGACATCTCTGCCTTTTTCCGACACGCATGCAGATGTCTATGTTGTAGAGCTTCAAAATTGCACGCCAAAGATTTGTTGGAAAAATTATTTCATTCATATTTGCTCTTCAATTTTTGTGAGTTCTGTTAACAAAATAATCCCTAACAGTTTATCTCCGCCTCTATGGATGCCTTTAGGGCATTATGTGATATGGAAGTATAAAACGTTGTACTTCTCCTTAAGATTTCAAAAGCTGATAAGTTTTCCCAAACTTTGTGCATGCTGTCCTATTTTCCCTTGTGTAGTTTTTATGAGGGGTGGTGCAGAGTTGGTGGTGAAGGGTTTTTTTTTTTTTCCTTCAGTTTATGGTTTTCAATGTTTTGTTTCTCATTGTGTTCAATTTCTTTATAAGAAAAGAAATTGGCAGCAAATTATGGAACTGTGGGGACATGTTTTCCTCCTGGCTTGTGACAGGAAACTAGTCAATACATGAGTTGTGTCCGACAGACTTAATGCATTTCTTAAATTTAAAACAACCTTCCCCAAATCTCCCAAAAGCAACTCCAGCCCTCTTCATGTGACATCATGAGGCTGCTGCCAAACTCCCTCAGCTCTTCTAATGCAATAAAGCAAATATATTGCAGTTGTCTGTCCATTCACATTAACTGGAAGTAAGGCCCACTAAGTATAATTGACTATATTCTGGATCAATACACATAGAATCACAGCTCAGCAAATGTTATTGTCTATACAGGTCCTTCTCAACTTACAACCATAATTAATAATAGAATAAAAGAGTTGGAAGGGACTTTGGAGGTCTTCTAGTCCAGAGGATACCAACCTTTCGGACCTGAGGGACCACTAAATTCATAATTTTAAATCCCGTGGACCACTAATATGATCTGCTTAATGACCGGCTGGGTGAGCGTGGCTTGGTGGGCGTGTGACTGGGTGGGCATGGCCAACTTGATGTCACTCATGTCAAGGGGTGCCGCACCGACCTCTACTCACCCCTCTCCTCCCAGCCACTCCTCCCCTGCCTGCCCAGGTCCTTAGGGCCCCAACAGGAAGCAGTTGTTGGAGCTAAGCAGCCACCATGAGAAAGAGTTGGCAAAACAGCTGGTTCAGTTCAAATTGGATCTGACCGAGAAGGAGGCTCAACAGAAGCACCTCACTGAGGACTATGAGCATAGGCTTTCCAAGCATAGGGAAGACCTGTGGGAGTGCAAGGCCAGGTACTGGCACCTGAAGGCTCAGTGGGCTGAGATGGTCAGTCAGTTCCAGGCCATGATGCCGTCCCACTGGAACAAGGCCCTCTGGCTCTTCGCCACCAGCAGCATTTCCCTCCAGCCTTCACCCAAAGCCCCACACCAGGAGGCTGAAACAGACTCCAAAGTCAGAATTTCTGCCCCACTCCAACCTGCACAAAAAGACCCCGAAGGGGGAGACTTTCTGCAGTAACACAAGCGTTCATTGCATGTATCCGGCCCAGGGGCCGTAGTTGGAGGACCCCTGATTTAATGCAATATACAAAATGCAAATAATTTTTCTGTGGACCACCAACATTTTCTTGCGGACCACCAGTGGTCCACAGACCACCAGTTGGTGACTCTGTTCTAGTCCAACCCCCTGCTCAGGCAGGAGAGCCTATATCGGGGGTCCCCAACCCCTGGTCCATGGACCAGCACCGGTCTTCGGCATGCCAGCAACCAGTCTGTGCAAACAAGCGAAGCCCCATCTGCGGGATCAGGTAGCACATGAAACCACAGCCCCTCTGGTCCATGGAAAAACCTGTCTCCATAGAAACAGCACCTGTTAACCAAAAGGCTGGGGACCACTGCCCTACACCACTTCAGACAAATGGTTGTCCAATCCCTTCTTAAGAAGTTCCAGTGTTGGAGCATTCACACCTTCTGGAGGCAAGTTGTTCCACTGATTAATTGTTCTAACTGTCAGGAAATTTCTCCTTAGTTCTAGGTTGCTTCTCTCCAGGGGTGAAATCTAAAATTTGTTACTACCGGTTCTGTGGGCATGGCTTGGTGTGGAGGGAGGAGGTAATGTGACTGGGTGGCCAACTTTTTTTTTAACTTTTAAAAGCATTTTTTCTACAACTTCTTTGGCCGAACAGGTTGCAGAAAAAAATGTTTTTAAAAGCCTCTGACGATCAGCTGGGATCGTCAGAGGCTTTTAAAGGCATTTTTTTTTCCTACAGCCTCTTCGGCTGAAGAGGTTGCAGAAAAAATGCTTTTAAAAGGCTCTGACGATCCCAGCTGAGCCACGCGATCAACAGAGGCTTTTTTTTTTTTTTTACTTTTAAAAGCCATGAAATGGGACTAAAACTCACTTAACAACCGTCTTGCTTAGCAATGGGAATTTTGGGCTCAATTGTGGTCATACATCGAAGGACTACCTGTAAGCGGTGCCTCCTCCATCTTGAACTCCAGTGATTGTCACAGAACCTATTTGCCTGAAAAGTGCAAAAATTGCTTTAAATCTGCCGCCCGGCAGTTCTGAAGACCTCCTTCCCCTCCAGACCCACATCCAACCGTTTCTTTTAACCTCCCCACCATGAGCTCTGGGGAAATCGATGCATGGTTTTCAGAAATATAAGCCCTCCATTGTTTGAGAAGCCAAAAGTCTCCTGCCATTTCTTTCTCCTGCTACTCGCCAACCCTTTGAATCTATACTGGAAGTCCTCTTTTCTTGCCGTTGGCGGGGGGGGGAGAGAAAGAAAGAAGAGCCGCTGAACATCTGTTTCCCATCTAACCTGGAACCAGACTTTTGCGTTGAACTTCTCTTACTGTACATTGATTCAATTACCAAGCCTGGTTGGTGCAGAAGATTGAGGTTATACGGGCTTTGCAAAAGGCTGTTGTGTTTTGCCATACGAGAGTCCTGAATTAATTAAGATCCATCGAACCCACTTCCCTTGGAAGAATTAGCCCCTGCAGAAGTGGAGCAAAATCTTTTAGAGATGAGCAGTTTTGGGCAAAGGCGAGAGGCAGCCCAGGGATCCTTAGAGTCCCTTGCCATTTCACTTTTGGGTCTTGGATTGGACTGTCGGTCTGCTTTTTGTGTCTGGGTTCCTGACTGGGTCAACTTGGTTTTGTAAAATGTATTGGGGAATAACTGTATGCAATTGTTTGTCAATAGTTCTGGGCTTGCCCCAGGAAATTTAAAGGTGGCTTGTTCGGGGTGAATGAGAACTTCTTCTGAAAGCACAAGGGAATGATTTGGAGGCTGTTTTCAGGTCCAAGTTGCCCCTAGAGGTTCAGTAGACATTATGTGGACATCCCAAAGGTATTTTTTTTTCCTAAAAGGCAACTGGTCCTTCTTGGTGTTTTAGAATAGAATAACAGAGTTGGAAGGGACCTTGGAGGTCTTCTAGTCAAACCCCCTGCTTAGGCAGGAAACCCTACACCACATGAGACAACTGGTTATCCAACATCTTCTTAAAAACTTCCAGTGTTGGAGCATTCACAACTTCTGGAGGCAAGTTGTTCCACTGATTAATTGTTCTAACTGTCAGGAAATTTCTCCTTAGTTCTAAGTTGCTTCTCTCCTTGATTAGTTTCCACCCATTGCTTCTTGTCCTCCCCTCAGGTGCTTTGGAGAATAGCTTGACTTCCTCTTCTTTATGGCAGCCCCTGAGATATTGGAACACTGCTATCATGTCTCCCCTAGTCCTTCTTTTCATTAAACTAGACATACCCAGTTCCTGCAACCCTTCTTCATATGTTTTAGCCTCCAGTTTCTTTGAAAATGTTTTGCTTCTCAAACAAGAAGCGTCTTCACTTCTAACAGTTCTGAAGAAGCTTCTTGGATGAGAAGTGAGATGTTTTCAAAAACACACCAAGAAAGTCCAGTTGCCTTTTGGGGAAAAAACACCTTTGAGACAAATGAGTGAGAATCCCCATAGACATTATGTGGACAGTTCCTTCTGCAAAAACCAGAAACCTAGTCTCTTCAGGGCCCAAGCCAAAATGGTCATAGAGGGCACTATTCAGTGATCAGAAGGGGATCCCAAAGCTGCCAATAAGAGCTTAATAGATCCCAACTCCTAACCACATTATCACTCCCATTGTCAATATGTCACTGAAAATGTCTGATGGAGGAGGAAGCAAACACTACCGTAATACCAGTGGAGATGAAGAGGGATCTAAGATGACTCCGCAAAGGTCCAAGTAACATACAGACAGATGTGTCCTCTCACAATGGTGCAAGAATTTCATACATGCTAAGTGGAACACACAAGGATGAGCCCACTGCAAGAGTTGACTAGCATTTGTGTCAGTGGCAAAGGATGGCGCCTGCCGTACATCAATTGGTGGCCAGTTATGATCTTCTTAGACAAAGGTAAGGCATCTTCAATGATCCATACCCTGATAATTTCATGATTCATTTAGGATGCAAACTTACAAGTTACTTTCTCTAACATCACATAACACAGGTGATAGTCAGTTCTGAAGGCCCTGCCTTTGGATCTACAGTAGGTCTGGCTCAAAGAGCAGTGGCTGAAATTAAACCCTTCTGGGTGATTTGGACAAGATTATGGAATTCAACTCCAGGGAAGATCTATCTCGTTCCCTTGCTGCTTTGTTTTAAATAATGACTGTCTATCCAAGCATTTGAAGGGCGCTATTTGCCCGAAGACTCAATCCCCTTGTAGAAGATAAAGATCTCTAGTCTCCCCAACTCTACCCCTAATTAAAGGATTAAAGGTAAAGGTTCCCCTCGTACATATGTGCTTGTCGTTCCCGATTCTAGGGGGCGGTGCTCATCTCCGTTTCAAAGCCGAAGAGCCAGCCCTGTTCAAAGACATCTCCGTGGTCATGTGGCCGGCATGACTAAATGCCAAAGGTGCACAGAACGCTGTTACCTTTCCACCAAAGGTAGTCCCTATTTTTCTACTTGCATTGTTTTATGTGCTTTCAAACTGCTAGGTTGGCAGAAGCTGGGACAAGTAACGGGAGCTCACCCCGTTAAGTGGCACCAGGGATTCAAACCGCTGAACTGCCAGCCTTTCGATCGACTTGCTGAGCATCTTAGCCACTGAGCCATCGTGTCCCTATATTGTAGAAGATACTTAGCCCATATTTTTATGTATCTGTTTTTGCTTTTTATTGTTTTGTCGTACAGTGGGCTATGATGTTATTGACTGTTTTATCCAACTTGTCTTTATCATCATTGTTTTACTGTTTTGGTTGTACTCCAATCTGAGCTTTCTCAGGAAAAACCACAATGTGCATGTAAATACATGAGTAACAAATAAATACAATTTAGGACTGATTTATACAAGGTACAGGATGTATTCACGGTAGTTATTTTTATGAGGCACCATGTGGAACGATGGCCTCTCATTTCTAGGGCTCTTAACCTAGCCAGCAAGTTGTCTAAACAACCCAGGTTTCTTGTGAAAAAAAAATTAAGTGTTTAAATGGCTTCTCTTCTCCTTGAACTTTTCTACACAAGTAGTCATTTTTTAAAAAATCACATTCAAGTTACTGCCAATTTGCTTTATTTTTCTCTTCCTCTTTCTTTTGGGCTGTTTATTTGTTATTTAGAAGACTCTAGAAGACTCTTAAGACTAGCCAAGGAGGGAAGCTACCTAGAACTGGTGTCAGCAATCCATGGCTCCGGAGCCGAATGTGGCTCTTTGGGCCCTCTGCTGCGGCTCCCTGTCCCATCAGTGGCTGGCCCCATCTGTCACCCTCCCCTCCCCGTCACTCCCCACCTGGCCTTGGAAATCCAAAAGATACAGAGAGAGTGGGGAGAGGGGGAGAGAGAGACATAGATACACAGAGAGAGAGAGATACAGAGAGAGGGGGGAGAGAGAGAGATACAGAGAGAGACATAGATAGATACAGAGAAGGGGGAGAGAGAGAGAGAGAGTGAGAAAGAAAGAAAGAGAAAAGGTTTTTGTGGTTCCCGGTGTTTTTTAACAACTGATTCTCTGCCCTAATGATCGGCTGGATAGGTGTGGCTAGGGGGGGGTCATGTGACTGGGTGGGAGTGAGTGACATGCAGTTGGCCACGCCCATTCAAGTTTTGTGGCTCCCAGTGTTTTGTTTTTTTTTTCTGTGAGAAACAGGTTCAAATTGCTCTTTGAGCGTTTAAGATTGCAGACCTCTGACCTAGAACTAAGGAGAAATTTCCTGACAGTGACAAAAATAAACCAGTGGAATGGCTTGCCTTTAGAAGTTGTGGATGCTAAATGTTGGAAGTGCCACCAGATACATGGGTCATATTATCATATGTGGTGGACATGCTCAAAGCCAAAAATGTATTGGACAAAAATACATACGTGGTTGGAAAAAAATGATAAAGCAGCACATTGACTTAAAGCCAGAAATATCCTTGTTGGGGATTTTACCCGAAAAATATAATAAGGGGAATGCATATTTAATTATTCATATATTAACTGCAACTAGAATTGTATTTGCACAAAATTGGAAAAGTGAAGAGATTCCCACAGATGAAAATGTGATTAGGAAAATATTAGAATGTGCAGAAATAAATAGACTAACACTAGCAATCAAGGAAAAGGAACAAACTGAATATTATATGACATGGAACTTATTTTATCAATGGTTAAACAATAAAAACAGAAGTTAGAAAAAGGGAAATATAAGACTATTTTAACCAAAATTAGTGAAATAAAGAAGATACGTTAAGCGAGAGAAGCAAATATTATGATTACTATGTTTAATAAAAAACATAAAAAACTGGAAGTAAATGTCAGTTTTCAGCAAAAAAAAAAAATCATAAAACACAGTGACATGCAAACAGCCATAAATATAAGAGCCGAGGTGGCGCAATGGTTAGTGTGCAGTACTGCAGCTACTTCAGCTGACTGCTAGTTCAGCAGATCAGCGGATCAAATCTCACCAGCTCAAGGTTGACTCAGCCTTCCATCCTTCCAAGGTGGGTAAAATGAGGACCCAGATTGTTGGGGCCAATATGCTATTTAGTATACTGGTGTAAGCCGCCCAGAGTCCTCGGAGAGTGGGCGGCATAGAAATATGAATAATAAAATAAATAAATAAATAATTTTTTAAAAAATATAACCTAGTCATTGAGCATCTGAAATGCAGTCATGTGACCACAAGAGGAGTTGGGCGTAGCTTTTGGAACTTTGGAAATGGGTTGTGAACGCCCCAAGGGATGTCCATCATAACCTCAATTGATTGCTCAGCAACCAGTTGTAAATCAAGGACTACCTATAATCCATTCTGGGATCCTTTATGCTCAGTTTATTCAGCTGTCCCCCACCCCACCCCACCATTCAAAGTCAAGCTAAGAATAACAAATCTGGGTGAATTGTGTCTGAGTCCACATGGCTGGCTTGTAGATGTTGCATTCACAGAAAATTGTTGCCCTGGTGAAGACCCCCCCCCCCCCATCTACTGTTGGAAGAAATGAAGAAAATTCCTTCTGGGTTCAGTTCCAAGTGGGGGAAAAGACACTGGATTCATGGAAGTTGCTTGGAAAGAAGGTTTATTGATGAACAGGATCACATGGCTTGAGTTCCTGAGCAGAAAAAGGGCAGAGATGCTGAGAGTGCCTTGGTTTTATGCCCTCTCCGGGCCCCACCCTAGAGCTTTCTGTTCCTGTGTAAGAAATGCACTCTGATTGGTGGTCAGACTCCCAGGGGGCGGGGTCTTAGCTAACTTTGTAGGCTGTCTGTCTCCCAGGCTTGGTTGAGCGTTGCTGGGTGATGCAATCTCCCCAGGTGCCATGTGGTGAGTTCTGTTGCTAGATGGGTAAAGGGTTAATCCTATCTTTGTTATGTAGAATAGACTGGCCCAGGCCTTAATGGCCCATTGACAAGGGGGTGGGGGCAGGGGAAGCTGAGTTTCTGCCACCCTTTTAGGGGAAATATTCTGTCCTTTTAATATTTCCTAAAATCTCTCATTTTCCTAGGAGAGGGGGTGGGTGTTAAATTCCTACACTACCTTCTGAGATCTGGGCGCAGAAAACCAGAAAGAGAATTTTATCTCGGTCTGTATCTCTCTCTGCAGAACTTTCTCAACAATGTCTGTCTGTCTGTCTAAGCACTAAGACATGTCTATCGTCAAATTATAGGCTCCATTTACAAACCTCAGAATGTTCTCACCAACTGCTGGTTGCCAGAAACGGCTGTCTGTTTGCTTGGAATTACTGTCTGGCAAAAAACAATGAATAAATTTTAAGTTTGGAATCCGCTGGTTGGTTTTTGCATGAAACGACAGACACAATTATTGCTGAGGGGAATCGCTGTGCCATCTACTTCTCCTATCTGTTCTGAGCATCCTGAGCTTTATAAACCAGACCAAAAAAGAGAGGGGGTGGGAGGGGAAAGCAAAGAAATCTGCCAACCGTTTAAAAACTCTGGTATTGAGTAAGACTCTTGCTTCAGTCAGCCAGCCAGCTCTGCCTGCTGGTTGTACTTTGGATCTGTGCGTTCAGCGTGATGGTTGATGTCAACTAATCGGGATTGTGACTCTGCTGGACCCCATGTTGAACTACTATTCCCTTTTGCTGAAATTGTGGGTTCCTGCCTGGATACTCCATTCAAAGGCCGGAGGGTAAATTCCAGCTCCAGGGGGTTGATTCTAAACCTGGGACTTTCTCCCATCAACCTCCATAGCTGCAATGAGAAAAAAAAGCAGAGGAGGAGGAGGAGGAGGAGGAGGAGGAGGAGGAGGAGGAGGAGGAGGAGGAGGAGGAGGAGGAAGGAGGAGGAGGAGGAGGAGGAGGAGGAGGAGGAGGAGGAGGAGGAGGAAGAAGAAGAAGAAGAAGAAGAAGAAGAAGAAGAAGAAGAAGAAGAAGAAGAAGAAGAAGAAGAAGAAGAAGAAGAAGAAGAAGAAGAAGAGGAAGAAGAGGAAGAAGAAAAGGAAGAAGTGGAGGAGGAGGAGGAGGAGGAAGAAAAGGAAGAGGAGGAAGAGAAAGAAGAAGAGGAAAAGGAAGAGAAGAGGAAGAAGAGGAGGAGAAAGAAGAAGAGGAAAAGGAAGAGAAGTGGAAGAGGAGCAAGAGGAGGAAGAGGTTCGATTAGTGACCAGTTGAAGTTACAATGGCATTGAAAAAAAGTGATTTATTATCTTTTTTCACACTTGTCAAGCTTGTTTCACACTTGTTTTAGCATGTGGTGCTAAAAATGTTTTAAAGTTCTGAATGCCCAGATAGTATTTGAAAGCAATTCAGACAAGACATTTCTCTAAATCTTTGAACTACAAGAAGGTGGAGGAAGCGCAGCACAATCAGACATGCAAGACTCTGTTAATATGGCCAATCTCAATAAAATTAGTTTTAACTTTTCTGTCGACTTCCTTTCCTGATCTTGTCCACCAACTGGAAGCTGACATGCTGTCTCATATTTAGATAGGGAATTTTGTAGGCTGGTACAGTTGAGTAAAATGGTAACGTTACTTTGGAGTCCAGTTCAACTCTAGGTGACTTCAAGGACACATCTCTAATTTTCCTTGGTAGTACAGACAGTCCTTGACTTATGACTGGTCATTTAATGACCGATCAAAGTTACAGTGGTTTCAGAAAGAGTGCTTTACAGCACTTACCATAAAACATTTCCAATCATCATAAATCACACACACAGAGACACACACTTTCATGGGACCTCACTTTGAACTCTTGGCAACTGGCTCACATTTACAACCAGTTGCAATCATGCGATCACCTATTCACCATTTGCAAGTTTGTCTCTTGGCTTCCCCAGAAGGATAATGGGGAAGCCAGCAGGGAAGGTTGCAAACAGAGGGGATGGAGGGGAGAGGAAATCTTTGGCAGGCTGCAGGAATCAAGTTGAAGTCATGAAGATTTCCATACTGTTCCTGAAGGCCCATGAAGGATTTCCCCTCCGTGCACAGAGGGGAGCTGAATCTTCAGTGGGCTGCAGGAACATTTGAGAGTGACCCTTTGGCTGAACAACATGGGAGATTGCTTAATGACTGCAACTGGGAGGGCCAGAATTGCGGTCGTTCATTGAAGCAATCACATGTACATCTTAATAATCACTTCATTCAACGTCTTACTAAGGCTTTATAGAGTGGTATTAGTACTTCACTTAATCTTGATTGTATCCCTCTGTTAATGCAACGTAGGATTGCAGTGGCTTTTTTTGGCTGCCACCGTATACTGCTGGCTCATATTTAATTGGTTGTCCAATTAAAAACTCCAATATCCCTCTCACAATTATTGCTATTAAGCCTGGTTTCACCCAGCCTATATGTGTACTTTTGGTTTATCTTGCCTAAATGTAAGACTTTACTTTTCTCTACACTGAAGTTCATTTTGTTAGATATGGCCCAGTGTTCAACTCTGTCAAGATCCCTCTGGATCTTCTTGAGCCAATCTTCAAGGGTGTTAGCTATTCCTGCCAGCTTAGTATCTTCTGCAAATTTGGTAAGTTCCCCTTCTATTACCTCATCTAAGTCATGGTTGTAGGTCAAAGACTACCTGTAATATAATAGTGGTGCCTTTTTCTATGATTCTTTAAATCTTTAAATTTCCCAATCTAACCTACTATAACAGAGGTGGAATTCAGGAGGTTCTGACCAGTTCTGGAGAACCGGTAGCGGAAATTTTGAGTAGTTTGGAGAACTGGTAAATGCCACCTCTGTTGAGTAGTGGGTGCAGACAGAGGACACAGGACATGTCCGGCAGTTCAACAGCTCTATTCAGCTCCAGTAACAGCAATGGCAATGCGAGCCGCGGCAGCCCTTTTTAAACCGGAGCTGTCTGCGGCTTCAGCCACTGATGCAGGCTTAATTTTCCCGCTCTAGCTACTGGCTCCTGATTGGTCCCTATGCCCGTCTATTCAATACTTAGCACCCTCTGATTGGCCCCACCACCATCTATTCTCTGCCTCCTGAGTCCCAGCTGATTGGGAGGAAATGGGGAATTTGCAGTAACCTTCCCCTGGAGTGGGGTGGGAATGGATATTTTACAGTATCCTTCCCCTAGAATAAGGTGGGAAGGGAGATTTTACAGTATCCTTCCCCTGTCTTGCCCACCAAGCCACGCCCACAGAACCAGTAGTAAAAAAAAATTGAATCCCACCAAAATATTTGTATTTTGAAGCTGTCTCTTATCCAAGTTCAAGCCCTCCTGCTGAGATTTTTTGAGATCAATCAAAGTCGGTTGAGTAGTGCCCACCTGGCTGAGCGGTGCAGTAGAAACCAGTGCCAAAAGAAGAACAGGTAACTCATGCCGATCTATGAGTAACCTATTTGATCATTTTTCCTTTAATGCACTCTTTTTATCATGGCCTAACAGGAGCAGACAAAAACCACACAAATATAAATGTCTAAGTAGCAAATCAAGTGTGAATATAAACTGTGGAACAAAACCCGGGCATGACACTCACAATTCCATGTGAAAGAAAATACTCTCCCCTTGGGCACTCTGTATATAGCGACGTAGTGATGACAGATTGCGAAACTGCACGGATCAAAATGCTGTGGCTTAAATCTTATATTTTACTGGGCAGACCACATTTGAATAAATAATTCTTTAATGCATTTCAGATGTGAAGGCAAGAAGGATTCAACATCAATTAAGTGGAAGGATTTCTAGTATCTCCATTGCTAAATGGGGATTTTTTTAAAAAAGAAAAAAATGATTGTTTTCCTAATGAACGATTTAGAAACCTTCCTAGTTGTTTGTACATATGTTGCAAAATAACTTGGATTGTATGTCCACTGAAAATGGGTAGGTGTGAATCAAAAACTATTAAGTGATCTGGCAATCTTGAACAAGATATTCACGTTTTTATGTAATTTCTATTCCCTGAAGGAGCCACCGCTGACAGCAACTGACAGTTCCTTGTATATCTGCCCTGTAACATCTTAGTGATAAACTTTCCAGGTCTGGGCTAATCTCCTTGTCATGTCTATCTATTGACAGGAGGAGGAGGAAGGAGAAGGAGAAGGAGAAGGAGAAGGAGAAGGAGAAGGAGAAGGAGAAGGAGGAGGAGGAGGAGGAGGAGGAGAAGAAGAAGAAGAAGAAGAAGAAGAAGAAGAAGAAGAAGAAGAAGAAGAAGAAGAAGGAGAAGGAGAAGGAGAAGGAGAAGGAGAAGGAGAAGGAGAAGGAGAAGGAGAAGGAGAAGGAGAAGGAGAAGGAGAAGGAGAAGGAGAAGGAGAAGGAGAAGGAGAAGGAGAAGGAGAAGGAGACAACTAGTTAGAGGGAATGGAGTAATTGGAGAGACATTTGAGAGAGAAATGAAGCGTACAGAGCAATTGTTGGAGGTGGCTTCCTTAGAAGAAGGGAAGACACAGATGGACAAGAGCTCCATGCAAGGCTCAAAACTAGGAAGAAGGGACCCGGCTGACTGCAGGTAGTCAGTCAGTTTCCTCCTGCTGGTAGTTGGTAAAGAAGGCCTGATTTGGCCTTCTCCAAAGGAGAAGCAAAAGGTGTTCAAATGAGTTGGAGGACACTCTCCAGTAACTCTACCCTTTTTTCCTTTCTTTTCATACATTCTCTCTCGACAAGTCCCAAAAGACAGGAAGGAGATGGAGAGAAAGGGGGAGAAAGCAGGAGAGACAGAGCGAGAGAGTTATTTGGAGGGAGATCTGGAAGGAAACCCACCACACCAGGACTGTGTTGTTAAAACACCTGCCGGAAATAAAATGTACATAGTAAAAACTATGAAAGCCTCCACTCTCTTCTCCTTCTGCATCCATGGTCATTTTTGCAAAGACCCAACCTCCATTCAGAAATGAACCCCATCACACTGTCACACTTTTGTAATCCAGGTTGAAAAGTGTTATAAGACGCATGCAAAAGTTTAGGCATCCTGATCAAATTTATTTCCACGAATCCCTACAGCAGAGGTCTTCAAACTTGGCAGCTTTACGACTTGTGGACTTCAACTCCCAGAATTCTCTGGCTGGAGAATTCTGGGAGTTGAAGTCCACAAGTCGTAAAGCTGCCAAGTTTGAAGACCTCTGCCCTACAGCAACCAAAGCTGACCTCTACAAAGTACAAAATTAAGCATGACATCTTTTCAAAGCAAAACTAGAAAGACCCTTAACAGGCTAAGGGAAACATGGCAGTTGTTATTTCTGCCAAAGGAGATGTTACAAAACACAGACAGAAAGTGTGTCCAAACTGTTATAGCTATGATAATCATTGTCTTGTTAGTTTAAATCTATAAACAATTGGATGTTAAAAAGTAGACATGTCCTATTTAACTTCTGCTATGTAGAACAGAACAGAATATTCGAGTCGGAAGGGACCTTGGAGGTCTTCTAGTCCAACTCTATACCATTTCACACAAATATATTATCCAATCTCTTCTTAAAAAATGTCCAGTGTTGGAGCATTCACAACTTTGAGAGGCAAGTTGTTCCACTGATTAATTGTTCTAACTGTCAGGAAATTTCTCCTTAGTTCTAGGTTGCTTCTCTCCCTGATTATTTTCTATCCATTGCTTCTTGTATTTATGGTACCAAGAGTTGAGCTCCATTCAAGAGTATCTTCGGATCTTTAGCTTTACAAAACATTTATGGTATGCTCAGGAGTGGCCTTCAGATCCTTTAGCAATGGGCTCGCTGCCCCATTGTTGGGTGGGCGTGGCCATGGTGGGCGTGGCCTAGTTGGCCACCTGCACCATGGCAGGGGGGGCATTTTTCACCCTCCCCAGGCTCCAGAGGTTTTCCTCGAGCCTCCGGGAGGGCGAAAAATGCTTCCCCCGGGGTCCGGAAGTCCTCCGGAAGCCGGAAAAGGCCCATTTCTAGCATTCTGGAACTTATGGTAGGCCTGTTTTTTGCCCTTCCAGACTCTCCACGCAGCCCCTGCACTTACCTGGAATGATGAACCGGCTGCGTGGAGACTCCTGGAAGGAGAGGGGAGGGGAGGGGAGCGGAGGGGAGGGGAGGGGAGTGCATAGCCAGCCAGGGGTGGCATTTGGGGGTTCGCCGAACTCCAGCGATCCTTGGCTAGAGGATTGCCTGAACCCTGCCGAACCCCCAGGAGCCCACCCCTTGGTATGCTGCCTTTTTGTGAATTAAGCCAAATTCAGAATATGGATATTGTCATAAATATGCAGAATATAAAGGAGAAAGCTGTATTGTTGGATGCACCAAAGCATATCATTTGTTTATCTAATGCCATGTTAATGGACAGCTGCCTAGCCTCTTTGCCATCATACCTGCTGATGAAATTATGTACACCATGTCAAACAAGTTGAGACCAGAGGGGAAGGGGAGGAATGATATTGTTTGGATAACACAACAGTGTTGATTAGCCTTTGTGATGTTATTACCGCATCTTGACAAGGTTATTACTTCCTGCAATGGAAGGCACGGACCAATCATTCATTTTACTTTTGCACATGTTGTACAGATGTTGCAGAAGGGGCTCTTGGAGCAAAATCCTTCTTTAGAAGTCCACTTATGGAAGCATGAAACTGATTATAGACCCCTAAAAGTATTCACTAGACTCAGAGTTAATAATGTGCATTTCTGATCACATTTGATGAGCAGGTGATCTGTATTACAGTGGCTTAAAACACAGGATGCACGTCCATAAAAAATGAACATGGAACACATCTGTTGAAATAATATTAATTTTCCGATGAGTTATCTTCAGGTCTATTTAACTTGTCTTTTGAAATCAATTAATAAGATGTGGACAAGATCCAGATTTCGTTTTTAATCAGATACACTTTTTAACTGCATTTTCTCTTTCCCAGCTGACATTTATAAAAATAATTTCAATAACAAACCAAACACCATAAAGTCACATGATCATCTGCTTGGCAATAAGAATGATCTGATTAAGTGTTACATTGAGGCAGGGGTGGGTTCTAAAAATTTTTACTACCGGTTCTGTGGGCGTGGTTTATTTTGTGGGCATGGCTTGGGGGGGTAATGTAACTGGGTGGGCGTGGCCAACTTTTTTCTTTTTTACTTTTAAAAGCATTTTTTCTACAACCTTAAGAGGTTGCAGAAAAAAATGCTTTGAAAAGCCTCTGCCGATCAGGCAACTCAGCTGAGATCGTCAGAGGCTTTTCAAAGCATTTTTTTTACCACCTCTTCGGCCGAAGAGGTTGCAGAAAACAATGCTTTGAAAAGCCTCTGACGTTCCCAGCTGAGCCACGGGATCATCAGAGGCTTTTTTTTTTTTTACTTTTAAAAGCATTTTTTCAGCCGAAGAGGTTGTAGAAAAAATGCTTTTAAAAGTTTTTTTTTTTAAAAGCCTCTGATGAGGTGGGCGGGGTAAGCGAGCAGCGACCGGGCCGGGGACCAGTTCGGGGGCGTGGCCAGCCAATGTTATTACCGGTTCTCGGAACTACTACAAATTTTTACTACTGATTCTTGCGAACCGGTGTGAACCAGGAGCAACCTACCACTGCATTGAGGGAACCTGTGCAGGTTCTAAATTTAATTGTCAGAATCCTAGGGCAATGGGAAATATTTACCTGTATACAGGTAGTCCTTGATTTACAAGTTTATTTAGCGAAGTTACAACAGCACTGAAAAAGGTGATTTATGACCATTTTTCACACTTATGACCATTCCAGCATCCCCAGGGTCATGGGATCAAAATTCAGACATTTAGCAACTGTTTCACATTTATGACGGTTGCTGTATCCTGGGGGCATGTAATCATCTTTTGCAACCTTCCAACAAGCAAAGTCAATGGAGAAGCCAAATTCACTTAACAGCCATGTTACTAACCTAACACCTGCCGTGATTCACTTAACAGTTCTGCCAAGAAAAGTCATAACTTGGAGCAAAACTGACTTATCAAATGTCTCACTTAGCAACAGAAATTTTGGGCTCATTTGTGGTTGTAAGTCAAGGACCACTCATATTAGTCCTATTAATTTAACTTATTACAATTGTTAGAACAGTTGTAAAGTTTTAAGGCTCAGTAAAAGCTCAATAAAAGTAATATCTGAAACAAATGTAAACTTCTGAGTCATCCTTTTACAGTTTGTATCTCAGATTGGAGCTGATTTTTATTCTTTGATCTTCTTTTCATTATGCAGCACAGTAACCCCACATTTTCTTTGGCCACTGGCAGATTGCATCATTTTTATGCTTCAAAATGCAAGGGGAAACCTCTAGCACAGCTCCATCTTATCTGTAATTCCTCCTTCCCTGAGCACTGACAAAGAGGAGGGTATCGAGGAGACTTGAAATCCCCAACAGAATAACAGAGTTGGAAGGGACCTTGGAGGTCTTCTAGTCCATTCCCCTGGTCAAGCAGGAAGCCCTATACCATTTCAAACCAATGTTTGTCAAATCTCGTCTTTAAAATATTCAATGATGGAGCACCAACAACTTCTGGAGGCAAGCCATTGCACTGATTCATTGTTCTCACTGTCAGGAAATTTCTCCTTATTTCAAGGTTGGTTCTCTCCTTGATTCGTTTCTATCTGTTGCTTCTTGTTGTGCCTTCAGGTGCTTTGGAGAATTGATTGACCCCCTTCTTCTTTGTGGCTGCCCCTCAAATATGGAAAGACTGCTATCATGTCACCCCTAGTCCTTCTCTTCATTAGATTAGACATATCCAATTCCTGCAACCATTCTTCATATGTTTTTGCCTTCAGTCCCCTAATCATCTTTGTTGCTCTTCTCTGCACTCTGCACTTTGAAGTCTCAGTATCTTTTTTGGTGACTAAAACTGGATGCAATATTCAAAATGTGGTCTTACTAAGGCATTATAAAGTGGTACTAACAGGAAAGCTTTCTTTGTGCCCCTACATTTCTGGTTGGGTCAGACAAAAGACGAAGGACATTTTAGGGAACTGATCCTTCAAAGATAACAGGGGGAAATATGTTAAATATGCCCCAGAATAGAATAGAATAGAATAGAATAGAATAGAATAGAATAGAATAGAATAGAATAGAATAGAATAGAATAGATTTTTTTTTGGCCAAGTGTGATTGGACACACAAGGAATTTGTCTTGGTGCATATGTTTTCAGAGTACATAAACTGAGAGCATATGCACCAAAGACAAATTCCTTGTGTGTCCAATCACACTTGGCCAAAAAAAAATCTATTCTATTCTATTCAATTCGATTTGATTCTGTTATAAATTATTGAGTGGTGCAGTGGCTTAGAGATGAAGCTCTCACCTCACAATCAGGAGGCTGTGAGTTCCATCCTAGGTAAAGGCAGATATTTCTCTCTCTGGGCACAATGAGACTATAATTGCTAAAAAAACAAAACCTCTGCATTGGCGAACAGGAAGGGCATCCTGTCACTCAGCTCCATTCAGTTGCCCAGACTCCAGTTTTCAGTTTCAGTTTCAGTTTCACTCCATCCCACAAGGGATTATGGGGTCATTAAAAGAAGAAGATGATGATGATATCGGTTATAAATTATTAGCACATTGACAAACATTTCCATTACTGTATGACTGGGATTTGAAAGAGCAGATAGAAAGAATATCCATGATATTGACTTATAAGCCATTGAACAAAAAAAAAAAAATATTGAAGTCTTCACTTAAACCGAAATTGGGTCTATAATTACATGAAACATTGGGATTGGGCTCAGAATAATCAACCCAGATGCAGAGTCAGTTACACTCTGGGATATAAGGCCAGAACCTGCAAGATTGGAGCTGAATAAGCAGAAAAGGATGGTAAATAGTTGAAGAATCTGACTGATTTTGGGGGTGGGGAAGGATATAGAGGAGACAGACAAGTCGAAGCACGCAGCTCATGCTGGGTAACTCCATGAACAATTACTCTCTGAAGACTACGCCTAACGTACAATTATTGTTTATGCTGGAATCCAAGGACACGGCCATGTTCCAGCCTAGGAAGGAAGTATGATCCTTCTAACTCAGTGTTTCTCAACCTTGGAAGCTTGAAGATGGGTGGACTTCAACTCCCAGAATCCCCCAGCCAGTTCAAGCTTCCAAGGTTGAGAAACACTGTTCTAACTGATTCAACGCAAGAGAATAAGGGTTCAGCCCAGGAGACCTCTGGACCCAATCCCACCCACCTCCTTTGCTATCTTTTGCTTCCCAAAATATGTTCTGCGTGACCAGCTCAAAGATGAGGAACTTGCCAGAGGTTGCTTAACATGAGGTCCCAGAGTCTTACCATTGACTATATACCAGCTGTACTTGCCAGAAGTTATAGTCCAAGAACATCTGGAGCAGTGGTGAAATCCAAATTTTTTTTACTACCGGTTCTGTGGGAGTGGCTTGGTGGGGGTGGTGTGGCTTGGTTGGCGTGGCAGGGGAAGGATACTGCAAAATCTCCATTCCCACCCCACTCCAGGAAAAGGATACATGGCGCTCCCATGTGACTCCTCTCCTGCGCGACCTGCATTGGCTTCCGGTGGACTTCCGGGTGTGCTTCAAGGTGTTGGTGATCACCTTTAAAGCGCTCCACGGCTTAGGGCCAGGGTACTTACGGGACTGTCTTCTGCCACCAATTGCCTCCCACCGGCCAGTTCGCTCCCACAGAGAGGGCCTCCTCAGGGTGCCGTCGGCCAGACAATGTTGGCTGGCAACCCCCAGGGGGAGAGCCTTCTCTGTGGTGGCACCTACTCTCTGGAAAAATCTACCCCCAGAGATACGAGTGATCCCAGACCTCCAAACTTCTCGTCGGGCCCTTAAAACCTACTTCTTTCAATTAGCCAGGCTGTCCTGATTTTATGGTGGGTTTTTAGAATTTGAAATTGGTTTTAAATTGAAATGTTTTAAATTATGGGCCAAATTATTTAATTATTTTAAATCTATTTTAACTTTTGTGTATAAAGTGTTTTACTTTGGCTGTTCACCGCCCTGAGTCCGAAAGGAGAAGGGCGGTATAGAAATCTGAAAAATAAATTAAATAAATAAATAAAATCCCCATTCAGGAGTAGGGCGGTATAGAAATTTAAATAAATAAAATAAAATAATAAATAAATAAAACAAATTCCCTCCCCACTCCTGGGGGAAGAATATTGCAAAATCTCCATTCCCACCCCACTCTGGGGCTAGCCAGAGGTGGTATTTGCTGGTTCTCCAAACTACTCAAAATTTCCGCTACGGGTTCTCCAGAATCTGCTGGATTTCACCCCTGATCTGGAGGGCCAACCTTGGAACTTCTACATTTTCCAGTTCAGCATAGGGAAGAACATGACTGTGAGATAAGCATTTGGAGAGTGATAAGATAAAAGCTTTCACAGCTGAGTTATAGATCAAAGGCAGCTGAGGCTATGGCCACCTTCTAGGACCACCCAAAATAGACATTTTGAATTAACTATGATAGGAGATCTGGTGAGACTTTGCTCCTGTGCTTATAAAAAATTACATTTTGTTCCTTGCTGAAAGCTCACTTTAAATTAATCTCAAACTGGCTTCTTTCCGCTTATAAGAAATCCTATTAATACCTTTGTCTTCGGAACATCTATCCCCGGCAATGGCTACCAAATCCTTTTATTATTTGAATAGGAGTCAGAGAAATTCTTACTTTAATCTAAGACCTCTACTAAGGGCATCTTGCATGTGATTCTATAAAAAAGATTTATTCAAATGATATATTCTGGATTGACATGATGTTGTTCAATGAATCGGGCTTCCTGATTGACTTTGCTTGTCAGAAGGTTGCAAAACCTGATTGCATGACTCCTGGGACGCTGCAGCCATTATAAATATAAACTTAGAACTTAGAATTCTTTATTGGCCATGTGTTATTGGACACACAAGGAATTTGTCTCCGGTGCATAAACTCTCAGTGTACATACAAGCAACAAGTGATAGATCATGATCATAATTATGATCTGTTGCCAAGCAACTGAATTTTGATCATGTGACCATGGGGAGTCTGCAACAGGTGTAAGTGTGAAAAACAATCATAAGTCACTTTTTTCAGTGCCATTGTAATTTTGAATGGTCACTAAACAAATACCGTAGTTATAAGTCAAGGACTACCTGTACCAGTGGTGGGTTTCACTTACCTTTGCTATCGGTTTGCTCGTGTGCGCGAGCTTGCTTCGCTCACACGCGCACCACTACTGCACATGTGCAGAAGCTTCTGCGCATGCTCAGAGCGTATTTGATGACGTCCGGGCAGGTGGGCGGAGCCTCCCACCACCACTGCTACCAATTCGCCCGAACCGGAGCGAACCGGTAGCAACCCACCACTGACCTGTACCCAGAAGTGAGCGAATAATTTTTGAAAACTGTCAGAATGACAGTTGTGATGGTTTTCAGCCTTTGGAAATAATAAAACTAGGAAAAACCTTTTTAAAAATATGGCTTGTGTGAAATTCATTATTGGTAAATAAAACCTGTAATGCACCAGATGCTAACAGATATAGTGCACGTAGCAGGCCAAATCAGGGTCTCTTTCCTGATTTAAATTGGCCTTCCTAAAACACAGCTCCAGTGCTTTTTCAAACAAATACTAAACCATTTTTTCTAAGAAGATCACTTAAGATTTGACAGTTGCTGTAGAAAACAGGGATTAGGGATTAGGCAGACACATGCCTCTGCAAAAGCCAGATATACTTAAAATGTGACTATATATCTTGTTTACTTAGCCCTAATAATTGCAGGATTAATATTAGGAAGTGTGTTAAATTTACATACAGTTGCCTGAGAAAGACACTCTTTGCAAATAAGCTTATGACACCATTTCTTTTTTTCCTGTATTCCCTTTCCTTTAGTAACGTCACTCTTCTTAGTGATGATTAAATAGGAAGAGTTTACAATGCATTTATTTCCTACTATTAAGTTATGCTGTAAATGGCTATGGAGGAAGGACGGACGGACGGGCGGACGGAAGGAAGGAAGGAAGGAAGGAAGGAAGGAAGGAAGGAGGGATCTAATCTATAGAATGTCAAACCTCCCTGTCAAATTAAAATTTCTCCTGACTGAGGACAATGCTGACACTTAAATCTTACATTTGCCATGAGAACATATGGCAAAAATTACCTCACACACAAGAGGGCCTAGAATGTTTGTTCTAACTACATTTATGAATCTTGCACATTATAACTTTTATAATTGCCAACTTTTTCTTCTCTTCTCATCATAATTACAGGGCAAGAATCTTAGACCAGTTTGAAGGACCATTCTAGCACAGGTGTGTGTGTTTTTGTGTGTATTCAAGCCAGGGTGGGTTCTAAATTTTTTTACTACGGGTTCTGTGGGCATGGCTTATTTTGTGGGCGTGGCTTGATGGTCATGTGACAATTATTTAGGATTTAGCAGAGGTACTGGTCTACCAGGCTTTAACTGCTTGCAGAGCTGTACCAGTCTACTCATTTATTTTTTGCAGGCACTGATCTATTCATGTATTTTTGCAGGCACTGATCTACTCATGTATTTTTGCAGGCACTGATCTACTCATGTATTTTTGCAGGCACCAGTCTACTCATTTGTTTTCTTTTAACACTGATCAGCTGTAGGGCGGCCCTTTGAAGCCCCGGCGGCAAGAGTTTAAACAGTTTTTTTCCCTCTAGCCATCAGCTGGGACTCAGGGGGCAGCAATAGATTGGGGGTGGGGCCAAATAAAAGGTAAGAATAACGCGGGGGCGGGGGGGCGGGGGGCAGAACCGGTTCGGTGACATCATATCGTCACCATTACCAGCTCGTGAGAACCGGGCTGAACTGGGAGGAATCCACCACTGATTCAAGCTAATCTTCCAAAGGATCACTATTTCAGCAAGACAAAACCAAAAAATATTTCCAACTCAACAGTGCTTACAGAAAAGAGAATGAAGGTTTTTAGAATGGCACTCATAGTCCTCAGACTTGAATACTGTTAGTATTGCAATAATTTGCTTAGTCACCATTGGAAGTTACAACAGCACTTTTAAAAAAGTGACTTATGGCCACTTCTCACACTTACGACCGTTACAGCATCTCCTTGGTCCACGTGATCAAAATTCAGACACTTGGCAACTGACTCATATTTATGACAGTTGCAGTGTCCCGGGTCACCTTTTGTGAACTTCTGACAAACAAAACGCCATGGAGAAACCAGATTCACTTGACAACTGGGATACTAACTTAACAACTGCAGTGATTCATATAACGACTGTGGCAAGAAAGGTAATAAAATGGGGCAGAACTCACTTAACAACTGTCTCGCTTAGCAACAGAAATGTTGGGTTCAATTGTGGTCATAAGTTGAGGACTACTTGTATTTCTGAGAATCTGCAGGGAGAACTGAACTACGCAGACTGAAAAGGTGGCCTAAGGATATTTCCAGTGGTGGGATTCAAATAATTTAACAACCGGTTCTCTGCCCTAATGACCAGCTGGGTAACGTGGCTTGGTAGTCATGTGATCATGTGGGCATGGCCAACTCAACGTCACTCACGTCAATGGGCACTTCACCTTAGCTGTTACAATGTAATAAGGGTTATCCGTAGAGGCAGTTTCTGTAAGCAGGGCAATAAAGATTAGGCTAGAAACAACACCAGAATGTTTCCTTCTTGCCTTCCTTACAGGATTAGCCCTGTAAAGTGGGAAAAAACAAAATAAAATTTTTTCCAACAACTGGTTCTCCGAACTGCTTAGAAAGTTAACAACCGGTTCTCTGGAATAGGTGTGAACTGGCTGAATCCCACCACTGGATATTTCTGAACTAAAAGACTTCTGCAAAGAAGAGTGGGAGAAAAATCCCCAAGCGTGAACAGAGTTGACCCCAGCAAATACTTGGAAGTTGATATTTCTGCTAATGGAGGTGTTGCAAAAATATTTCCAAATTTCTGCAAAAGAAATGGTCTGGTTCATTGCTCCCTTATTTTGAATCTGTTAATAGCTACATAGTAGATATTACAATAAATTGTAAGGATTTTAATAATGTTTTACTTTTACTTGATTTACTTTATGAAATGTAACAAACAAAGTATAACGAATGCAGCAGAGGTAATGCAATAAAATGTACATTAAAACAAACTAAAACTAAAGAAATCCATGCACCTAACAGTAACAGAGTTGGAAGGGACCTTGGAGGTCATCTAGTCCAACCCCCTGCTCACACAGGAGACCTGTACTAGGGATTTGAACCGCCGAACTGTCGACCTTTCTGATCGACAAGCTCAGTGTATTAACCACTGAGCCACCTAGTCACCACATGGAAATAAAAATATCCATGAAATACTAATACTTACATATTTAACTAATATGAAATTTTAATATTTAATAATAATTAGCTAATAATTAATAAGAATTAGTTAATATATAATTAACTCTGGACTATATACAAGATTGTCTATTTTTCTTTTTTACAAATTCAATAGTTTAATTCAGTCTCCTGGGCTTTCATAAATGCTTGAAAATGGAGGCAGAGCAAAGAGGTTTCGTGTAGCGTTATAGTTTAATAGGTTGAAACGTCTAGAAAAAAATTGTGTATTATTTGTTGATTCCCCCCCTCGCTGCGCATGGTGTAAATTGTCTCTAATTCCTCTGTACCAGTGTTTCTCAACCTTAGCAACTTAACGATGTCTGGACTTCAGTTCCCAGAATCCCCTAGCCATCATGCTGGGAAATTGAATTCCAGACATCTTAAATTTGCTAATGTTGAGAAATCCTGTGCAAATCAGGAAATGGTGGTTTATGCCATTCTTCCAGCATAATATAGGGTTGTGCGAGGATATTCTCTTTCTTTCAACATTTCTCGGGACATATGGGTATAATATCAATGTAGAAATTTCCATTGCTTCTTTTTTTATATAGTCTTTAAGGGAGTTACAGGCATTTCGTGCCACCGTTAGCATCTCATCTGTAACTGGTCTCAGGGTAGAGACGTATTGGTACTTTGAGAAGCCTCTTCTGACGTCAAAGCCAGAGATGATGAGCAGAGTTTGCCTTAATGGCCTCCTTATCCACCGAATTCAGTGATTTTTTCCCCTCCCACATTGGACTGAATGACTTCTGTTGGCTAATATGGGAGGAGGGAAACGAGTGATTTCAGAGACATCATGTCCACCTAAAAAAAAACCCAAAACCCACATTCCCTTGACTCTGTTAACCACCACAAGCTGCAGAAAGAGAGATGCTACTGAAAACCTTTTTGGAAGGGCTGCTTTTGGGAAGACATGCCAGAAACCACAATCCAACCCGTAAGCAAAGCCAACATACAAAAATTAATTTTGCTGAAAAACTTAATTCAATTAATTTAATAAAGGGCAGTTAATCCGATACTTCCTCCTGCAATTAATCATTTTTCCATCATGTTAAAATTACAGGGCAATCATTACTTTTGGATGAATTTTCAGCTTTCATGCTTCCTCTCTCTAATTATTCCACAGGAAAAGGATGGATGGATGGATGGATGGATGGATGGATGGATGGATGGATGGATGATTGGAGTATCTCCCTGTTATTCATCCACCCCATCCATCCATCATTTTGAAGATGGGAGGAAGTCACACCAAATACAAAAGCTCCCAAACCATATCAAAAGACCAATTTTCAGGCAGTCAGACCAAAAATGATGGGGATTTATTCAACATTTTAGGCCCTAAATGTTTTCTGGGGGAATCATATATTTTTTTCTTTTGCCCTCGCTCTCTGCCTCCCAGAAAATAAACAGAGCAGAGTAGATAAATTTTGTCTAAACTACAATACAACATGAGAATTGTTGAATTAACTCTAGAGAAGGGAAGGTCATTTGTCTTAGGTTAAGGCATTTTTTTCCTTCTGCTATCTGCTCCTAATTTATATCAATCCTCCTTCTAAAGGTCAGCCTTCCCTATCGTACGGTTTTCCAGTTGTTTGAGACTTCACCTTCCATTCTCTCCTGCCAGAATTGCCAACACATGACCAATAGTCAGTTAAGAGAGCCAGAATCCTACCTACCTATAAACTTAGTTCTGCAAAGCTGTTCCATGGAATCCTCATAGATAATTGAAATATTGGACAAGCACCAGTTTGTTGAATGCAATGCATGAACCATTAGTGGGGTGGACCCAATTACTCTACCACTTCCTGATCTGTTGACGACAATGAGCTGTAGTGTGTGGACTTACTCTGTGTGCTCTCTTTTCCATCACTTTTGCTTGTTCCATGTCTAAAATATTGCTAATCCGAGGTCGCATCCTTCTGCCTTTCTTCCCAAGCTCTCATACTTAAAGGTGTCTTCCTAGTAGCTAACCAAGTCCTAAGCTTTGTCGATCACTTTCATGTATTTCCCATTGATCAATCTCTTTTCTGTTATACTTAAAAAACCTGCTTCACTAATCCTTGCTCAAGTCAGATTCTTAGTCTCAGGAATGCTCAGATAAGAAACAGAACACCTCAACCTCCTACTTAAATGAGCTTCATGTTACTGTGTAGACTGTGCACAATGAGTGGAGGCATGATTGTGCAAGCTTATTTGGACTTCAGTAAGGCATTTGATAAAGTAGACCATAACCTACTACTTGATAAAATAGAAAAATTTGGGTTAGACAGCATCACCACCAGATGGATTTGTAAGTGGCTGACCAACTGCACATATGTAATCCTCAATGGAACTGCATCTACATGGAGGGAAGTATGCAGTGGGGTACCTCAAGGCTCTGTTTTAGGCCCAGTACTCTTCAAAATCTTCATCAATGATTTGGACGAGGGGATAGATGGGGAACTCATCAAATTTGCAGATGACACCAAGCTAGCAGGAATATCCAATACTCCAGAAGATAGGCTTAAAATCTTGACAGACTTGAACATTGGGCACTATCTAACAAAATGAAATTCAATGGTAAAACAGTAAGGTTCTACATTTAAGTAAGAAAAAATACACAGGTATAGTATAGTGGTACCTTGCTCAATAGTGGTGACTGTGAAAGGGATCTTGGAGTCCTAGTGGACAATCATTTAATTATGAGACAGCAGTGTGCAGCAGCTGCCAAAAAAGCCAACACAGTTCTAGGCTGCATAAACAGAGGGATAGAATCAAGATCATGTGTAATGTTAATACCACTTTACAATGCCTTGGTATGGCCACACTTGGAGTACTGCATCCAGTTTTGGTCACCACGGTGTAAAAAAGATTTTGAGACTCTAAAGAGTGCAGAGAAGAGCAACAAAGATGATTAGGGGATTGGAGGCTAAAACATATAAAGAACGATTGCTGGAACGGGGTATGTCTAGTTTGATGAAAAGAAGGACTAGGAGTGACAAGATAGCAGTGTTCCAATATCTCAGGGGCTGCCACAAAGAAGAGAGAGTCAAGCTATTCTCCAAAGCACCTGAGAGTAGGACAAGAAGCAGTGGGTGGAAACTAATCAAGGAGAGAAGCAACTTAGAACTAAGGAGAAATTTCCTGACATAGAACAATTAATCAGTGGAACAACTTGCCTCCAGAAGTTGTGAATACTCCAACACTGGAAGTTTTTTAGAAGAGATTGGATAACCATTTGTCTGAAGTGGTGTAGGGTTTCCTGCCTAAGCAGGGGGTTGGACTAAAAGACCTCCAAGGTCCCTTCCAACTCTGTTCTGTTATTCTGAGCCCCTTACTCTACCTATTGGCCAGCTATGAGCTATGACCTCTCTTATTTGACCATTCCCTAGGCAGCATCTCTTTGCTCCATCTCCTAAGGTATTTCCCACATACTGCTATACATAGTTTACTCACATTTGTGAATTTGGGTGACTGAATATCCCAGCAACGTAACTAGACCTCCAAGGCGGTGGTGGGTTGCCCCCGCTTTGGACCGGTTTGCAAAAAACAGTAGTAAAACCGGTGGGAGGCTCCGCCCACCAACCCGGACGTCATCATAGGTGATCTGCGCATGCGTGCGTGCTCCCGATGCAAACTGGTAGTAAAGGTATGTAGAACCCACCCCTGCTCCAAGGCCCGTATTTTCCCTGACAGAGACAACAGGGAGCCACATGACATAACCTTGAAAGCTTAACACCCTACAGCCAAAAGCTAAAGCTAAACTTCCAAGCAAGCTTGCGTAATCCTGCCTCCACTCATCATGCGCAGCTGTTCTCGATCCAAAAATGAGAAGGATAGCACCACAGAGACTGGACTCCATACTGTGCTGTGCCATAGATTTCAATCATTATTAAATGAATTTTTAAAATTGGCTAACTTTGCAAACCACACTAAGCCATAAATTAAATCGCAATCATTTTGTCTGTCCGGGTGCCAATTAAAAGACAGTTCCGCTTCTTCTGCAGGAGGCCCCCTCACTGCTGCAATTTAGGAGGAGAGTTGGAGCATATATTTATACCTGACTCTTTTAGAGTTTTATGTTACATGTGTGTATATGTGTATGTATGTACCGTATGTATGTATGTATGTATAACCGTCCAGAATGATTCAGGATTGCACAACATATAAATTGTCTTAAACCAATAAATATAAACAAACCATGATTTGCAACCCATAATGGCTGGGTTTATATCCCACATCTACCCACAGACAAGACGAGAGTAAATTGATGTGATGGCTGCTGTACAGCTTTATATCACCTGAATGTGCTGAAAGTTATTTCTGGAACCCCTTCTTTTATATCTGCCCATGTTATTTTACTCCAGGATACAAGATTTCATTCCAGAGCACTTTCCTCCTTGAACCAAAGATGCTTTTCCAAAAGGCAATTTATAAATCCTTTCACTCCCTTCCTTCTAGTCAGTTAGAACTAAAAAAAAAAAAAGCTTCTTGGATGAGAAATGAAACATTTTCAAAGGGAAAAAAAAACAAGAAAGTCAAATTGCCCTTTGGAAAAAGCATCTTTGGGACAACCATGACCTGGATGATTTTTTAAAATTTTTATTTATTTTAGTTTGTCGAACATGTATGAGATAACAGGTATAAGTATAAACATGGACATGAGCACATGAAATGAGTACAAATAAATGGGGCAGTAGGACAGGGACGGTAGGCACGCTGGTGCGCTTATGCATGCCCCCTTACAGACCTCTTAGGAATGGAGTGAGGTCCACAGTAGTCAGTTTAAGGTTGAATCTGTGGGGGGTTAGAGGCAGTGGTGGGTTTCAATTTTTTTTACTATCGGTTCTGTGGGCGTGGCTTGGTGGGCGTGGCATGACTTGGTGGGCGTGGCTTGGTGGGCGTGGCAGGGGAAGGATACTGTACTTACGAGACCACCTTCTGCCACCAGTAGCCTCTCACCGACCAGTACGCTCCCATAGAGAGAGGCTCCTCAGAGTGCCATTGGCCAAACAGTGTCGACTGGCGGCCCCCAGGGGGAGAGCCTTCTCTGAGGGTGCAACTGCCATCTGGAATGAGCTTCCCCCGGAAATACGGAGGATCCCAGATTTACGCACTTTCCGCCGCGCCCTCAGAACATTTTTATTCCAGCAGGCTGGTCTGGCTTGACTCTCCCTTTTAATTTGCTTGTAAGTTTTATACAAATTGGGCGTTTTTAAATTCGTTTTTTGGGCCAAAATTATTTAATGTACTTTTAAATGGTTTTTAACTTTTGTATGATGTATTTTTATCTTGTGGCTGTTCACCGCCCTGAGTCCTTCAGGAGTAGGGCTTTATATAAATTAAATTAAAAAAATAAATAAAATAAATAAATAAAATCTCCATTCTCACCCCACTCCAGGGGAAGGATACTCTAAAATCTCCATTCCCTCCCCAATCCAGGGGAAGGTTACTGCAAAATCCCCATTTCCTCCAGAACAGCTGGGACTTGGGAGGCAGAGAATAGATGGGGGCGGGCCAGTCAGAATTTTTACTACCAGTTCTCCGAACTATTCAAAATTTCCGCTACCAGTTCTCCAGAAATGGTCAGAACCTGCTGAAACCCACCTCTGGTTAGAGGAAGTAACAACGGAGTCAGGTAGAGCATTCCAGGCCTTGATCACTCTACTGCTGAAGTTGTATTTTCTGCAATCGAGTTTGGAGTGGTTTACATTGAGTTTGTATCCATTGTTTGCCTATGTATTATTGCGGTTGAAGCTGAAGTAGTCATTGACAGGTAGAATGTTGTAGCAGACAATTTTGTGTATTACGCTTGATTGATTGAGTTGATTGATTGATTGAGAATCTCTATAAGAATCTTTCCTCTCTGAACCAGAAAGACCAAAATACCTATAGTATCTATTGCTCTGTTGAAAAAAATTGGTAGTTTTGTTCGTTTGTTTTTAACAGTTTACAGAATGTCATTAAAACGAGAGTAGTATGGTTCTCCAGAACAGTGTTTCTCAACCTTGGCAACTTCAGGTTGGGTAGACTTCAGCTCCCAGAATTCCCCAGCCAAGCGTTAAATGTTTGAGATTGAGAAAACTGTTCTAAATGGATATCATTCTAGAGAAAAGTCCCACCACTGAGAAGGCACACTCCCTGAGTCCCAAAGATGACAGGATCTGAAGCATGCCCATTCTGTCAGCCAATTTGTGGTTGTTGATGCCAACCGGCAAGCTTTTGCTAATAATTCATTCTCTGAATCCAGTATATTCACGTTGAAACACAATAAATGCAAATGGTGTACTACCATCTCATCACCATATTCATCCAGATAGGATTGATAATGGCAAGGACAATTCTAAGTACTCCTAGTGTACATGTAACACCTCTGTTAACACACAAGCTGCACTGATTGCTGGTTTGTGTCCAGGTCCAACTCAATAGCAACAGCACTTAGACTTATATATCGCTTCACAGTGCTTTTACAGCCCTCTCTAAGTGGTTTACAGAGTCAACCTATTACCCCAATTCATTTTACTGACTTCGGAAGGATGGAAAGCTGAGTCAACCTTGAGCCAATGAGAATCAAAATGTGGACATATGTCATTGTAAGGCTACTACCCTGTCCCTTTTTGTATCCATTGATTGTTAGGTAAATATCGAATATATTTAATATATTTAAATGTATGGAGTGTCACAATAGAATTTTTTTTTATTGGCCAAGTGTGATTGGACGCACAAGGAATTTGTCTTGGGGCATATGCTCTCAGTGTACATAGAAGAAAAGATACGTTCATCAAGAATCATAAGGTACAACACTTAATCATAGTCCTAGGGTACAAACAAGCAATCAGGAAACAATATCAATATAAATTGTAAGGATACAAGTGTCACAAGATGGGAAAATTCCTTTAGATATAAAAGAGACACAACCTTCACTCTTCTGCCTATTTGCTTCTGCTCTTTCTAGCCCAGTTATTTTTTACTTCCAATCTTCTGGCATTTTTTACTTCCAATCTTCTGGCATGGGAATAGGACAACTTGCCATAGCCAATCAACTGCGGCCAACTTGCCATGAACAACTTGCCACAGGACAACTTGTTGCAGGATAATTGAACAATTTTAATTGCTTATTTAAAATAAGTAACTCCTACTAGAATGAATATGCAATCTTTTTTTAAAAAAATGCCAATTGTTGAACGTAACTCTAGAAGAATTGAAATCAGGCCACTGCACAAGTTATTTTATTTCCACAGAGCCCAAAGCTTTTCTTCACAAGCCACTGATTGAATAAACCCTCCAGCATGAAACCTGCACCCAACCATGTTGGGATCTTGGGATCAAACTAAATGTGACATGGACCTCTGCATAGCCATTAAAATTGTTGCATGTAGGTCAAAAAAATCCAACTCTTCCCTGCTCTCAGTCCACATCCTTATATGGAATCAAAAAGCTTCATATGAGTGAATTCTCCAAAGGAAGTTGCCAAGACTGCCTCATTGCCTGAGTTAAATGACTGCACCGATAGAAGAGAACATTTGTAATTCTGTGTCGAATTGTGGGGCCCTTGCTGCTCTCCCGGTTGTTTTCTTGCAGACATTTCATTACCAAACTAGGTAAGCTCATCATCATTGCTAGTAAAGGAGTAGTATTATGTCACATTTTATATGCTAGTAGCTTGCCCTTTCGTGGTTGATGGGAATGGACCTGGTGCAGGAGTAAAATCCAGCAGGTTCTCACAGGTTCTGGAGAACCGGTAGTGGAAATTTTGAGTAGTTCGAAGAAACGGCAAATACCACCTCAGGCTGGCCCCAGAGTGGGGTGGGAATGGAGATTTTGCAGTATCCTTCCCCTGGAATGGGGTGGGAATGGAGATTTTGCAGTATCCTTCCCCTGCCACGCCCACCAAGCCACACTATGCCCACCAAGCCACACCCACAGAACTGGTAGTAAAAAAAATTTGGATTTCACCACTGATCTGGTGTTTCCTTGAGTAGGTTGCTGTTTACAGTTAGCTTGTTCGTTTGAGTTGGTAGTGTCTTGACTAGGGTATTGTTTGCTTCTTAATTGTTGGTCTAGTGCAGTGATGGCTAACCTTTTCTGGACCGAGTGCCCAAAGCGCACGCACACCCGTGCGAATGTGCCCGCGTGCACCTGAACTTCAAAAATGCAATGCATGCACAGCCCCTTGCACGTGCTCCACCCCGGTGCATGCGCATGTGACCCCGCCCCTTGCACATCCGTGGCAGAGACCTGAAGACCAACTGGCCAGCGGGAGGCGTTCGTGCATGCGCAGCAGAGCTGAACTGTGGCAATGGCTTCAGGGGTGGGTTCTATTTACCTTTACTACCGGTTCGCAATGGGATTGTGTGCATGCACTTGCTTTGCACGCGCACGCGCCTTGCTTCATCACATGCGCAGATCACTTCTGATGATGTCAGGGTCAGTGGGTGGAGCATCCCGCTGGTTTTAATACCAGTTCTATAGAAGCGGTCAGAAGCGGTCCGAACAGGAGACAACCCATCACTGAATGGCTCGCATGCCATCAGAGAGAGCGCTGTGTACCATAGGTTCGCCATGTTAACCAGTGTTAACCTTGGCATTCTGCTCATCTGAGTGTTGATTGCTGGTGAAGAGGTGGTTAGATCCTTTTGTTTCCTTTTGGGCTTTTTGATTGTCTCTTTTGAATGGTATGTAGAGTTTGTTTATCTCTCCATGCCTGTTGATGGCTGATTTGTCTGAATGGCAGGCTTCCAGGAATTCTCCAGCATTTTTTTGGACTTGGTTTAGTCTAGGAAGCCCAAAGTTTCCCAACTGAAACTATGGTTAACCTCTTTCCACGTGCTGTGAAATTAAGAAGATGGCTGTACATGACATTAGGTAACCCGAGGCCCTCCAGAAATTGCCAAACTACAATTCCCAGCATTCCTCTACATGGAACAAGTTGGCTGTGCCATCTGAACATTATAGTTCAGCAAACTCTGCAGAACAAACCACACCGTATCCCTGTACGTAAGTAAAAATATCCCCCTTGTTGAATTGTTCAGGGCTACAAGAACTGAAATAAGGCTGTTTCGCCGTTACCTTATTTCCACAACAGCCAAGGACTTTGCCTCACAAACTGCTGGATTGAATAACTAACACCGTCAAGCATGAAACCTACACCCGGCCATGTTGGTTTTTGGGACCAAACTGAGCGTTACATTCCCTTCTGGAGCCTTTTCTTCTCTATTTTTGAAAGCCTAAAGCAACCTCAGGAGGTAGTCAGTCTGAACGAAGTAAGGGCTGATCGTGAGAGGAAGCTTCTTTGAGTTTTCCCTTCAGGTTGCTTTTCATCTCTCCGGGCCCTTGTTTTTTTTTTAATCTGCAGGGGGAAATGTCAGAGACAAGCGATGGCAGGAGAAAAGAGAAAGAAAAAAGAAAAAGACAAGAACAAAGGGTTAAACTGCTCGGGCTCCCCTTTCTTGCTTTCAGAACCAGGCAGGCTGCCAAGGCTTCTTTTGGCTTAAAAAGAAACAAAACCCAGGAAAATAAATTGGAACATTTTCTTAGGTCTTTTTAGACCAAAATAACTATTTTGTCTAGCCATAGATACCCACAATCCTCCCGTTAAAGGCTTCCAAATAAAAGAACATTTTGCTGAATGGAAGTGATATAATATCGCTGGCTTGCACAGAGCAGAATAATGCAAATAATCTCTCATATCATTTTGCGGAGAGATCTAGGCGAACTTGCGCTGTTTATCAGGGCCAATGAAAACTTGACTTTAAGTAGTCACTATTGATATTGAAAAGGGACACGGTGGCTCAAAAGGGACACAGTGACTCAGTGGCTAGGACGCTGAGCTTGTCAATCGAAAGGCCGGCAATTCAGCGGTTCGAATCCCTAGTGTCACATAACAGGGTGAGTTCCCGTTACTTGTCCCAGCTTCTGCCAACCTAGCAGTTTGAAAGCATGTAAAAAAATGCAAGTAGAACAATTGGGACCACCTTTGGTGGAAAGGTAACAGCGTTCCGTGTGCCTTTGGCATTTAGTTATGTCGGCCACATGACCACGGAGACATCTTCAGACACCGCTGGCTCTTCAGCTTTGAAATGGAGATGAGCCCCAACCCTTAGAGTCAGGAACAACTACCACATATGTGCGAGGGGAACCTTTATCTTTACTATTGATAATGATCTTGGAATTCTGCATGGCCTTCACAACTGTCGCACGTTAGTTAAGAGGACCAACCTGCTCTCAGTCTCATGAAATCTTATGTGAAGTTTTATATGAAATCAAAAGGCTTCACATAAGCGAATTTTTCACAGGAAGTTGCCAAGCTCTCTTGATTGCCTATAAAATAGATTGCGGTAAAAGTGATCCTCAAGTTACGACCACAACTCAGGCCAACATTTCTGTTGCTAAGTGAGACAGTTGTTAAGTGAATTCTGTCAGTGGTGAAATCCAATTTTTTTTACTACTGGTTCTGTGGACGTAGCTTGGTGGGTGTGGTGTGGCTTGGTGGGCATGGCTTGGTGGGCATGGCAGGGGAAGGATACTGCAAAATCTCCATTCCCACCCCACTCTGGGACCAGCCAGAGGTGGTATTTGCCGGTTCTCCAAACTACTCAAAATTTCCGCTACTTGTTCTCTGAACTACTCAAAATTTCCGCTACCGGTTCTCCAGAACCTGTCAGAACCTGCTGGATTTCGCCCCTGAATTCTGCCCCATTTCCTGCCACAGTGGTTAAGTGAATCACTGCGCTTGTTAAAGTTAGTAACACAGTTGTTAGAAGCTTCTGACTGGATGGTGGGGAATGGAAGGATTTATATTCCTTGCAGATGCAAATGACCAGCTGTCTGCAAGGAATATAAATCCTTCCAATCCCCATCATCCAGTCAGAGCTGAAGAAGCTTCTTGGATGAGAAGCAAAACGTCTCAAAGGAAAACCAGAAAGTCCAGTTGTCTCTTGAAAAAGCACCTTTGGGGAAATTAATGAAGCTTTTTGCAGAAAATACAGATCTAGCTTTCAGTCTCCTCTCTTTTTTTTTTCAAAATTATTGCAATATATATAATCATTTCATAAAACTGTTTAAGAGAAAGCAATCACACACCAATGAGAAAAAGAAACATAATTTTCATTTACTACATGAATATTGCCATCCATCTCACTAAACTTGAACATCATTTGGTGATGTTTTTCATGGGACCTTAATAGAAGAGGTTTCTTATGGACCGGACTATGGACCACGGACTGGGCTACATTTCCATTAAATGGCTACAAAGCTGGTTGGACAATCACGCTCCCCAAGTGTATCCAATGCCTATGTGTTAAGCTGGAAGGAAGCATTGAGTGGCATATCATGGCTTAGTTCTGTTTCCCATTCAACATATTTAGGATTAGGAGCAAGGGTGGAATCTAGCCAGTTCTATCCGGTTCTGGCGAACCGGTAGCGGCAGCTGCAGGAAACTCTGCCCACAGACGCGGACGTCATGATGTCACTTTTTTGTGACATTTTAAGCCTCTGAGCATGCGTAGAAGTTTTTGTGCATGCGCAGACAATGGCGCGTGTGAGTGGAGCTAGCGGCACGCACACCAGTGGTGGGTTGCCCCCAGTTCGCACCAGTTTTATAGAACCGATAGTAAAACTGGCGGGAGGCTCCACCCACCGACCCCAACGTCATCAAAATGCTTCTGCACATGCGCAGAAGAGCATGCATGATTAGGAGGCATTTCACAGCGGTAGGATTTTGATCACACAATCGTGGCCACCATCTTAACTTTTTTTTGATACCCCTTGCTGACACCAGGGAGCAGGAAGTTAAAAAAAAATTAAAAGAGATTTTGCCCTGAAGTCTAACAAGAAGAGGAAATAGAACACACAGAAATAGATGCACACGGTACATGCCAGTTTGTTGTTCCTCTGCCTGTGTCTACTTGACCCTTTCAAAATTAAACCCTGCTATCCAAATGCTTAAGTCACAGAAAAAGCTCCTGACCTTCCTAACCTCTGTCAAAAATTGTTTATTGCACCACCGTTGTTGGGCATTCCCCTTGTGGATTCCTACCTTGGATTTATTACTTCAGAGCCTAAACCGAACTTCCTGACCAGCAGAGGAAAACACCATATATTTCTTTATAAATAGTCATCTTCCTCAGTGAAATGTGTAAATATTCTCCTCCCCCTCTTGTTTTTCTATTCATGAAAAAGGAGGAGGAGAAGACGTTTCCCATTGATGAGAAATGGCACCGTAGTTGCACAGTTTTGTTTTTTGAAAGGAAACCTTGGAGGATCCCCTTTCTGTAGAAAAGCTGGAGAACTTCTGAGCCTGGAGAGAAGCAACCTGGAGTTAAGGAGAAACTTCCTAACTGTGACAACAATTAATCAGCGGAACAAGTTGTTTCCAGAAGTTGTGGATGCTTCCCACCAGAAGTTGGCAAACAAGCCGTTTCCGGCCTCCGAGGGCCTCCAGGGGGGTGGGGAAGGCCATTTTTGCCCTCCCCAAGTTCCTAGAAAGGCTCTGGAGCCTGGGGAGAGAGGAAAAACAGGCCTTCCCCACCCCCACCCCCCGAGGCCCTCCGGAGGCAGGAAACAACCTGTTTCCCTACTTCTGGTGGGCCCAGAAGGCCTGAAAATCAGCTGGCCAGTGCGCACATGCACGCCGGAGCTGAGCTCACGTGCCCACAGATATGGCTACGCATGCCACCTGTGGCACGCGTGCCATAGGTTCACCATCACAGATATAAGGTCTTTTGCTTGAGCAGGGGATTGGACTAGAAGACCTTCAAGGTCCCTTCCAGCTCTATTCTGAATTTGAAATTTGAACTTGTGCCTGCTGAAAAGCTGAAATGAAACTTTGTCCAAATGGATATTCTTCAAAACGTACTTCAGAAATCACCACTCACTGTCCAAGGAATACCCTCTGATACCCCCTGGAATCAGCTGCTCCCAGAGATAAGGAGAATCCAAGACCTCGGTGCCTTCTGCCGTGCCCTTAAAACCTTCTTTTTCCAGCAAGCCGGGCTGGCTTAACATATTTTTTAACATATTTTTAATTTTTAATTGGTTTGTTATCTTAAACTGGGGCCAAATTAATATATATCCTTTTAATTGTTTTTTAATGTTTGTATTGTATGTTTTTATCTGGCTGTTCACCGCCCTGAGTCTTTCGAGAGAAGGTGCAGTATATAAGTTTGAAATAAAAAAATAAAATAAAAAAAAGATTGGGTGGGATTCATGAGATCTTAAAGCTTGAGCAGGGGGTTGGACTAGAAGACCTCCAAGGTCCCTTCCAGCTCTATTCTGAATTGAATCTTTTGGATGGAAGGACAGGCAAGGGATGAGATAACACTCCCATTGGACAGTGCAGGATGGACATCCATAAAGGACCAGTCAGGTATAATGAAATACACAAATGTGAGATCCTCGGTGCTCTCTGAGCTTAGTTGTCTCCTTGCTGATGTTTCATTACCCAACTAGGTAACATTCTCAGGACCAAGGATCTCACAGTTACTAATACAAGTAGTCCTCGACTTACGACCACAATTGAGCCCAAACATTCTGTTATTAAGTGAGACATTTGTTAAGTGCCACAAGGGTCGGTCCTCTCGCCCCTCCTGTTCAACATTTATGTGAAGCCACTGGGTGAGATCATCCGTGGTTTTGGGGTGGAGTTCCATCAGTACGCTGATGATACTCAGCTGTACATTTCCACCCCAGACCATCCCAATGATGCCTTGGAAGTGATGTCCCAGTGCCTGGAGGCCGTGCGGGTCTGGATGGAGAGAAACAGGCTTCGACTCAACCCTTCCAAGACCGAGTGGCTGTGGCTGCCGGCGTCCCGGTATAGCCAGCTGACGCCATCGCTGGTTATTGGGGGCGAATCATTGGCCCCCACGGAGAGGGCCCGCAACTTGGGTGTCCTCCTGGATGCGCAGCTGTCTTTAGAAGGGCATATGACAGCCGTGGCCAGGGGGGCTTTTTGTCAGGTTCGCCTGATATGCCAGTTGCGCCCCTTTCTGGACCGGGACTCCCTACACACGGTCACTCAAGCACTCGTCACTTCTCGTCTGGACTATTGTAACGCTCTCTACATGGGGCTCCCCTTGGGGTACACCCGGAGGCTCCAACTGGTGCAGAATGCGGCTGCGCGGGGGATTATGGGAGCGACGGGGCGCTCCCATGTGACTCCTCTCCTGCGCGAGCTGCATTGGCTTCCGGTGGACTTCCGGGTGCGCTTCAAGGTGTTGGTGATCACCTTTAAAGCGCTCCATGGCTTAGGGCCAGGGTACTTACGGGACCGCCTTCTGCCACCAATAGCCTCCCACCGGCCGGTTTGCTCCCACAGAGAGGGCCTCCTCAGGGTGCCGTCGGCCAGACAATGCTGGCTGACGACCCCCAGGAGGAGAGCCTTCTCTGTGGTGGCACCTACCCTATGGAACAATCTACCCCCAGAGATACGAGTGATCTCCGACCTCCGGATTTTTCGTCGGGCCCTAAAAACTTATTTTTTTCAGCTAGCCGGTCTGTCCTGATTTTAGGGTTAGTTTTAAAAATTTTAATATTTATTTTAATTGACAAGTTTTAAATTATGGGCCAAATTTATAAATTATTTTAACTTTATTTTTTAACTGTGATGTTTGTATAGATGTTTTTTATCTGGCTGTTCACCGCCCTGAGTCTGAAAGGAGAAGGGCGGTATAGAAATTCGAATAATAAATAAATAAATAAGTGACTTTTGCCCCATGTTATGAACTTCCTTGTCACAGTGATTAAGTGAATCACCTCAGTTGATAAATTAGTAACACAGAGGTTAAGCGAATCTGGCTTCCTCATTGATTTTGCTTGTCAGAAGTTTGCAAAAAGGGGATCACATGACCTTGGGACACAGCAACGGTCATCAGTATGAGTCCGCTTCCAAGCGTCTGACTTTTGATCATGTGACCCTGGGGATGCTGAAACTGTTGTAAGTGTGAAAAATGGTCATAAGTCACTTTTTTCAGTGCCAGTGAAACTTTGAATGGTCACTAAATGAACTGTTGTTAAGTCAAGGACTATCTGTATTCTCTTCCATCGACATTCCCAAATGCTTGAATGTTTGTAGGAAGGGGGCATGTTTCTAAGGAAAAGGCTGCCCTTTCTGTGCCAGAGGGCAAAATGGAACCCTGTAAATATTAGATCAGAGATGGGATTCAGCCGGTTCTGTCCGAACCGGTAGTGGTGACTGCGGGAGGCTCAGCCCACCCGCCGATGTATTGCGCGAGCACTGCACATGCGTGAAAGGCCCTGTGCAGGCGCAGAGTAGGCGCGTGCCAGCGAAGCAACCACGTGCGCAAACTCACATTTGCGAACTAGTAGGGAAGGTAAGTGAATCCCACTTCTGTATTAGATCTCTAGTTAATTGCAACGTGAACCATCGCAGTGCCCCTCAAAATCATTCTCCTAGGACAGCCTTACGTTACTGAGATTCGATCAACCCCTGAGACTATGCATAAGGTGATAATTCCTCTGTCAAGAGCTGCAGGTGAAGGAATATTCTTAAATTTTAGCAGATTGAAAATTATTTTGTTATAATATGGCAAATGGCCAGAAAGCTGCAGATTAAACTATTCTCCTGATTATCAGAAAGAACTCTCAACAATGTGTGTGTGTGTGTGTGTGTGTGTGTGTGTGTGTGTGTGTGTGTGTAGTTGAAAGATTTGTTGGTGCCTGAGGTAGGCACATTCCACTTCAATATGCTGAATGAAAGCATAGCTGCAATAGTATTTATTCCTTCCTGAAATAATATGTATTATTATACCTTTTAAAGATAAAGGTAAAGGTTCCCCTCGCACATATGTGCTAGTTATTCCTGACTCTAGGGGGCGGTGCTCATCTCCATTTCAAAACCGAAGAGCCAGCGCTGTCCAAAGACATCTCCGTGGTCATGTTGCCGGCACGACTAAATGCCAAAGGCACATGGAATGCTGTTACCTTCCCACTAAAGGTGGTTCCTATTTTTTCTACTTGCATTTTTTACATGCTTTCAAACTGCTAGGTTAGCAGAAGCTGAGACAAGTAATGGGAGCTCACTCTGTTACGCGGCGCTAGGGATTCAAACCGCTGAACTGCCGACCTTTCGATCGACAAGCTTAGCATCTTAGCCACTGAGCCACCATGTCCTTTTTAGGATCTCCCTAAAATCCTTAGTTGTTCATGCTTAATATCTCATAGCCCATTCCTTTGGGTTTTTTTTTTTTTTTTTCACTAACATGATTTTTTTCCCCTCAAGTTCCTTCTCCAGAAATAGTGAAAAAATTGTGTTTGGGAAATCCACCTTGTCATTCTAAAAATATACAAATGAAGAAAGACTTCCCATCTAATTTTGGCCCCTTAGAGAATAAAGAGCAGAGAAATTGGAATTCACACGGTCGCTAAAATACACGAGCCAGAGAGGAAAAGCTAAGCACTTTCAGCAATAGCTGTGTTCTAATACAGGTAGTTCATTTAGTGACCATTCAAAGTTACAACAGCACTGAAAAGAGTGACTTATGACCATTTTTCACACTTTATGACCATTGCAGGATCTGCATGTTCACGTGATTTATATTCAAATGCTTGACAACTGACTCACATTTATGACGGTTTCAATCTCCCAGGGTCTAACTTTTCACAGAACTTTGACAAGCAAACTCAATGGGGAAACCAGTTTCACTTAACAACTTTGTTGCTAATTTAACAGTGATTCTGTTAAACAAATGTGACAAGGAAAGTCATAAAATGGGGCAAAACTCTCTTAACAAATTTATCACTTAGCAATGTAAATTTTGGGCTTGATTGTAATCGTAAGTCGAGGACCACCTATATGTAAGGGGCTGCCACAAAGAAGTGGCGGTCAACCTATTCTCCAAAGCATCTGAAGACAGGATAAGAAACAATGGATGGAAACGAATCAAGGAGAGAAGCAACTTAGAACTAAGGAGAAATTTCCTGACAGTGAGAACAATTCATCAGTGGAACAACTTGCCTCCAGAAATTGTAAATGCTCCAACACTGGAAGTTTTTTAAGAAGAGATTGGACAACCATTTGTCTGAAATGGTATAGGGCAGTGATGGGAAACCTTTTCGGCACCGAGTGCCCAAACCGGAGTATGCGTGCATGTATGCACGCTGGAGTGCCGGAAACCCGAAGACTAGCTGGTCGGACCACACATATCTGTTTTTTGGGCATTTTCCAGGCTATTTTTGGGGCGTTTTTTGGGCCATTTCCCAGATGGGGTTTTTTGGGCCGTTTTCAGACTGTTTGGGGGCCATTTTGAGGGCTTCTTTTCTGGGCCATTTTTCGGGCCGTTTTTGGGCCGTTTTCAGGCCATTTTTGAGCCGTTTTCAGGCTGTTTTGGGGCCATTTACAGACCATTTTTGGGGTGTTTTCAGGCCATTTTTGGGGATGTTACCTGGGCCATTTTTCAGGCCTTATTTGGGCTGTTTTTGGGCCGTTTTCAGGCAATTTTGGGGCCATTTTCAGGTCATTTTTGGGCCTTTTTTCTGGGCCATTTTTCAGGCCATTTTGGGGCCGTTTTCAGGCCATTTTGGGGCTGTTTTCTGGGCCATTTTTCAAGCTGTTTTCAAGCCATTTTGGGGCCATTTTCAGGCCATTTTGAGGACTGTTTTCCAGCTGTTTCTTGGGCCATTTTCAGGCCATTTTCTGGGCCATTTTTCGGGCCGTTTTACAGAAACCTGCTGGTGACGGTGCGTGTGCCCACAGAGAGGGCTCAGCGTGCCACCTCTGGCACACGTGCCATAGGTTCGCCATCACGGGTATAGGGTTTCCTGCCTGAGCAGAGGCTTGGTCTAGAAGACCTCCAAGGTCCCTTCCACCTCTGTTATTCTGTTATTCCACTTACGTTACTCTGCAAAACACAATGTATAATAATAATGTAAGATAATAAATATAAGTATAAATATGATTACGAATACAGGATAAGGATACAAATACATGGGGACAGTAGGACAGGGATGGTAGGCACATTGATGCGCTTATGCACACCCCTTACAGACCTCTTAGGAATGGGATGAGGTCAACAGTAGACAGTTGGGGCGGTTTGGGGATGAAACCACAGAGTCAGGTAGTGCATTCCAGGCATTGACCACTCTGTTGCTGAAGTCATATTTTCTGCAATGAAGTTTGGAGCCATTTACCTTAAGTTTGTATCTATTGTGTGCTCGTGTATTGTTGCGGTTGAAGCTGAAAAAGCAGTGGTGAAATCCAAATTTTTTTACTACCGGTTCTGTGGGCATGGCTTGGTGGGTGTGGTGTGGCTTGGTGGGCGTGGCTTGGTGGGCGTGGCAGGGGAAAGTTACTGCAAAATCTCCATTCCCACCCCACTCTGGAGCCAGGCAGGTGGTATTTGCCGCTTCTCCAAACTACTCAAAATTTCCACTACTGGTTCTCCAAAGTGCTCAAAATTTCCACTACTGGTTCTCCGAACTGCTCAAAATTTCGCTACCAGTTCTCCAGAACCTGTCAGAACCTGCTGGATTTCACCCCTGTGAAAAAGTCATTGACATAATAACAAAAAATAAACATAATTACATCACAGATCCTATGAATTGCCTAAACTACCACCATGCCATGCATTCCTTTCTAGCGTCTTCATTCTATAGGTCAGGCCCTACACTAAATACCTATTTTAGAATACTTTCATCTAATTGGCGACGGAAGCCAATCAGAGGCTTCGCTTCATCTTTTGCAAAACCTTTTTTATAAATCAGAGAGAGAGAGAGAGAGAGGAGGGATGAGCGGACTGGGAAGTATAATTTATTGCACGGAACAGAAAGTGCTGACAACTCTGAATGAATCTTTCTTCCTTTCTTCAGGTCTTGCTCCAGTTGTTCCAACGGCATATAAAGATTAGTCATCAGTAGGAATCCCAAAACAATAATGACTTCCAAGAAACTCCTGGAAATGATTAGAGAGGGGTGGGGGTGGATGGATGACACAGAGAGAAGAGAGGCATGGTGGGAGGGAGAGGGCAGGATGGAAGAAGAGAGTCTTTCAAAAATTTACACAGGGAACAGATTTGCTGAGAGAAAGGGTGACATCTTCTGCTCCCAGTAGGGCTTTAATTTCTCCTGCAACAATGGCTCCTCTTTCTCTCTTAAGATCTGAAGGATGGACCACTGTGGAAGGCTGCTGAAGATCCTGCTCCATTGGACACTTTGCAAAAATAATAGCCGTCTCCATTTTGCTTTTATAAACTGCTTCATATATATGTCATATACCACAACCCTGCGAGACCAGCCAGGATTATTTTCTCCTAAATTTCGCACAGCAAAGCGGGCCTTGCCCAAGGCCACCCAGTGAGCTATTGTTTGTGGTTTCATATCATTCAGAGATGTCATAACTCATAATCTTAGGTCACATCTACTCGTTCTTCCCCGCTGCATCCAAGCGCCGTTCGACGGGATGAGCTCCCATCCTTTGCCCAAGCTCCTGCCACCCTAGCAATCAAAAGCATGTAAATGCGAGTAGATAAATAGGTACCACTTCAATGGGAAGGTTAACAGCACTCCATGACATCATGCTGGCCACATGACCGCGGAAGTGTTTTCAAACAGCACTGGCTCAATGGCCCTTGAAATAGAGATGAGTAGTGCCCCCTACAGTCAGCAAGAATCTCCAGGGACTCCCTTCCTGTCCTATCAGTGTTGCTGGGAGTATACTTGGTGTCTTCTTGATTAGACTGTTGCAAGAAAATCATAAAACAACAGAAGTCTGTAGAGATTCTCAGTCATCCAGGTCATGGTTGTCCCAAAGGTGCTTTTTTCAGCAGGCAACTAGACTTTTTTCTTTTGAAGACGTTTCGCTTCTCATCCAAGAAGCTTCTTCAACTCTTACAAGATAGTGGAGAATGGAAAGATTTATATTCCTTGCAGATAGCTTGTAATCTGCATCCTTTTAGAGCAGGAGTGTCAAACTCAAGGCCTGGGGGCCAGATTCAGCCTGCAGGGTGTTTAGATCTGGCCCACAGGACCACCCTGGAAACAGCGAAGGACCAGCCCTCACAAGCTCTGTTTTCGCTGGCAGAGTTGCAGTAAGCCATCACAGTCGAAAATAGAGCTCGGGAACAGGGGCAGGTTTCAAAACCCTTCGCTACCGGTTTGCTCATGGGCACATGTGCACACAACGCTTCTGTGCATGTCTCCTGCCACTGCTCCTACCAGTTCGCCTGATCTGAGGTGAACCGGTAGCAACCCATCACTACTCAGGAGACCGTTTTCGCTGGCAGAGCGCTCAGGCTACCATAGGTGCCCCTGAAATGAGTGACATCGAGCTGGCCCACCCCACCTCAACCCTCTGGCCAGCTGGCCTGGCCACGCCCTGGCCACGCCCACCTCAACCCCCTGAGGTGAAACACAACTCTGATGCGGCCCTCAATGAAATCGAGTTTGACACCCCTGTTTTAGAGGGTCATTGAAGCACTTGGAGGTTTATCTGTGTCCTCAAGGTTATTTGAGTAGCGCTCCTGGTACCCGTAGTCTGCAATTTTTCCCTCTGGAAATCCATTCCTACTCCCACACCATCTTCAAAAAAAAATGCCTTCAAAAGGAAAAACAAGGAAGTCCAGTTGCCTCCTGAAAAAAGCACCTTTGGGACATAAAACAATAGAGTTAATCACAGATATTTCTAATGTAAAAGTCAATGAAAACAAAGGCCCCTTTTATTCTACTCCATTCTCTACCCCTTGGGACCTTCATCGCAGTCGCACCTTTGTTCTCAAATATAGCAGAATGCTGGGAAAAGGCTGGGAAAATGACATGGGATATCAGGAGCTAAGTATAGATATGCCAGAGAGGCTTAACATGCCTTGGTTACATGCTATTTGGATAGGACTCCCATTTTTTTTTTTTAATGGGATTTTTTAAACCCACAGTTTGTGTCCCACCTTGATCAACGAAAGATACACCATTATTTATTTATTTATTTATTTATTTACTTACTTACTTACTTACTTACTTACTTACTTACTTACTTACTTACTTACTTACTTACTGGTTCGATTTTTATGCCGCCCTTTTCCGGAGACTCAGGGTGGCTTACAATGCGTTAAGCAATAGCCTTCATACTTTTAAAGTATGTTATTAAAGTATGTTAGTATGTATTGTATTAAAAATACAATATAAATATAATACATATACTGTAGTCCTATAAATATAGTCCATTCTTTTCGTGACCATCGAAGTTTCACGGCACCAAAAAAAAAAAATGACTTAGGACCTTTTTTCCCCCCAGTAAAACCGGCCTCATTAGATTTATTTATGAGCATCTCATCTATGAAATGAACGTTCTTACAAAGGTATGACTGTATTTTTCTGGGCTCGTGAGGTGTATAATATAGTCCTGTCAAAAGTTGCCATAACTTATTCCGATATTACGAATTCCTTCCTTTTTAGCAAAACTCTGGTGGTGTTTTTCAGTTAAGGTGAGCTGTTCTTGCACTTTTCATCAAAGACCTGTTATCGCAAAATGTCTGCATCCAATAGGAAGGCCTCTGTATGTGGTTGTTCCTTTTACAACAAAAATAGAAGTCTTTTCCTTGAATTCATAGATGAACTCTTGAATAAAGGAAGCATTTTGTGAGGGCAGGAGACGGCAGAAAGAGAGTGGTCTTTTCAAAGAGATGGAAGAAAAAGCATCAGTTAATGGAGAATGTTGGAAATCTAATATACATCCAGATCAGGGGTGAAATTCAGCAGGTTTTGACAGGTTCTAGAGAACCGGTAGTGGAAATTTTGAGTAGTTCAGAGAACCGGCAAATACCTCTGGCTGGCCCCAGAGTGGGGTGGGAATGGAGATTTTACAATATCCTTCCCCCAGGAGTGGGGAGGGAATGGCGATTTTGCAAAATCCTTCCCCCAGGAGTGGGGAGGGAATGGAGATTTTGCAAGATCCTTCCCCCAGGAGTGGGGAGGGAATGGGGATTTTGCAGTATCCTTCCCCTGCCATGCCCACCAAGCCACGCCCACTAAGCCACATCACACCCACCAAGCCACGCCCACAGAACGAGTAGTAAAAAAACATTGACTTTCACCACTGATCCAGATGTAATACTTTAGTATTGGTGACTACTTTATCTCTGGCTCCATTTCTAAAACAATGGCCTGAGATGGTATTAAACTCAATGGTGGAGCTCATAGCCAACATCTGAACATCTCAGGTATAATTCCTGCCAGCTCCAGACAAAGTTTATTTAAAACCACGTCAACCAGCAGTCCCCAACCGTCAAGCGGTTGTGAGTAGAGAGTGCTTGCGTCAGTGTGCAAAGCTTCACTCGTGTGAGTGGAGGGCATGGCGCTTGCACTTATGTGTGAAGCTCTGTTCCAGGGGTGTCAGATTTCATTGAGGGCCAAATCAGGGTTGTGTTTGACCTCAGGGGCCAGGGTAGGCGTGGCCAGCTCAACATCACTCGTGTCAGAAGCGCCTGTGGTGGCTCGAGCACTCTGCCAGTGAAACCAGGCTCCTTAACTCCGTTTTCAGCTGCAATGACCTCCTGCAACCCTCTGCCAGCAAAAACAGAGCTCGTGGGGGCCACTCCATTTTTGCTGGCAGAGTCACTGCAGGCCAATCCTTGGCTGTTTCCAGGGTGGCCCCATGGGCCAGATCTAAGCACCCCACAGATCATATCTGACACCTGGGCCTTGAGTTTGATACCCCTGTTCTATTCCCTTAAAACTGTAATTGCAGGCTGAATGACGGTGGAATGGCAGCGATCCTAGGATTATACAATACAAAGCAATACGCTGAGATTTATATTTAATGGCAAAGTCCAAGAGTCCTGCTTTGGTCCTAAAACAGTGAAAATCTGTGAAGAATAAACACTATAATACTCGACTACTTGCAGGGGTTTCTCAACGGAGAAATCAATGGTGGGAGGGGGATGGAAATTTTCTCCCAAGGGGGAAAAAGTTTAATCTAACGCCAGAGTTTAGAGAGATCTTTTGAAATGGTGACTTCATGCAACCAACATATGTTTAACCCTGAGCCGCTTATTCAGACAAGCCCCCCACCCATGTCAAAGACCAAGCTTTTGTCGTTCTTGTTGTTTCTTAAATTAAACATATCAAATGCATTTTAAAACAATAAGCATATTGAAAATATACACTAACATCTGTGTTTGGGGCACAAGCCAGAGCGACAACGGCTGGTTTGCATTACCCACAAGAAATCAAAGCGTCCAGCGAAGTAGACAAACTATAGCTGGAAAGGGATTAACTATGTTCAAGCAAAATTTTCACTCTTCCTTTCGCTGGGGGCTGCTGATGTAATTGATGTTTTTTGAACTGTGCAAAAAGAAAGAGAGAGAGAGGCCTCCATTTTAAGATCACCCGTGCCCTAATTTAATATCTAGAGTGGGAAACACATTGTGGGGGAAAAAAATAAAAGCGATTTTTTTTTCTCCAGGAGAGTCCATTTCAGAGGTGGGTTTCAGCAGGTTGTGACCAGTTCTGAAGAACTGGTAGCGGAAATTTTGAGTAGTTCGGAGAACCGGTAGTAAAAATTCTGACTGGCCCCGCCCCCATCTTTTCTCTGCCTCCCAAGTCCCAGCTGATCGGGAGGAAATGGGGATTTTGCAGTAACCTTCCCCTGGAGTGGGGTGGGAATGGAGATTTTACAGTATCCTTCCCCTGCCATGCCCACCAACCCACATCCACAGAACCGGTAGTAAAAAAATTTGAAACCCACCACTGGTCCACTTCTAGCGATAGTCAACCTAATATTAAAGCAGATAAATCTTTTTCTCTTTCTCTCCTTTTAAATTTTAAACACAGTCCATCTGACTTCCAAATTGCAGCAATAAATTTCAGGAATGGAAAGGACCACAATATACTTCTGCCCCCTTAACCTCCATTCCCACTTCGTGTTTTTCAAAAAGATATACTATATATATATAAACCATCAGGACTGATTTATGCTATTCCAGACTCCAAAGTAGAAAAGGCTATTATCCCTGGGATCCAGTGGTGAAATCTAAAATTTGCTACTACCGGTTCTCTGGACATGGCTTGGTGTGGGGGGGGGGGTAATGTGACTGGGTGGGCGTGGCCTTTTTTTTTTTTTTACTTTTAAAACCATTTTTTCTACAACCTCTTCGGCGAAGAGGTTGTAAAAAAATGCTTTCAAAAGGCTCTGACGATCCCAGCTGAGTTGCCTGATCGGCAGAGGCTTTTTTTCTTTTAAAAGCCTCTGCCGATCAGGCAACTCAGCTGGGATCGTCAAAGGCTTTTAAAAGAAAAAAAGCCTCTCCCAATCAGGCAACTCAGCTTGGATCGTCAGAGGCATTTAAAAGAAAAAAAGCCTCTGCCGATCAGGCAACTCAGCTTGAATCGTCAGAGGCTTTTTTTTTTTCTTTTAAAAGCATTTTTTTCGGCCGAAGAGGTTGTAGAAAAAATGCTTTTAAAAATAATTTTAAAAAGCCTCTGATGATTGCGCAGGTCAGCTGGGCATGGGAGGGCAGGAATTTTTGCTACCAGTTCTCCAAACCACCCGCCTCCATCGCTACCGGATCGAGCGATCCGGTCCAAACCAGGAGCATTTCACCCCTGCTGGGATCTGTTTCAATGCCTTGGCTTATTTCTTTGATATGATAAGAAACAGCCAGATGTAATAACGAGATGTTTTCTTCCCCGTGGTCAAGAATGGATTAGTAGAGTTTGAAACTTCTCCTCCAGGACTGAAAACTTGTACTGTAAACCAAATCAAACCTGCTAGGTTGTTTTCCCAGTCTAGAGGGCTTCAGAATAATTTTAAAAGGCCAGCCAGGTTCTTGTTGCTTCTGCTCAAACAAAAATTATGAGACTTGTAGAATAAAAAGAGCTGAAAGGGACCTTGGAGATCTTCGAGTCCAACTAGTGGTGGGTTGTTATCCTAGTCCTGAACCACTCCAAAATGTAGGTTTATATTCACAAGACTGACTAGATGGCTCAGTATTTAAGACACTGAGCTTGTCGATCAGAAAGGTCGGCAGTTCAGCGGTTCAAATCCCTAGTACAGGTCTCCTGCATGAGCAGGGAGTAGGACTAGATGACCTCCAAGGTCCCTTCCAACTCTGTTACTGTTACTAGATGTTGTGGAGGTTAATAAATCAATAAACCGTGAACCTCTATCTCTATGAAATTCTACTTAAACAAATGAGCCTCTGAAGCAGCCTACAGCAAATGTTTTTATTTACACAATAAAAACATAATAATATATATATATACAAACAATAAACATCACTAAGTTACTAATATAAATTGTACTGTCAGCTATCTATCTATATACATATCTATTCTCTCTAAGCTATGCTATCTATGAATATTGTTCCTCAGAAGAAATACCACAATATAGCACAGAACTGCTCTTCTAACGGACTTCCAGACTGCTCACAGTTATCTAAAGGAAGATTATAGAAGACAATACAATACTATACAGAAGAGCAGACTGAACAGCAAGGTGAAGAGCAAACTGAATACCAAACTGAAGAGCAAAGTGACCAGTAAGGTTTCTGTTAAGAATCTCCTTTTAAACTGTTAACTGTGACAGTTAGGGGAGGGCCCGGGAGATTCAAACACACTAGCTGCCCTCTGATTGGCCCACGCATCTGTACATTCCAAAAGCCATCAATAGATACAGCTATAGAGAAATAATTTCTCTCTAACACTAGACACAATCTGCAGGTAAACTATATTTAGTTGAGCAATCCCGTGAAAAGAACATTTAAAGAAAAGTTATCAACTTCCCCAAAATCAGCTATGATATAAGAGCCTTGGTAGTACAGTGGTATAAGGCACCCTGTTATTAAGCTGGTTATTAAGACCAGCTGCCTGCAATTACTGCAGGTTCGAATCTCGCCAAGGCTCAAGGTTGACTCAGCCTTCCATCCTTTCTAAGGTAGGTAAATTGAGGACCCAGTTGTTGGGGCAATAAGCTGACTTTGTATAAATATACAAAAGGATGAAGGCTATTGCTGAGCACATTGTAAGCCGCCCTGAGTCTCCGGAGAAGGGCGGCATATAAATTAAATTAATATATATATTATATAGTAAAAGGTACAATTACCTACATATAAAACTCCCAAATGCATAATGGCCCCAGGAGTAGACAAGAAGCTAAAATTCTTACAATATCAGAGAGAGTTTTTGTTATATAACTCTAGGAGAAACATGGAAATTAGATAATAGGTTGAGGACAAATATGTTTAAAAGAGCACATCTCAGAATTTGGAAGCTCAGTCATTCTGATCACCACAAAATAAATGGAATATTCTACCAATCAGCTCCTGATGATCTAAAACATTTTCTGGAATAAAGAGGCCGTAAAAACCTCCACTTCCTTTAGAATATTAGTCTGTAATCCATGCAATGCCAATAAGAAATCCAAATTTCATTGTCTTTGAGACATGGCATTTCCAACAATGCCACTAATTTTCCGAAACCTTCCATAGTTCTGCAGTAATAAGCAATAATCAATTCATTGGGACGGTGGTCAAAGCCATTCAGAAGAAGAACCAAACCGAATGATTGTAGGCCAGCATTCTGTTCACCAATGGCTAACCAAAATGTCTAAGAGAAGCCCACAAAATGGATGTGAATATAATAACGCTTTCCTACTCAACCATTATTTAGCGATGCTGGGGCCATTTCAATCTTTGTTCCCCAAATTATTACTTTCATGAATTACCAGAGGTATTATTACAAGTTCTACTATTGCTATTGGCTTCCAAGGCAGTAAGAGATTGAAGTCAAATTCTGGATTCAAGATCAAGAATCATCAGTTTAAATAGCTGGTGATGGGAATGACTTCTGTATAAGGTTACAAAGAGTTGATGCCAAATTCTAGACCAGTGGAACACAATCAGGGCCAAATGCTTTTCTCACCCTCCAATTTGTTCCTGAAATATAACACTAGTATGACGAAACAGAAAATTGTGAAATATAATTGTGAGAATCATGTTTATTATACTTAATTCTAATTTAATTGGATTTTAATTAAATAATTCAGCAAATAACCTTTAGCCTCCTTTATCTGACCTGGAAATACTTAGCAGTGTTGGCTTTTAATTAGTTTTTGGATATCAGACCACAGGGAAAATCTAGAGCTGTAGAAATATTCAAGGTGGCAAGCTTCCATATCTTTGCCAAGAAAACCAGATGGCCATAGTCACCCCAAGGATAAAACATCCCAACACAAACTGAGCAACATGGTATATGCAGTACAATGCAGTGAGCTAAGTCCAGATCAGGGGTGAAATCCTCCCAGTTTGGACTGGATTGGGCGATCCGGTAGCGATTGTGGCAGGTGGTTTGGAGAACCGGTAGCGATGGTGGCGCGAGGCTCCGCCCACCCGCCCAGGTGTCATTATTTCCTGGTTTTAACCATGAAGTAATGTGTTTTTTACCCTCTGCGCATGCACAGAAGGTTTTGCGCATGCGCAGAGGGTCTTCGCGCAGCGCGTGCACTTCCGAACCGGTAAGGAAGGTAAGTAGATTTCACCCCTTGTGCAGATCTATACATTGGAGGAAACAAAACAACCACTTCATAAATACATGGCACAACATAGGAGAACAAACCCATCAGGAAAAAGATTCAGCAGTCCATCTGCATTTAAAAGACCCAGGCCACTCTTTGGACAGAAAGTCCACTTCTGTGGACAGAAAAGTCCACATTTTGGACAGAGAGGACCGCTGGTTTGAAAGAGGGGTCAAAGAGGCCATCTATGTCAAAATTGAACAACCCTCTCTCAACAGAGGGAGGGATATGACATCATCTATCTCCAGTCTACAATACAATCCTTTCAACAGTTCCAAGAAGGCGCCACGCCCATTTGCATTACTCAGGTGACTCTAATGACACAGATAAACCTCCAGGTGGTCTCAATGACTTTCTAAAAGAATGCAAATGACCAGCCATCTGCAAGGAGTATACATCCTTCCATTCCCCACCTGATCCTTCACCCAGAACTAAAGAAGTTTCTTGGATGAGAAGGGAAACGTCTTCAAAGAAAAACCAGAAAGTCCACTTGCCTCTTAAAAGCACCTATATAGGATAGTCAACCCATTGTAAAGCTCAATTCAAGGAAATTTTACCTTACCCCATCACATCAAGTTTGGCTATTGTCAATTAAGTTATGGTTGGAGGAAATGACACAACAACACATGGACTTAAAACCAGAGCTATTCCTATTGGATATTTTACCAGAGAAAATTAGTAAAGATAATATATATTTGATTATACATGTAACAACAGTGGCAAGGATTGTTTATGCACAAAATTGGAAAGCAGAGAATATGCCATTGGAGGGAGAAGTAATTAAAAAAAATTTAGATTGTGCAGAAATGAATAGATTAACTATGATGATAAAGGAAAGAGAAGATTCAGATTATTATAAAATATAGAATCAATTTTATTATTGGTTAGAAAAGAGATACAAAAAGGTTTTAAAAGAGATTGAGAAAAAATGCTGTAACTAGAATATTATATTAGTGGAAAACCTTTGTAATGGATTTGGTGAGATGGAAGATAGAAGAGATAGAAAGAGAATAAAACCTTTGAAGGTAACACCCAAATGTCACATGGAAGTAATGAATGATGTACTAAATGTTTGTTTGTCTTAAAAAATAAAAAACTTCTTTTAAAAAAAAGTTCGGCTATTGTTCACTTTTGCTACTTTCTTTTCCTTGAGCCTTCATTCCTGTTGGACTATTCTTCCCAAGTTGTCACTTCATGATTAAGTACAAGCCTCTATCCTCCAAATATTGTTCACCCTAAATTGGACCAATCTATGTCAATTTTCTGCCTTCTGCATGTTTTTAATTACCAGCTCCCCAAAGTAAGATCAATGTGGGTTGTAGTTGGAATACTGTGCCAAATTCTGGTCACCAGGATATGAAAAAGATGTTGAGATTCTAGAAAGACTGCAGAAAAGAGCAAAGATGATTGGGTAGTTGGAGGCTGAAAGATATGAGGAACGGTTGCAGGAACTGGGTATGTCTAGTCTAACAAAGATAAGGCCTAGGGGTGATATGATAGCAGTCTTCCAATATTTGAGAGATTGTCACAAAGCAGAGGAGGACAATCTATTCTCCAAAGCACCTGAGGGCAAGACAAGAAATAATGGATGGAAATTTATCAAAAAGAGAGCCAACCTAGAACTATGGAGACATTTCCTGACAGTGAAAACAATTAATCAGTGGAATGACTTGCCTCCAGAAGTTGTGGGTGCTCCATCACTGGAAGTTTTTAAGAAGACACCAGACGGTCATTGGTCCAGGATGGTGTAGGATCTCCTGTTTGGGTAGAGGGTGGACCAGAAGACCTCCAAGATCCCTTCCAACTCTGTTACTCTGTATTTCCAGCACATCTTAGAAGACACTAAAAAAAGGAGAATTGAATAAGGCCATAGTGGTCTAAATGAAGAGATCATCTGAAGCAGGGGTGAAATGCTATCGGTTTGCACTGGTTTGCCTGATCCGGTAGTAAACAAAAAAGCTACTGGTTCATCCGAACCGGTATTTCCAATGATCAGCTGTGCTGCGCGATTTATATTCGCTAGAAAGCAGGAAATCCTGCTTTTGTTGTGACCTAGGCTTCCTGAGTCATTAAAACACACAAATAGTCCCAAAAACCTCTTTTATTGCAACAGCTGTGAAATACGTTCGGTCACAGCTGAGTCCCAATTAGTTGCAAAATGTCCTTCGGGAGAAGTCCTTCGGGATAATCACCAACCTTTATCTCCCTTGACACTCTGCCAAAGACCTACTTGGCAAAGCCACACGGAGTCCAGAATCAAACAGAGATGCCGACTGAGAACAGAATTAACAATGTTGCTTTCCTGCAAAGTGCCCATGTGCCTTTGCTCCTCTTTTAAGCCTTATGAGAGGAGCCAATCATCTCCAGGCCTTACTCCCGAGTCATCCCTTTTGTTTTAACTGTTCATGCCTTCTGGCAGCTCTGCATATGCGCGCACTAGGAACAGGCTCCTCCTGTTCCTCTGCCTCTCTGCTGTCCGACTCTGGAGGCTCCGGAATCCATGCATCACTCTCAGATGGCCCTGGTCCCATCTCTGCCTCTGATGCAGAGCCCTTGTCCGGGCCTTCCCCAGACTCCAGGACTGGCCCATGTTCCTCCCCAGCCTCCTCACTGTCCGACTCCGCTGCCAGCTCCGCAGGCTGCTGGCGGACCACAACAGCTTTCTAACAAATCTATATCGCGCAGCACAGCTGTTTTCCCCCCCCTCACTATTCTACTTACCTTCTTAAGCCTCCTTTTTCTGTGCCATGCGGTAGCGCCTGTTGTGTGCATGCACACAAAGCATGCGTTTGGCGCATACCACACATGCGCACACAGCAAACCAGTGGCAAACCTCGGAGGATTTCACCACTGATCTGAAGTGATATAAAGCAGCTTCCTAAGTAGACATCTGCAGTTCTCCCAAAGAAACCCGTGAGGTTCAAGAATGCTTCTACTTTGACATCAGGCTTGGAGCCCTTTTTGCATTTGACAACGTAATTGTTTTTAAAAAAAAAAAAAAAAAAAAGCACTGAGCAAAGCTCCATTGGCGCTAATATGATGCATAATAAAGCAATTCCGTATCAGGGTGGTACATATGCCTGTCAGTTAACATTACAATGCTCAATGTCAGTGCCTGATTCAAATGACAAGACTAGCCGTCTGGCTTGTTACATTTAGATGAGATCTTGTGTGCACAGCAGGAAATCTTCCCTGCCCCCTCTCTTTTCAAGGGCTTTTGATTGAAATCAAGTGCTCTGATTTGAAAAGAGTTAGATTTTACTGTGCTGGGTTTCTGTATAGCTGCAGAGATGATCTGTAATTAAAGTGCAGATGGATTTTGGTCAAATAATACCAGATGTTATACTTACAACTTCTCAAACCCTCTCCATTTATTAGTCCAACTCCACCCCCTACTGCGAGGAAATTTCACATTGCACAACCGATTGACTCAGGTTTTTTGGGGCAGTGATAGAATTGGACACAGGTTAAATCAGAGTCAAAAGACTACGAAGGAGAAAACAGACAAGACTTTAAGCCAGATTGTCTATAAATTAAAACTGGGCGTTACATTTCTATAAAATCAGGCTGGGGATCCACTCTAGCAAATGTAGCTGCTGGAGTCTTTCATACCTATTCTCTATTCACTATCCTTTGTTGTTGTTAGTTGCGAAGTCGTGTCCAACCCATCTCGACCCCATGGACAACTTTCCTCCAGACCTTCCTGTCCTCTACCATCCCCCAGAGACCATTTAAGCTCACGCCGACTGCTTCAGTGACTCCATCCAGCCACCTCGTTCTCTACCATCCCTTTCTTCTTTTGTCCTCAATTGTTCCCAGCATTAGGCTCTTCTCCAATGAGTCCTTCCTTCTCATTAGGAGGCCAAAGTATTTGAGTTTCATCTTCAGGATCTGGCCTTCTAAAGAGCAGTCAGGGTTGATCTCCTCTAGGACTGATCGGTTTGATCACCTTGCAGTCCAAGGGACTCCCAGGAGTCTTCTCCAGCACCATAATTCAAGGGCTTCAATTCTTTGACACGCAGCCTTCCTTATGGTCCAACTTTCACAACCATACATTGCAACTGGGAAGACCATAGCCTTGACTATATGCACTTTTGTTGGCAGGGTGATGTCTCTGCTATTCACTACCCTACCTACCGTACTTGAAAAAAATACTCTATACATGATAATGGTGAAGGAACACTGTAGACTTCATAAATACATTGGTCCTTTCCTCTTTCTAATTAACACAAGGTCTAGAAGAGTTAATATCAAAGCTTGGTTAATCTCATGGCTTGCTCTCGAAAGACACTCAAGTTAATTCAATCCTGGTTAAGCAAGAAACCCAAAGGAAAAGACCATCTTAAGAAATATTTTACTGGGAGAAAAATAAAGTTAGCATAGGTACCATTGTTATGGACAATTGGACATGACAATAAGGTTTAGATACTTTCTTCAGGAGAAAACCTATGCTGTCCAAGAACAAGTCATATACCATATACCAGACTGATTAGTAAAACGGGTGGCTCATAAATCTTCAATTCCACTCAACAGTATTGTCCTATGACTGTTTGTGATAGATATTCTTCAAGCTCTTTAGAAACTCAGTCTATAAATCTGATTCAGTGTATTGTGTGAACCATAGTACTGTAATTGTGATTTTTAAGCCAATGAGGCTGTTCTTGCTGAGACATTATTAATTGGAGATAGATTTTGGCCCCACTGGATTACAAAATACAATAAACATAGGGCCACAGTCCAATTGATTAAAGCTTCTTCCTGCCCCCAGATGTGGCCCTCCTGATTTTATCATATATAAAATGATCCTCATTTGTGGATGGGCTTATCCATTTGTGGATAAGCCCATCCACAAATGACCCTCATTTTTTAATTCAAATATCATGAAAAACATGCCGTCCTCAAAATTTTCATACATTCTAATTTTCACAATTGGCTTACCTGTGGGTAATCCGTGGATTATCCATTTTTCATGATGTTTGGGTTAAAGAAATAGAGTCAGCTTCTGGATGGGCTTGGAATGGACAACAGCAGTCCTTAAACTATGTGCCATAGATCCAATTAAATAGGAGTACTTTGATTAAAAAGGTGTTCACAGATAGTTCCTTCCCATTTTTTTCAAAATTTATTTATTTATTTATTTTGTCGCATTTCTATGCCACCCAACTCCCAAGGGACTCTGGGCGGCTTACAACAGAGAATAAAACAATGCAACAATATCCCATACAAAAGTTAAAAGAAGACACAAGTGTTGGCTTAAATAAGAGTTGCCAAATTCAGAAATGTTTTAACATGGGCAAGATTTAATCCCTCTCCTTCAGTTGTTCTTGAGTGAAAATTTCAGAATATTCTGTTCAGACAAAGACTTTGTCTCTAAGGTGAAGGAGTTATGGAAACATTAAACCATGTTTTGTTACATTGTCCTTGAAACATAGATGTCCAGTTAAGCAATAAATGGAAACATTCAAAGGAGAGAACCAAGTTAGAAATAAGGAGAAATTTTCTGATATTGAGAACAATCAGTGGAACAGCTTGCCTCCTGAAGTTGTGGGTGCTCCATCACTGGAGGTCTTCAAGAATAGACTGGACAGTCATTTGTCCAGAAGGGCAAAGGGTTGGACTACAAGACCTCCAAGGTACCTTCCAACTCTATGATTCTATCATTCTATCATTCTATCACTCTATCACTCTATCATTCTACTCTACTCTACTCTGCTCTGCTTTCCATGTCACCTAAATTTATTTTATTAAGAGTTATTATTATATAGCCACTGTGATTTTTTCTCTCTGAATCTGGCTAAGTTCTTACACTTTATAAAATATATAGTACTTTGACCACCGCGATTTTATAACCATTTAACTTTTTACCATATTTGTTTACTCTCTCCTGATGTGTCATCTTTTTTCAACTTAAAAAAACTAATAATTGTAATAAAGTTATTGATTGGTAGCAGCATTTGTCATTCAACAATCACAAATCCATCACGAGAGTCTGACATAATAGTCTGCTATTGAATTTTTTTGTACAGACACATATTTAAATTGAAAAAGAAAGCTTACAATGGGGAAATTTACAGTTTAAAAACTCGTCTTATGGAGCTCTGTTCCAAGAATGAAATGAAATTGGCTTGTGTTTTGTTCTTCTAGTTATTGACCAATTCACAGTACCAAACTAGGGAAAAAACACAGACATTATTTCTAATTAGTTTTTAATCCATATTAAAATGCATGTGGAATAAAATTACAGAGAATCGCTACATATTTTTTTTCATGGAGTTTTGTCCATACACTGTTGATAAGGCAAAAGGACCCAAAGTCATTACAGTATGTCCATTTCACGTCTTACTACCTGCAGGAACTCAGCTGAGCCACTGAAACAATGGACTTTGGAAGATACAAAGCTTTCCCACCAGCAAACCAAGCACTTCTGCTTTAACCAATCTCTGGTTAGTCTATGACTGAGTAAGTTAGCTGTTGGTAAAACTCACTAGAACCAGAAGGACTTAAGTAATTACTATAAGTTGTCCTCAATTTACAACCTTTTGTTTAGTGATCATTGAAAGTTACAATGGCCCTGAGAAAAATGACTTGTGACCATTTTTCACACTTACAACCATTGCAGCATCCCCAGGATTAGGTGATCAAAATTCAGAGGCTTGGCAACTGGTTCATATTGTCAGTGTATAAGAAATTATGAGCTGGGATAGCCATAACAACAAGTCAGCCAAAGGGAACTGTTTGGTGACTAAGAAAACAGGATCTGTTGTGAGCCATGTGAGATGGCACAGAGCCTGGGCATGGCTTAGCTTAACTGATCTGTGTATATAAGAGTTTGTACTTGCATGATTGTTCTTAGATTCTGTGATTCTGTGCTTCTATAGCTTCTGTGATTTCTCCTTCTGACTTCTGCTTCTTGTTCTTATCCTTGCTATCATGTTGCAAGAGCTGCATGGGTATTGTATACATGCATCATGTTTTATATAAACAAGTTTCTTCCATAAATGAATCCTGCTGAATTATTTACTTATGTGCTGGTTGCTGAAAACTTTAGACTGTAGCAGTGTCCTGGGGTCATGGGATCATCCTTTGCGACCTTCTGACAGGCAAAATCAATGGGGAAGCCAGATTCACTTAACAACCGTGTCCCTAACTTAACAATTGTGGCGATTTGCTTAAAAACTGTAGCAAGCAAAGTCATAAAATGAGGCAAAACTTAAAAGTTGCACCATGTTACTGTTCTCTTGGTTAATATTTCTTGGTGAATTGTGTGCATGATATGGATAGTCTTTAATTTACAATAGTTCGTTTAGTGACCATTCAAAATTACAATGGCATTGATTGAAAAAAGTGACATGATCATTTTTCACACTTATGACCATTGCAGCACCCCCACGGTCACATAATCAAAATTCAGACGCTTGGCAACTGAGTCATATTTATGACAGTTGCAATATCCCGGGATCATGTGTTCAACTTTTGCGACCTTCTGACAAGCAAAAGGGGAAAGCCAGATTCACAACCATGTCACTAACTTAACAATTGCAGTCATTCACTTAAAAACTGTAGCAAGCAAAGTTGTAAAATTGGGCAAAACTCACTTCACAGCTGTCTCATTTAGCAACAGAAATTTTGGGCTCAATTATGGTCGCAGGTTAAGGACTACCTGTACATATCACCGATTGGGACTTTCCTGCAATTAAATTTAATTGAACGCAACTTTGTTTCTCCAGATTTGAACGAAGAGAGGTTGGCTTTCACAGGGTTAGCATAGCAGCCTTTGGGGAAGGGTGAATCATGTCACGAAGTTCTCTTCTAAAAAAATGGGTGATATTCCACATGGCGATATTGGTAAGAACATCTTGTGATAGTTTAATATCCACACATTTAAGTAACCCCTGGACCTAACTTACCTTCTGGCTTCCCTTATTGGGAAAATGCTCATGTTTTTCCCATTATATTTGTTCTTAAAGGTAAAGGTAAAGGTTCCCCTCGCACATATGTGCTAGTCATTCCCGACTCTAGGGGGCAGTGCTCATCTCCATTTCAAAGCTGAAGAGCCAGCGTTGTCCGAAGATGTCTCCGTGGTCATGTGGCCAGCATGACTCAATGCCAAAGGTGCATGGAACACTGTTACCTTCCCACCAAAGGTGGTCCCTATTTTTCTACTTGCATTTTTTATGTGCTTTCGAACTGCTAGGTTGGCAGAAGCTGGGACAAGTAATGGGAGTTCACCCCATTACGCGGCACTAGGGATTCGAACCGCTGAACTGCTGACCTTTCGATCGACAAGCTCAGCGTCTTAGCCACCGCGCCACCGCGTCCCTTTCATTTTTTTGTTAATTTGTTTGTTTATTTGTTCTTACAAGCACCATTAAAATAAACACCTGAACATTTGCACTAAGCGACAAAAACCTTTTCCGACACGAGTTACAAGAGAAACGGGAAACAAGTCATTTAAACAAAACTCCCATTTAATTTTATAACTCCTGAGCGGACTCTCTGCTTTGAGAGCTCCAAATCCATTTGCCCATCCAGGTGCACCCAGTCTCCCAAATCCAGTTACAATCCTTACCTTTTGGGGGGAGAGGATGGGGGGGTGTATATATGCCTTTCCTTTGTGCTTGCCTTGAAGTTTGGTCTGTTAAATATTAGCCCATGACCTTTTGCTGATTGGCTTCAATTAAGCCTCTGGATTTCCTCTTCCTGAGCCTAAGTCAAGTTACAGTGGAAGAATAATAAAGGCAAAAAGGAACGTGTTGCAGCCGTCCAAATAATGGCCCCTGATTGTCAGCAATGGAAAGTGAGCATGACTTAAAGATCCCACCCACTGGGAGCCTTGATGGCATAATTTATGGGCAGCCCTTTTGAAACCACCAGTAGCTCAGGCAGCCTGTTTCTTCTCACGCTTGGGGAAAAAAATAGCCCCCTCCCTCCAGGGTCTCCCAGGATAGGAAATGGAGGGGGGGTTAAATATAATAATTGGAGGAAACCTAAGTATTTGGACCAAAGGAGAAAAAGCAGGCTGGTGGAGGAGGGAGAGAGGGAGGGAGGGAGAACGGGCAGTTCTCACTGTAAAACAAAGCAGCAATGTTTCAGGAGGAGGACATCTGACATAAGATACTAATCATAATTTCCCTAGATCCAGTTATCCAAACAGAATATGCAAAGCAAAGTGTTCTTGAACAGAACTGTAAGTCTATTCATTCCAATGAGGGAGAAGAAGATTTCCAGTCTCTGAGTATTCTGCACCTGTAGGCTGTTTCTTCCTATCCCTATTTTGATAAGGACTCCTAATTTTGTTTCATCATTCTGGTATTAAAAACAACATAAAGACGGGCAAACTTATAAAGATTAAAGGTAAAGATAAAGGTTCCCCTAGCACATATGTGCTAGTCATTCCCAACTTTAGCGGATGGTGCTCATCTCCGTTTCAAAGCCGAAGAGCCAGTGCTATCCAAAGACGTCTCCGTGGTCATGTGGCCGGCATGACTCAACACCAAAGGCGCATGGAACGCTGTTACCTTCCCACCAAAGGTGGTCCCTATTTTCCTACTTGCATTTTTTACATGCTTTCGAAGTGCTAGGTTGGCAGAAGCTGGGACAAGTAACTGGATCTCACCCCGTTATGCGGCACTAGGGATTCGAACTGCTGAACCTCCAATCATGACATATTCTGGAAGGGAGGACAGACCTGAATGGTTTTTGCCAGTGTTTGAATTCCATGATGTATTATCCGTAATAAGCAGCCATTTGAACTGTGATGGGTTCAAAAAATAAAATCCACGTTAAGAAAAATAAGGAGAAATGAAGATTTACAAAATAATATGGGAAGACACAACTATATTGTTGTGTACACTTGCCTTTAGGTGGTCAGTAGTGATAGTAGTGGCCGGTAATGGTAGTATCTGTCAACTGCAGGGAAAATCAAGAGATCCCAGCAATTCAAATGAATATAAAGATTTATTGTAAACTTGAGCTCTACAAGAATCTGAGCTACTAATGGTCAAAGGACATAAGCATATCCTTAGTTAGTCTAATAAAGATATTTTCATATTACATGTATCAATTTGTCACCCTTGTTGAAAAAATACTCTAATTCAAATGCTAATAAATAACATATCAATAATCCATTGGTACAATTCGGGAATAGAATAGAATAGAATAGAATAGAATAGAATAGAATAGAATAGAATAGAATAGAATAGAATAGAATAGAATAGAATAGAACAGAACAGAACAGAACAGAACAGAACAGAATAGAATAGAATAGAATAGAATAGAATAGAATTCTTTATTGGCCAAGTGTGATTGGACACACAAGGAATTAGTCTTGGTGCATACGCTCTCGGTGTACATAAAATAAAAGATACATTCATCAAGAATCATAAGGCACAACACTTAATGATAGTCATAGGGAAATATAAATCTTAAGGATACCAGCAACAAGGTTACCTCATATAGTCCAGGGGTGGGTTCTACTTACCTTTACTACCAGTTCGCAGCGGGGCCACTCACTCTTCTGCGCAAGCGCAGAAACTTCTGCGCATGCACAGAAGCATTTTGATGATGTCAGGGTCAGTGGGCGGAGCCTCCCGCCGGTTTTACTACCAGTTCTATAGAACCAGTGCGAACCGGGGGCAACCCACCACTGATACAGTCATAAGTGGGAGGAGATAGGTGATAGGAACAATGAGAAGATTAATGGTAATGCAGACTTAATGAATAGTTTGACAGTGTTGAGGGAATTATTTGTTCAGCAGGGTGATGGCGTTCGGGAAAAAACTGTTCTTGTGTCTAGTTGTATTGATTTGTTCTTGCAGAAGTGTATGCTTACGCTTTAGACAGCTCCTGAACCTCCCAAGTCCACAATTCTTGATGTAAATTCCAAGAATTGGAGATAGAAAAACATGTGCAAGTTGAACAGACAGCAATCAACCCCGTGTTATTTTAAACACTCTTGTTGATTTCAGCCCCCAGTGTGGCAGTAATAGGACAAATCATGAAACATACAATGCTGCTATCAATTACAACGTTTGCATTTGCATTTTGTTTAGCTTAGAAGAAGCCAAAGATGCTTGATCTGCCGCTATTGTTAAGATATCCCATTGTTTAGATCCCCCCCCCCCATTCATCATCCAGCAAAGAGTTTTGTGGCTTGGCACTTTCTCAAGCCTGGAAAGTATGACTCTCTGGGTGGAGTATGTATCCATATTTTCTATGTGAGCAGCTTGGGAACGCTGCTCAGTTTTTGTGAAATTAATGTGCAAATGATCAGCCGTCTATGTGCTGTGATGCAAAAGAGGCATTTTTTTTCTGCCTGCACTTATAATTCCGCCTCTCAAGAGATCAGCCACAAAAAAAAACTAATGGGAAGCTAATCAGGACAATAAATTAAAACCTCGTACACAGTAGAAATCTCTTTGGAAATAGACAAGATCTGCAAGCCATTCTCTTCTTTTACTGATGTTGAGTAACTACTGTTGCTAATAAAGGTTACAACATTTTTCACATGGAGAGTGTTAACGGACTTGTCTAAAAGGACTGCTTATCCAAGGATATTTATCTCTCTAATGTGGGGAAGGACAAGTGGTAGAGCTGAGACTTTCGCTTGGTCTGTCCCAAGTCCTCTCTGATCATGCCAATGAATCAGAAGTGCCCTGGTCTAGGCAGGATGTGATCTCTTGAGTAGCATCATTTGGAGGGAATGTCTCTTGCTGGTTACATCTATCTAACCCACTAGAGAGGGAAGCCAAGGAATGTAGCGGGTCCCGTCCCCTAAGGAGATCCATTTCAATTCAAATCTTTATTATCAGAGTACACGTGTACAATGAGATTGGCTGAGCCTCCCTTCATGCACCACCACCACCCAACACAATACAACTCACTGTGAAAGACAGTAAAAGAAAAACCCTTAACCCAGTGAATCCTACTAACAAACACTCAGTCCTATTGCACCATATGAACTTATTGCACGTCGCGCCGCAAGTCAATCATACTATGTTGTTGTATGAGTTATTTTTCATTCAGGAGTCTTGACAACCCATGGATAAAAACTGTTCTTCAGCCTGTTTGTGCGGCTGCCTATGCTTCTATATCTCCTTCCAGACGGTAGGAGAATAAAGAAGGGCTGACCAGGGTGTGAGTCGTCCCTGAGAATTTTCCCTACTCTTCTAAGGCAGCGAACCCTAGCGATGTCATCTAATGGTATCAGGGGACAGCCCACAATGTTTTGTGCTGTGCTCACCACTCTTTGTAATGTTTTTCTATCCGCGGCTGTCAGACCAGCATGCCATACCGTGATGCAATAAGTGAGGATGCTTTCTATTGTGGACCGGTAAAAGGAAGTAATCAGTTGTTGTTCCACCCTGTTTTTACGCAAGACCCTAAGGAAATGGAGTCTCTGTTGGGCCTTCCTGGCCACCTGGATCGTGTTGTTTTTCCAGGTGAGGACTTTGCTGAGGTAGACTCCTGGGAATTTAAAGGAGGAAACTCTCTCCACACAGTCCCCCTTGAAGTAAAGTTGGGCAGGTTCCTCTCTCTTTTTCCGGAAGTCTAACACCATCTCCTTTGTCTTGCTGACATCTGGCGGGACCCAGAAGGAGGGCTTTCTCCGTGGTGGCTCCCTCTCTCTGGAACATCATCCCTCCGGAAATTAGACTGGCCCCCACTCTAACATTCTTTCAGAAGGCCCTGAAGATGTGGTTCTGCCAGTGGGCCTGGGGAACCCAGAGCAAGATCATCATCATCTTCTTTTAAAGACTCCATAATCCCTTGCGGGATGGAGTCTTCTGGGCAACTGAATGGAGCTAGCAGAATGCTTACTGGCCAGATGCCCTTCCTGTTGCCAATGCAGAGTTTTTTTCAGCAGATATATTCTCATTATGCCCAGAGAGAGAAATGTCTGCTTCTACCTAAGGATCAAACTCACAACCTCCTGGTTGTGAGGCGAGAGCTCCACTTCTAGGCCACCACACCACTCCAACCCAGGGCAGGATGGAGCTCCTTAAATGGCTGGTATAAATGTGTGTTGTCGCCAGGGAGGAAGAGGGGGTTATTGTTTTATTATTTTTATTTTTTATTATTTTATTTTTATTATTTATTTTTATATTGTGCTTTCATATCCTTGTAAGCCACCTTGAGTCACCTTGTGAGAATAGGCAGCAATATAAATTTTCTTATTAAATAAATTCTTTCCACTACAGCAATCATCTCTCAATGGCCTAATGGTCTATGTTTCTTTATCACCTACTAGCTGATAACCCAGCCTTGCCCAGGTATTTATTTATCCCAATCCTGTATTAGACAGGAAGAGCAGCTTCACCCTGAGCCCTAATTTTGGCGAGAATTAAATTAGTTAAAAATGTTTTCCCTGTGTCCCCAGAAGTGTCAAGTAAAATGATTTTACCTTGTTGTTTTGCTGGCTGATCCACGATCATTTGGTATGCTTCTTCTGATGTTGATTTAGAAGTGGCTTCTTGTCTGCACTAATATATGCACTAAGCTGTTCGACGTTGCAGTTTTTTTCTCGTATGTAATCTGCATGAAGTACCTCGTGTCGGTCTCGTAGTGGTGCAGGCAGGCCGAGTTGCAGTAATGTTTTATTGATCATGGCCATACATTTGTCCTCAAGAATAATCGAAGCCTTGTTGAAAATATCCAGACAAAATGTAATTTCTAATGTTACATTTTGTAGAGGGAGGGAGAGAGCCCCCTTGTGCAGTACTGTGAAGCCATTACCATGGCAATTCCACTGTGCTGTACAGTAGAAGCCATTTTAAGGCACAACAGGCTGTATCGTAATAGAACACACATCCCGAGGGGTGTTAAGGGTGTCTTACCCCTACAGTATTTGTTTCCAGAGAGTAAGTCATCTGTGTACCAAGTTTGGTTGAAATTGCTCAAGACGTTCCAGAGTTATGCTGGAATACACACACACACACAACCATAGATAGATAGATAGATAGATAGATAGATAGATAGATAGATAGATAGATAGATAGATAGATAGATAATGTTCTGCCCCAGCTCCGGATTCCCGAGGATATTGACACACACCAACGGTCCTTATCAAATTTATTAAGTAGCAAGGATAAACAAGACTGGCAAAGGTTGGCAATCAGCCCAGAAAACAAAATACGATAAACCAAAATACTCTGATAATAAATACGAGTTGTTTCCAGCAAGAAAACAGTAGCTGCGTGTGACTTAAATAGGCTAAGGGAGTAGCCAATTATCCTCAAGCCCTACTCTCGAGTAGACCTCCTCCTCCTAAGTAGCCACTCCTGCCTTTTGGCAGCCCTGCGTGCCCGAGCATTGAGGATAGGCTCCTCCACTTTGCTCTCTCCACTGGAAGAAGCCTCTGCAGGTTCTGAAGGCCCTGGCTGAGTCTCTGCCTCTGACATCATATCCTCTTCAGCCTCCTCACTGTCCGACGCGAGTGCCGGCTGCTCAGGCTACTGGCGCGACACCACACCAGCCTCCTCGTCGTTGGGATCAGCCACGATCCGTGCAGGCCGCTGGCGGGCCACAACAGATAGATAGATGATAGATGATAGATAGATAGATAGATAGATAGATAGATAGATAGATAGATAGATAGATAGATAGATAGATGGATGGATATTATCCCTACTTTGTAGATTTAGGAACCAGGGAGTCTATTCTTAATCAAAGCTCATATTCTATGCAGGACTTGTTTCTGAGCAAACATGTCTCTATCTGTAGCAATTAATGTGTTGGATTAGGCTTGGGAGGATCAGGGTCAATTCAACATGCTTAGCCATGGAAATTAACGGATGATTTGGAAAAGGTCGTTCTCACTTTGCCCTGCCTATCTCTCGTAGCAATTCTGGTGGGGAAAATTTAAAGAAAGGAGTACTACATGTATCACTACATGAGCCGTGGTGGTGCAGTGGTTAGAATGCAGTACTGCAAGCTATTTCTGCAGACTGCTGGTTGAAGTTCAGCAGTTCAATTCTCATTGATTAAAGGTTGACTCAGCCTTCCATCCTTCTGAGGTGGGTAAAATGAAGACCAAGACTGTTGGGGGCAATATGCTGACTAAATCGCTTAGAGAGGGGTGTAAAGCACTGTGAAGCGGTATATAAGTCTAAGTGCTATTGCTATCACCTTGAATTTCTAAAATAGCATGTAAAGGTAAGTTGTTGCAAAACCTTTGGGCAGACCAAGCTACAGGTAATCTTCTCCTTACAACCACAACTGAGCTCAAAATTTCCATTGCTAAACGAGACAGTTATTAATTGAGTTTTTCCCCCGTTTTGTGACCTTTCTTGTCATAGCTGTTAAGTGAATCACTGCAATTGTAAGTTAGTAGTGATCGTTAAGTGAATCTTTCTTTCCCATTGACTTTGTTTGTCAGAAGGTCACAAAAGGTGATCACGTGACCCCCGAGACACTTCAACCGTCATAATTACAAGTCAGTTGCTCCTGAATTTTGATCATGTGACCATGGGGATACTACAATGGTCGTAAGTGGGGGAAATGGTCATCTCATTTTTTCAGTGCTTTTGTAACTTCAAATGGTCACTAAACAAAAAATTAAGGACTACTTGTATATCAGATGGTCAGTTACAGTAAAGGACAACATACACATACATTTATACATACACTTCAGTTCTACCTACGCAAGCAAACTCACTGCCGGTTGACCCTTCCTTTAAACCTGCAAGGACAGGAAAGCATACTACTGTATATTTTAATTTTGTTAGACATCAACAAAACACACTTGCTAATCTACATGTTCAACAGAAGGTGGATTTCAGCAGGTTCTGACCAGTTCTGGAGAACCGGTAGCGAAAATTTTGAGTAGTTCAGAGAACCGGTAAATACCACCTCCGACTGGCCCCACCCCCATCTATTCTCTGCCTCCCGAGTCCCAGCTGATCAGGAGGGAATGGAGATTTTACAGTCTCCTTCCCCTGGAGTAGGGAGGGAATGGAGATTTTACAGTCTCCTTCCCCTGGAGTGGGGAGGGAATGGAGATTTTACAGTATCCTTCCCTTGCTCCCCAAGCCACGCCACACCCACCAAGCCACACCCACAGAACTGGTAGTAAAAAAAATTGAATCCCACCATGTTCAACTTACGTTCAGCACTTTTAAAAAATCCGATTAAAAGTCTCAAAAATATACTTCGTGTAACTCTCCATAGTCCTTTGAAAATTTCACTGAATGCATTTATTTATTTATTTATTTATTTATTTATTTATTTATTTATTTATTTACTTTTCACGTCTCAGTCCTGCCATAACCAAAGACTTACCTAGAGGCTTACCCAGAATATAAAAACCAAAATTAAACACATACAGGATGATTATATTAACTACACTGAATTGATTTCATTTTAGCTCATACCGGGTCCCAGTAACTTTGGAAAAGGTGGGTCCTGGAATCCCAGTCCAAGACCTCTGTGACCCTCACCATAGAGAAAAATCACATACTCTGATTTACCAGATGAAATTAAAAAAGGGACTGAAGGCTTGCTGAAATCCACGAACATCTGGGAGCACAGGAACTAAATATGTATAGCTTGACACAAGAAAATAAACATAAATTCAGATGGAGTAGAACTGTTGAAGTTCACTGCAAGGAGTTCAAATCTATGAGTACAATGTATGTTGATGCCAATGAAACCAACTGAACCACTATCTTAGGGCCAGATTGCATCTCAATGTGTCTATTTGTTTTATTTTGGGGTTGTTCCCCCCCTCCCCGGTATCTGTTACTGAGGGTGGCTTGAGCTGAGTTGAGGGTCAAAGGGAGGGAGCTTTCATTTCATGTTCCCCTGTGATCAACCAGGGTGCAATTGATCTCCATACTACTGGCAGAAAGAGTAGAAGTGCTTGGGAACTGGGAAGACAAGATTCATAGCATCGGTTAAGGGTCTGCGTTGGGGGTATACATTCATTGCATTACATTGCAAAAAAAAAAAAGCATTGTATGTTAAGAACTTTTATTGTGGTTTCTTTGTAGATGTCACAATACCCAGAGAGATAGGCATTCGGGAGGAATAATCACATGTGGTCTGAGACATGAAGAGAAGGAATGCCCCCCTCCCCTCCATCCTCTGAAGAAGCATCCCTGATTAGTGGGCAAGTCAGTCTGAAGGATCAGAGGAGGATCAAACAAAACATCTACAAAACCTCACCAGACTAGAAGGGCAGCCAATGAGTCAGTCATATGGGAAGTTGTTGGGACGCAGTGCGTAAGTTGCAATATTTCCTAACTCTCCATGCTTAGTTGCGACCCAGAGGACACAGAAAGAGAATCTCATATATTTTTAGGATAGGATAGGATAGGATAGGATAGGATAGGATAGGATAGGATAGGATAGGATAGGATAGGATAGGATAGGATAGGATAGGATAGGATAGGACAGGACAGGACAGGACTCACTGGAGAAGAGCCTAATGCTGGGAAATATTGAGGGCAAAAGAAGAAGGGGACAACAGAGAATGAGGAGGCTGGATGGAGCCATTGAAGCAGTTGGTGTGAACTTGAATGGACTCCAGAGGATGGTAGAGGACAGGAAAGTCTGGAGGAACATTGTCCATGGGGTCACGATGGGTCGGACACGACTTTGCAACTAACAACGACAACAAGGATAGGATAGGATAGGATAGGATAGGATAGGATAGGATAGGATAGGATACGATACGATACGATACGATACGATACGATACGATACGATACGATAGAAGTGTAGAGTAGAGTAGAGTAGAGTAGAGTAGAGTAGAATAGAATAGAATAGAATAGAATAGAATAGAATAGAATAGAATAGAATAGAATAGAATAGAATAGAATAGAATAGAATAGAATAGAATAGAACAGAACAGAACAGAACAGAACAGAACAGAATAGAATAGAATTCTTTATTGGCCAAGTGTGATTGGACACACAAGGAATTTGTCTTTAGTGCATATGCTCCCAGGGTACATAAAAATCATATGAGAAGTCCTCCCATCCTACTGCCAAGAAGTTATCTCTGTGGAACATTACAGTTGGAAATATCTAGTCATGCCGGGTCACCAAGAAACCCAGGAAACTGCATATCTAACAGGAATACCCCATGTAAGTTTCTCTTACTGAGCAGGGTGATTCAAGTCACATTCCATCTGAAATAGAGCAACAAGCAGTACACACCACGTCAAAGATCCATCATGCAAAAAAATTATTATTAGGTGCTAAAAGGCTACCATGTAAGATTAGAACCCTGGATATGGTAGTTTGGAGCAAAAGTAGAGAGGGGAATAATGATCTCCATGGTCCAGTACGAAAAATGTAGAAAGAGTAATGTTTTACCTTTCTCTGTCACAGTTTTAGAACTCTGGGTGGTCCACAGAAATGAAATGCAATGAGATTCAGGATCTATATGAAGAAGTATGTCATCTACAATATATAGTGTAAGGATTATAACAGCCACTATATAGGACAGGCAGGCAGAAGAATACCACAATGCTTCCACGAATAACAATGAGCAGTCAGAAGACATGACAAAAACTCCTTAATTGCAAACACACGGACAACTATATTTTCAACTGGAAAACTATGAACATCCTCGACCAAGCTAAATCCAAAGATGCTAGGGAATTCCTGGAAGTTTGGCATTCAGACAAATCAGCCATCAAGAGGCACATAGAGATAAATCATATTTACACACTATTCAAAAGAGACAATAAAAAAACTAAGAAAGAACAAAAAGACCAGAACGCATTCTCTCCAATAGCCAACACCCATAACACCAGGCAAACCATCAGGCAGAAAACTAAACATTAATCAAAGAACTACCAATGAGAAAACTCTCCCACCAACACTGGTAATGCAAACTACTGTACATAAACAGGAAATAAATCAGTGGTGAAATCCAAATTTTTTTTACTTCCGGTTCTGTGGGCATAGCTTGGTGGGCATGGTGTGGCTTGGTGGGTGTGGCAAGGGAAGGATACTGTAAAATCCCCGCCCCACTCCTGGGGGAAGGATATGGCAAAATCTCCATTCCCACCCCACTCTGGGGCCAGCCAGAGGTGGTACTTGCCGGTTCTCCGAACTACTCAAAATTTCCGCTACCGGTTCTCCAGAACCTGTCAGAACCTGCTGGATTTCACCCCTGAAATAAACCTTATATTCAATCACATTGATATTGTTACCTAGTTGGGTGATTAAATGTCTGCAAACCAACAACCACACTCAGAGAGCACCGAGGACTCCACAGTTTAACTGTGAAGCTAAAAAAATATTCTCTTCTGTGAAATATGTCTTCTTCCATAATGCTTAGTTAAATTGTGAAAATCATGTCAATTCTGACATTTTTAAAAGAAGAACAGGCCAATTCATGGAGGATGTGCTTAGCAATGTCAAAAGTGATACCTTCTGAATCATATATATTTGAAACTCTAGCTGCTAATGTAGAGAGCCAAAGAGATGATCTTGGAGAAACTATGCAGAGATAGTTATAAAAACATGCAATAAAATATGCTTTAAGCCTGGGAAACAAAGAAAATATTATAGGGAAACTCAGACCAGCTCTACCCTAACTCCCCAGGGTGAAGGAGGGAAGGGAAAACCTAGACTAGTTTTCAAGATTTTGTTGCTGACAAAACTCACAGAGAGGGAAGGATCACACTGATGCCTTAACCATAATTGTGGGCCACAGATGGGACACCAATAAGCAGTTCAGCATGGAGCTGGCAGGGTTGGTGAGGTCAGAAGGTGTTGGAGATGTCCAGCAGCATGTCTTTCAGGGTGGAAGTGGCTGTGAAAAACTAGGGAATAATGGCAGATCCATCCTGGTAGTAGTGATGTTCAGATGGGTTATTTTTCAAAACAAAATGCCAATGGACTGTCCAAGTCTGCTTGGCAGGCCAGGTGTGGCTCATAAGCCATATGCTGTACAGTGGTACCTTGGTACTGTTCGTTAATTGGTTCCAGGGGACGTGATGAGTATTAAAAACAATGAGTACCAAACAAACCACGTGACTTATCACCGTGACCCTTTGTTTCATCCAGAAAGGATAATGAGTCACGAAGTAGCCAGCACCAAATTGTACCCTGCACCTCAAGTACTAAACAAATAACCAGGACCAGGACAACATTTAGAATAGAATAGAATAGAATAGAATAGAATAGAATAGAATAGAATAGAATAGAATAGAATAGAATAGAATAGAATAGAATAGTTAATTAAATTTATATGCCGCCCCTCTCTGAAGACTCAGGGTGGCTCACAATACATTTTTAAAAATAATTATAAAAAAACATTGAAAAATTAAAAACATTAAAGAAAAGAAAGTATGAAATAGAATAGAAATAGGAATAGAATAGAACAGAACAGAACAGAATATATGGAATAGAAAAGAAAATATGAAATAGAATAGAATAGAATAGAATAGAATAGAATAGAATAGAATAGAATAGAATAGAATAGAATAGAACAGAATAGAACAGAACAGAACAGAACAGAAAATATGGAATAGAAAAGAAAATATGAAATAGAATAGAAATAGAAATAGAAATAGAAATGAATAGAATAGAATAGAATAGAATAGAATAGAATAGAATAGAATAGAATAGAATAGAATAGAATAGAATAGAATAGAATTTTTTATTGGCCAAGTGTGATTGGACACACAAGGAATTTGTCTTGGTGCATACACTCTCAGTGTACATGAAAGAAAAGATACGTTCGCCAAGAATCAAAAGGTACAACACTTAATGATAGTCATAGGGTACAAATAAGCAATCAGGAAACAATATCAATATAAATCATAAGGATCCAAGCAACAAAGTTACAGTCATACAGTCATAAGTGGAAGGAGATGGATTTGCATGTCAAAATTCATTGAGTACCAAATTCAACAAGTTTTGAACCAATCGTAGATCTCCTGCAGCCTGTATCAATAAAAGATAATTGCAGTTGAACTTGTAGACTTTCTGGTCTGGTTTACATTGAGGGGCTAACAACAAGAGACCAGCAATAGAGGAAAGCTGTCACTCTCCTGTTCCTAATATTTCTGAATTTATTTGATTTATCACTTTTCCCACAACTGAGTGAAGTGCTCTCCGCCTGTAGGAAGTTAGCACCCACCCCTTTCCTAGAGGAATGAAATATTTTGGGAAATATTAAAAAGGCAGAATATTATGTTTCCCTGGATGAGAAATGGAGAAACATGTTTTAAAGACGAAGCAACTCCCATCTTCCTGCCCCCACCAATGGGCCAGAGACAGAAACTCAATTTGTCAATGGACCATCATCTGCAACACAATAGGACCCATCTAGCAACAGAAACTCACCACATGGCACCTGGGAAGATTACATCAGCCAGCAAGGCTAGCTAAGAACCCCACCCCCTGGGAGTCTGACAACCAATCAGGATACTCTTTCTGGGCCCCAGGAAATTCAAAGCCAGAGAGGGCATAAAACCCGGGGACTCACTGTGTCTCGTTCCCTTTTCTGTTCAGGAACTCAAGCCATGTGATCCTGTCCACCATTAAACCATCTTTCCAAGCAGTCTCCATGTTTCCAGTGTCTTTTTCCCCACTTGGAGCTGAATCCAGAAGGATATTTCTTCCTACACACCTGTCCTTGAATCAACAGAAAATTATACTTGCATGAAATGTGGACTTCTATTATTGCTCACTATTATCTCTATTTCAAACTACTGTAGTCATCTGATTTTCCTCCAAGGGAATAAGGTATCCAAAACCTAATAGATTGCACACATCCCTGGATGAAGTGAAAACAAAGGCGAAAATCTTATTTTAACATCCTTGTGGTTAAAAACAATTTAGCCTGTCTCACTTACAGGTTGGGATCAAGACAAAAGAAATATAGTGGGCGTAATTCTACAGTTGTAGCATATTTTAAGTACATGAAGGGAAGGGTCTTGTGGCCTCCTTGTGGCTTTACTATGCAGAGTTTGGGAGTTGCTAACCCAGTCTCTTCCTGATTTATGTTCTTCTAGTTCTGGAGAAAAGAAGGATCTTTCATGGATTCTTGACCTACTTCTCTGAGAGTAAACCCAGAGACTTTCCAATGATCAGAGCTTCATTTTTTCCTCCAGCAAACTGGAAAAAGACAACAGAACATATTGCTTCACACTCCCTATCTGAAAAGATACAGGTACAGTTTTTTCCCGAACGCCATCACTCTGCTAAACAAATAATTCCCTCAACACTGTCAAACTATTCAAAGTCTGAATTACAATGGTGGGTTTCAAAAATTTTTACTACCGGTTCTGTGGGTGGGGCTTGGTGGGCATGGCTTGATGGGCATGGCTTGGTGGGCGTGGCAGGGGAAGGATACTGTAAAATCTGTAAGATTTTACTCCATTCCCACCCCACTCCAGGGGAAGGATACTGTAAAATCTCAATTCCCTCCCCAATCCAGGGGAAGGTTACTGCAAAATCCCCATTTCCTCCCGATCAGCTGGGACTTGGGAGGCAGAGAATAGATGGGGGCAGGGCCAGTCAGAATTTTTACTACTGGTTCTCCAAACTACTCAAAAATTCCGGTACCGGTTCTCCAGAACTGGTCAGAACCTGCTGAAATCCACCTCTGCTGTATTACTATTACTATTAATCTTCTTATCGTTCCTATCATCCACCTCCTCCCACTTATGACTGTAACTTGTTGCTGTATCCTTATGATTTATACTGATTGTTTCTTAGTATGGTTTGATTGCTTATTTGTACCCTATGACTATAATTAAGTGTTGTTGTACCTTATGATTCTTAACAAATGTATCTTGTCTTTTTATGTACACTGAGAGCATATGCACCAAAGACAAATTCCTTGTGTGTCCAATCACACTTGGCCAATAAAGAATTCTATTCTATCTATCTATTTAAAAATCAGCAGGAAGAGATAAAATTAAGCATCAAGCTGTGACATCTAAATGACATTTTACAGAGAGAACGTCTTGAATAGTACGGAAAGACTCACCAAGTTTGGAGGTGATCGCATGTGAAGTTTGAAGAAAAGATCCAGTTAGCAAAGAGGTCCTTGGTTGAAACAATTGATATGTCATCCAAGATCATTGGCCTAAAATGAAAAAAAAAAATGAAATCTTATGCCAGTTTTTAAATTCCAAGCCAGTTCCAGTTTTCATGATTAATCACTTTTAAAAAAAAAAAATCTTATTTTTTTAAAAATAGCCTATATGCATTCAGTTGAAGAGTAGCAAACAGTTATTATGACTGTGACCTCTAAGATCACAAAGGGTTTTAATATTTTCCGATTCTGAGAAAGATGATTGAGTGGTAGAGATGGATGTGAATCTAAATATAATGTCTCCCTAATGACTACTCTCCAGCTTTTGAAGAGAAAGAAAGAAATTCTGGAACTTTGTAAACGAAACTTTTACTCACATTCATTTGTAGCCTTGGAGAGATGGAAACAGTCAATCACATTATCTACAACTACCCTGCTCTTCAGACTTTCAAACTAACTTTTGATTTAGTCCGTGCATCTAACCACCCCATGATTTAAATAAATTATCTTTTCTAGAAAATAAGAGATATTCCAAGCTGTCCAGTTGCATCTTGAATATATTACTGATTGGGGTACAGAATGGATGTCTGGTATAAACGACAAAAGACATGAAAACGACAAAACATGTTATGACAATCACAACACAAAGACTTTCCTGCATGCGTACACTTACTGTAGAGCAGAGACATACTGCCATTATTTGAATCCTAATTTGTCAGTGGGATATGAAGTCAGGGAATATGTTCCAGACAATATAATTTATAAATATAGCACAATCATTCTGTGAGTATGGCCCACCTCGGTCTCATTGGGCAGAATGCAAGGGAATTTGGAGGGGATTTACAAAAAGGCAACAAAATAGTAAAAAGACTACTAAGGGGAGCAGTGGAACCTGAAGTATCCCTAAAAGAACTGACCATGTTCAGCACACTAGAAAATTTGAGGATGGCAGAGTTGGTAAAGATCAAGGGTAGCAGCCTGGAGCCTATTAATTATTAGCTAGCATATGAAAACTTGTACAAGTTCACATTTTATCTATATCATTACAACAATCATCAACAGTCGCTGAAGTCTAATGCCTGTTCGATACACCGTGTCATCCCTTATGGAACCAGGAACACTGTCTCTGAAGTTCTGAGGATTCTAGTTTACATGACATTCCACTAACTTCATATTATTATTATTATTATTATTATTATTATTATTATTTTAATTTGATTTATATGCCGCCCTTCTCCGAAGACTCAGGGCGGCTTACAATGTGTCCAGCAATAGCCTTCATCCTTTTGTATATTTATACAAAGTCAGCCTATTGCCCCCACAACTGGGTCCTCAATTTACCTACCTTAGAAAGGATGGAAGGCTGAGTCAACCTTGAGCCTTGGCGAGATTCGAACCCTGCAGTAATTGCAGGCAGCTGGTCTTAATTACCAGCTTAATAACAGGGTGCCTTAAACCCCTGTACTACCAAGGCTCTTACACAAAAATTTACACAAAAATGATAGTATACACAGCAAACGAGATAACCACGCTGGATTTCGTATCACAAATCACTAGTCGAACACTTCCCAAGCGTTTAGGAGTGCTTATTATTATTATTATTATTATTATTATTATTATTATTATTATTAATATGGCAAGTGTAGATAATACTCCTTCCTCATCCTATTTTCCCCAGAACAACAATCCTGTGAGGTGAGTTGGACTGAGAGAAAGTGATTGGACCAATCCAGATGGCTTCATGCCTAAGGCGGGACTAGAACTCATATTCTTCTGGTGATTGGCTCAAAATCACCCAACTGTCTTTTATGCCTAAAGCAGGATTAGAACTCACACAATCTCCTGGTTTCTAACATGGTGCCTTAACGGCTAGACCAATATATTGTTATGTTTTGTCCGAAGCGAAAGGAAAAGAAACAGGAAGGAAGGACTACAATGTCACATCTTATCAACATCAATTGGAGTTCGGTTTTGTGATGGTTGCTTTGCGAAAGGTTTAATGGTTGTGATCCAGCATCTAACATGATTGCTGGAGTAATGTATGGAGTGTATGCCAAGATGGAAGTGTGAGAAGATTGTGGCACATTCTCAGTGAATTTCCCAATAGCACCTATCTAAACATACAGAATTGCATCATGCCAAATTCTTTTGCTTTCATATGAAAACTATTGCTCTCATTAGAATAATTATTTCCTTTCTTCTATGGCACAACTTAGGGACACGGTGGCTCAGTGGCTAAGATGCTGAATTTGTCGATCGAAAGGTCAGCAGTTCAGCAGTTCAAATCCCTAGTGCCGCATAACGGGGTGAGCTCCTGTTACTTGTCCCACCTTCTGCCAATTTAGCAGTTCAAAAGCATGTAAAAAATGTAAGTAGAAAAATAGGGACCACGTTTGGTGGGAAGGTAACTGCGTTCCATGCGCCTATGGCATTTAGTCATATCGGCCACATGATCATGGAGATGTCTTCAGACAGCGCTGGTTCTTTGGCTTTGAAATGGAGATGAGCACCGCCCCCACAATCCGGGTCCTCATTTTACCTACCTCGGAAGGATGGAAGGCTGAGTCAACCTTGAGCCTGGTGAGATTTGAATTCGCAAGTAATTGCAGGCAGCTGGCAGCTAAGTGCTAATTAACAGCACTTTAGTCCGCTGCGCCACCAAGGCTCTTGGTTATGGAAGATTATGAAAGACCCAAATCAAAGCTGCCCTGAGCATGTTCTGGAGAAAGTGTTGCAGTATATTTCCATTTGAGAGTGGGTTTTTTTTAATTATTTAAACACAACAGTGATTAACAAAACATTGAAAATAAAGACAATGATCTAAGAACAACTCTAAGATAAATAAACAAACAAACCAGAAAACAGAAATGCACAAAAAATGTAGCTTTGGGTCATTTGAGATTTAAGATTAAGCAATTGGTGGGTGGGCAATTTAGGACTATTTTGCTCCAGGTGTTTTAACTGACTTTTTTTTTTACCAAGTACTAACAATGTGCGCGCCTGTATAAGTAAATGTAAACAAATAAATCGTGTTTATAAGTTAGTGCAAATGATCAAATGCTTTTGAAGAGCCAAAGATTAGAATGGTTTGGCAGGAAGCAGATTGTTGAATGTACTGTTTTGTATCTGTCCAGAAGGGATTCTGATAATTTTATCCAAAGAATATACCTAGCAAAAATAATCAGGAAAAGGAACATCTTTAATTTCCAGTGAAAACAATGGATCACCAAAAGGAGTGATTTGGTTCCAATGGGGCTGTTTCACTACTGTAAAAATTTCTACCATAGTTATACCAATCTGGTTTAATTCTTGCCTATAAGAATTAACAGTTATACAAACTGTTCTGCTAATTAGCAAATTCACATAGCTATTTTTCAAGCTATTCTTCAACTCAGCTCATTCTATGCTAAGTGAATAAGAAGAAATGGTCCATTTACGTTAAAGATCCAGCTTGTCTCATCATTGGACCAACTATCAATTTGCCTTCAAAAAGAATTTGCTTTTATTAGTCTCAGATTTTCATTAGCATGGTCCTAACCAAATCAAAAAGTGCATATAGTCAAGGCTATGGTTTTCCCAGTTGCAATGTATGGTTGTGAAAGTTGGATCATAAGGAAGGCTGAGCGTCAAAGAATTGAGGCCATTGAACTGTGGTGCTGGAGAAGACTCCTGTGACTGTGGACTGCAAGGCGATCAAACCGGTCAGTCCTAGAGGAGATCAACCCTGACTGCTCTTTAGAAAGCCAGATCCTGAAGATGAAACTCAAATACTTTGGCCACCTAATGAGAAGGAAGGACTCACTGGAGAAGTGCCTAATGCTAGGAACAATTGAGGGCAAAAGAAGAAGAGGACTGTAGAGAATGAGGTGGCTGGGTGGAGTCACTGAAGCAGTAGGCATGAGCTTAAATGGACTCCAGAGGATGATAGAGGACAGGAAGGCCTGGAGGAACGTTGTCCATAGGGTTGCGATGGGCCGGACACAACTTCGCAACTAACAACAACCAAAACAATAATCCAAGAATGCTCTTGTTTTTTCTTGGATCCCAATAGTTAACAAGGATTACTTAAGTCCTGTTGATTTCAGTCAATATGCTTCATTAATGTGAAACATATTCATATTCTCCTCCTAGATCCCCCTTCTGTCATAACGCATTGATTGACAGCGAGACTGGGAAAGATTACTCTTATATTGGAGTTTTCTCCTATTCCTTTCCTACTGCAACGTTCTGTATTGTATTGTATTTAGGAGGCCAGCTGGGTGGACGGGTGGTCTTAAGAGTTTCACCGTTACACTTACTACACAATTTCTCTGTTAGACAATTTCACGGTAATGTGATTTCTGAGGGAGTTATGTGGAGAATTACAAAGCAGGAATGCCGGTTATGTCAACAATCAACTATACTGGAGTCTATGGAGTGCAAAGCATAGCGTCTGTAAAGCCATGGGAAAGGCGGAAGAGCGTAGCTCCTTATCTAAACTGTAACACATATAAATGAGGACAACATTCTTATGTTGACAGAGGGCAATTGAGGCCTTAAAGTGGCTTCTTCCTAATGCAATAAAGATTCTTATCTTGCTGGGCTGAGTTGAGTGCCTGGGTCAGCTTCTGCTGACTTTGAGCCAAAGAGCTTGACAATTTTTATCTATTTATTTCTATCCCACCTTTATTATTTTTACAAATAACTCAAGGGGAAGAGAGCCTATCCAACGTACCTTCCGCCTCCTATTTTCCTCACAACAACCCTGTGAGGTATATTGGGCTGAGAGAAAGCGACTGGCCTAAGGTCATCCAGTTGGGTCTCATGGCTGAGGTGGGACTTGAATTCACAGCCTCCCACTTTCTAGCTTGATGACTCAAACCACTAGACCACAGGGTGTCAAACTCGTGGCATCATGCTCAGGGGTGAATCTAATTACCTTTACTACCGGTTCGCAACGGGGCTGCTCGCGTGCACGCTCTTCCGCGCATGCGCAGAAGCATTCTGATGACGTTGGGGTCGGTGGGAGGAACCTCTCGCCAGTTCTATAGAACAGGTGCAAACCGGGGGCAACCCATCACTGATCACATTGCTGTCACATGACGTTTCACGACATTTTTGCCATTTGTGGAGCTGGGTTGGGCATGGCCTGTGTGTGATGCATCCGGCCTATGGCAGTGGTGAAATCCAAATTTTTTTACTACCGGTTCTGTGGGCGTGGCTTGTGGGTGTGGCAGGGGAAGGATACTGCAAAATCTCCATTTCCACCGCACTCCAGGGGAAGGATACTGCAAAATCTCCATTCCCTCCCCACTCTGGGGCCAGCCAGAGGTGGTATTCGCCGGTTCTCTGAACTGCTCAAAATTTCCGCTACCAGTTCTCCAGAACCTGTGAGAACCTGCTGGATTTCACCCCTGGCCTGCAGGCTGCCAGTTTGACACCTCTGCACTAGACCAAACTGACTCTTCCTCCTTATAATAATAATTTCATCCTTATGCTCATCCATAGCTGTCTAGCTTTCTGGGGAGCAAATAGCAAAACATGATGGACAATCAAGAAATCGAAGAGAAGGGAACGTGTCTGTATCATCCTGATCCACCCACTGGATTCTTTTCTGATCCCTCCCACTCCTGATCAGCTGACTTTGTTCCAGTATCAGGGCTGGCAAATCATATCACATTTTGCACACCTGGAAGCTACCACTGGATATTGTTACCATTTAACTGCAACAGCATAAAGTCTGTACCTCTCAGTGGCTACAGATGAGATAAAAGCAATATTATGAGGAGGAGAGAAGTTGTGGTTCTGTAGCCACAATTTATTTATTTTTTTCAATTTCTGTAGCTGCCCATCTCAGTCAATGACTCTGAGCGGCTTGCAATTCCCCACGAATGAAAACAATAAAAAGTATTTTGAGAACAATACAAACATCAGAAATAAATACACACAGCAGCAGGGATACGTGCAGTGGTGGGTTTGAGAAATGCTTACCACCGGTTTGCCACATGCGCTCATGCTCGCTTCGTGGGTGCGCACACCTTTCGTGCATGCACCCAGCCTTCCCTGCATCCACTTTGCTCGCACGTGTGCCTTCCATGCATGTGCCCGACCTCAAAAACGTGGCTAAATAGGACATATTTACGCTGGGGCGGGTGGGAGGGGACAGACCCATCTGCAGTCGCTGCTACCAGTTTTCCCAAACCGGCTGAATACCACCTATGGATACGTGGCCAGTTAACAGTAAAGTCAAGAGCCCTTAACACACCCAGCATCCCAAGTTCAGGAATGCAGCCAAGTTTTTACAGCCTTACAAAAGGCCAACAGGGTAGAGGCCACTCTAATCTCTGATGGGAAAATATTCCACAAAGCAGGAGCCACTGCAGAAAAGTTACTTTCCAGTGCAAATAGCAACATAGGGCTATCCTTCTTGAATTTTAGCTTCTTTATTTCTTTACAAAAAGGTTTCCTGTACAGTTGTGTCCGACTCTAGCGCGCAGTGCTCATCTCCAGAGGGAGCCAGCATTGTTAAAGACATTTCCATGGTCATGTGGCCAGCATGACTGTACACTGAGTATATGGAATGCTGTTACCTTCCCCATCAAAGTGGTACCTAGTTATCTACTCACATTGCATGCTTTCAAGCTGCTAGGTAGGTAGGAGCTGAGGCAAGGGACGGGAGCTCATCCAGTTGTGTGGCCCTCGGGGTCTCCAACCCTGGCTGTCAGCTTTCCAGTTGATAAGCTCAGTGTCTTTAAACGCTGAGCCATTGCATCCCCTTCATTTCTTTACAAAGCTCTTTTAAATCATGACTATAATTCTGTGGGTCTCAGCCATGACTGAGATGCTTAAAACATGGAATAGACGAAGTGTTAGAAAGAATTATTTGGGACTAGAGCTCCCCTACTATCAGTGAAGAAAACCTTCTGCAGAATAAAAGCTTCTTGGCACAGATGGAACTTTTTTCTAAAGTGAATTACTCTATTTCCATACAGATAGGACTGTTGTCAGGATAATAATCAGGGAGGAAAAACTTCTGCTGAAGCAGCAAAACCAATTAATTAAAAAGCAGGTGTAGCTGCAACTTATCTGTGTATTATAAGCCCGATATGCAGTTAAAGGAGCATCAGTCAGGTCCTTAAGTAATCTACACCGTTTCTTAGCCTGAAGCTCTGCAAAGCAGTTAATGTATTAAATACCACAAAGTTACAGCACCGATAACATCTTCATATATACATCTTCGGTGGTAAAATTCACAAAAGAGGAAGTCGTTGAAGTTATTCATCAATCACCGGAGTGGGGGGGGGATATATAAGATATTATTCGTTCAGAATTTTGGGACAACCAACCTGTTTTATAGACATCAAGGGATGATACATAATAAAATAATGGCATGTATTGTGAGCATGGAAAAATGACTGGAAAAGACCAAAGGTTCATGAGATGCTGGATTTGCTGAATATGGACCTGGAAATTTCTGCACACACAAAACCCAGGGGTGGGCTTCAAAGATTTTAGCAAGGGGTTCTCTGCCCAGTTGCTCAGTAGGTGTGGCCATGGTGGGCGTGCCCTAGTCAGCCTCCTGCACCACGGTGGAGGGGGGGCATTTTTGCCCTCCCCGGGCTCCAGACGCTTTCCTCAAGCCTCCAGGAGGGCGAAAACGGCCTCCCCAGACTCCAGAGGCCCTCTGGAGGCTGGAAACAGGCCCATTTCCAGCCTTCCCGAGCCTCTGTGCGCACCCTGCACTTACCTGCATCCAAAACGGGCCACGTGGGGACTCCTGAGAGGGGCAGGATGGGCGGGGCCAGCCAGGAGTGGGATTTGGGGGTTTTCCAAACTGCACAGAATCTTAGCTAGAGGTTCTCCCAAACCCCTGCAAACCCCCAGCAGCCCACCCCTCACAAAACCAGATATACACATTGATATCTGAGTGTTTATTGAGGACTAAATGCATGACTATTTTGATAAGGAGCACTATCCAAATCCTGGTCCACCAGTTGGTGAGCATGAAGAGGTGCACGTATTATAGGAATGGATTTGCAGGTAGAGTCACTTATTCACTGATTCCAGCTTTATGAAATTGTGAAAATGTAGTGTATTAATCTGTATTCAACTAGAGGGGATAATATGTGTAGATTTTTTTTTATTTTGGGGGGGTGGTATTTTAACTTTGTCTTAAACAAAATAAAATATATTTTTTAAAAAGTGTGAAAACCCCTGAAAATGAAAAACAAGCCAAGTGCTGTATCTAATTTAAAGCTTATATTATCTCACGGGGGGGAGGCAGGGGGGTTGTTGGCTCAGTGGTTAAGGATGCTGAGTGCGTCAGTTTCCAGCTGACAGCTTGGGTTTGAGACCTGAGCGCTGCAAGATGGGGAGAGTTCCCATTACTATCCACTTATAGCTCCTGCCTACCGAGCAGTTCAAAAGCATGTAAAATGCAAGTAGATCAATAGGTACCACTTCAACTACAATACTGTAGGCCATTCATCAATGTATATCCTGGGAAAAAAACATAGTTCATAAATAGTCAGCTTTCGTATAGGAGCCATGGTGACGCAGTGGTTAGAATGCAGTATGCAGGCTGACTCTGCTCACTGCTAGCAGTTTGATACTGACCAGCTCAAAGTTGACTCAGCCTTCCAACCTTCTGAGGTCAGTAAAATGGGGGTCCAGATTGTTGGGGGCAGTATGCTGACTCTGTCGACTGCTTAGAGAGGGCTGTGAAGCACTATGAAGCGATATATAAACCTAAGTGCTATTGGTATTGCTACAGTATTTCTTAATATTCTTAATATTTATTTTAAAAATTTAAAAAAAAGCCTCTGATGATTGCGCAGCTCAGCTGGGCATGGGGGGGGCAGGGATTTTTGCTACCAGTTCTCCGAACCACCTGCCACCATCGCTACTGGATCGGGCGATCCGGTCCGAACCGGGAGCATTTCAACCCTGCTTTTCCTCTAATTTTAAACATTCTCCCAACAGTAGCATTTAAATACAGGCTAGCTAAAACAGTGTCATATAGAAAACATAATACACAATAGCAGCAGTAACAAACTTAATCATGGTTTGGAAAAATGGGAATTGTTGACTGACAAATAAGATTAGGGCAATAAATATAGGACCATGGTAACCTAAAGATTACCAGCTCAAGACTGAATCCAACAAGTATTTGGAATTCATGTTCCCTTAAGGCTATTTCCCTTAGAACAGTGATTCTCAAACTTTTCTTCACCACAGATCCCTTTTAAATACCTTTTGTGGCCATGCACCATGGCCACGCCCCCCCAAGACTTAACTCAAGATTGAAATCATAACATTTAAGATCCATGGTGGCACAGTGGTTAGAATGCATCGTTGCAGACTAATTCTGCTGACTGTCAGCCGTTCGATCCTGACCTGCTCATGGTTGACCCAGCCTTCCATCCTTCCGAGATCAGTAAAATGAGGACCCAGATTGTTAGAGGCAATATGCTGACTCTGTAAACTGCTTAGAGAGGGCTCTAAAGCACTCTGAAGAGATATTTAAGTCTAAGTGCTATCGCCACTGCTATTGCTATTCCTTCAAGCTTTCACGGACTCCCTGTAATGACATCATGGCCTCCCCAGGGGTCAGCAGCAGTGGTGGGTTTCTACCGGTTCGCCCCGGTTCGGGAAAACCAGTAGCGGCAGCAGGAGGCTCCGCCCACTCACCCGGAGGTCATTATGGATGCTCTGAGTATGCGCAGAAGGTTCTGTGCATGCGCAAAAGCACCACGAGCGAGCAAAGCAAGCGCGCACACACACAAACTCACAGTTCCCAACCGGTAGCAAAGGTAAGTGAGACCCACTACTGGTTGGCAGACCACAGGTTGAAAACCATTGCCTTAGACGATTTAAGAATTATGCATATAAGTTTTTCTCATCAGAAACGTTCAGCATAAATCCCTCTAACCAACTTTACCCAACATCCAATATTAACCCAGCACAAAACATAGACAATCTCTTAAATTTCTTCTCGGGGATCCAGGACTTGTAACAAGCAAGCGTTGATGAAAGCAAAGCAAGGACATTGAAATGCAAAAAAACCCCAGTGCCATTGTCTTGAAAGATCAGCTCAATTATAGATCCCAAGAAAGAAAACAGATGTGGCAACAGATGAGCTCTGGTTTTGGATTAAGAAACTTCTCATTGTTCTGGCTTGGTTGTTCATATGAGAAGAAAGTATTTGAAGATTTGTGAGTCTCTTTCTCCCTCCCTCCCCCTCTCTCTCTTCATTGTCTTCAGATCACGATGCTTCTGGACAAATGCTGAAGGGCATAGAAATTTGCTTTGAAAATAGATCTGCCATGAAATGCTGTAATTCGCTGCCCTGTTCAAATAAAAGGAGAAATTGGCGGGTACCTAATTTTAAGTCAAACAGGCTTCCTTGTCTAAAGAGGTTTGAAAAGCTTGAAGCATGAACAGGGCAAAAAGTGCTTTTTTCTGCTTTTAGGCAGACGTGAAGGACACAAATGACTTCCATCATTGGGGCTATTTTGAATCTGCTCTTCGGCATGTTTAGTTTACGCTGAGACTGATTTCTTCTACTTAGTTTCTGGTCTATCTCTAGTGAAATGTACGAGCACTTTGATCCAAGCATCAGGGTAAGGTTTCACTCTCAAAACTCAAACCTACTGCAGATTCTGAGCCGATGGCCAAGACAATCAAGAAATATGGAGTGCTTATATACATACCTTTAGCAAATAAAAGAGGTAAAGAAATGCAACTAGCTACAACCTCTTGAAAGTCTTGGGCATATTCTAAGATTACTCCATATTTTAAAAACTATATATGTCAGCCTTGTTTTTATTTGGACAGCCCATTAAGAACATTCTGCTTGTTTTTCTATCCTGTTGCTTGCTCCCAATATTCTGGTTTGGCAAGGGCCACATATGACAGTCACTGTTGGGGGAACTGTAGCTATTGTGCAAAATAACAGAGTTGGAAGAGACCTTGAAGTTGGAAGAGAAGTTGGAGATCTTCCGTGCTCAAGCAGGAGATTCTATACTATTTCATTCAAATGGCTGTCCAATCTCTTCTTAAAAACTTCCAGTGATGAAGCAACTTCTAAAGACAAGATGCTCCACTGGTGAATTGTTCTCACTGTCAGGAAATTTCTCCGTAGTTCTAGGTTGCTTCTGTAGGAAACCCCACCCCGCCCCTCCCCAGATTAAAATTTTCTTTCTTCTTAATATTAAGAGAAGCGGGATAGAATGCTTCCCAAAGGAAAAATGGAGAAACATGTCCTTAAAGGCAGAAAGTCTGTCTTAATAGCCTCAAGCAGAAGCCTCAAGTCTTTAGAGATGGATATTTTGTACCTATTAAGAAAGACTGGGCCAGTGGTGAAATGCAAAATATTTTCCTGCCTGTTCTGTGGGCGTGGCTTGGTGGGCGTGGCTTGGTGGAGGGGTCATGTGACTGGGTGGTCGTGGCCAATGTTATTTTTTTTACTTTTTAAAGCATTTTTTTACTACGTATTTGCCCGAACCGGTAGTAAAAAAATGCTTTTAAAAAGTTTTTTAAAAAGGTTCCGATGATCAGGTGTGACAATCAGCTGTGCCACACAATTGTCGGAACCTTTTTTTTACTTTTTTAAAGCATTTTTTTATCACTTTTTTATCACATTTTTATCACTACCGGTTCGCCTGATCCGGAGCAAACCAGTAGCATTTCATCCTTGGACTGGGCCAGTCTATTCATAAACAAAATGCACAGAAGGTTGGAGCTGATGGGATTAAAATCTACATTCTCCCACCCAAATTCTAAATAAAAGACATGGCTTTTAGGATTTACCCACCACCATTAGAATAGCAAAAGACAAGGTTCACTACATTGTACAACTCCCTGGAGCATCTCAAATACAAAACCCCAGAAACTTATAATGATCCATCCGCTCATTCAGCCGTTTTGTCAGTCACCTCAGAAACATCGCTACTGTCAGTGAAGTTTCTGGAAATCAAATAAAACTTCTTTCCTTGCAGTCAGCCTCCATTTTATTTCCAGCACCTTTCTCCCAGTTTGGAACCGGACCAGATTTTTCTTCCAACACTTCTCTCCTTGATTAGTTTCCATCCATTGCTTCTTGCTTTGCCTTCAGGTGCTTTGAAAAATAGGTTGACTCCTATTCTCCCCTACTGACAGACAGGAGACAGTACATCTGACTATTTTACCAAAAAAAGGACAGCCTTCAGCCCAGAAACATGGGTTTTTGAAATCCATTCTTGTGGACTAAAAATGGCAGGTTTAACCCTGAAAAAACACCTTTGGGACAACCGTGATCTTGATGACTGAGAATTTCTACAGACATCCATAAATATCTGGTTAGCTATATTTATTCTATGCAAATGTAAATGAAGCACTGAAAATATAGATTGCTCTGATCATGCTTTTTGGAAATAGGAGTATGCTAACACTCAGTACATTCCTTCTATCCCAGACAACTCTACCCATTTTTTTACTGCATTTCTGCAGATGTCATTAGAGCAATGTTTCTCAATCTTGGCAACTTGAAGGTGTGTGGACTTCAACTTCCCAGAACTATTCTGGAAATTCAAATCCACACATCTTCTAGTTGCCAAGGTTGAGAAACACTGCATTAAAGTATTGTCAGCAACCGTGGTGCTGGTGTGTATGATGTGTGTGTGTTTTATATGGAGGGCTATTGTCTCACTCTAATAGGGCAAAACATATCCAGGTGAGTTGTATGCAGTGGTGGGATTCAGCCAGTTTGTACGGGTTCGGGAAAACTGATAAATTACCCACCCATCCCCACTATCAAAGTGGATCCTGGGTGCTGCGCTGCAATGGAGAAACGGGCAACATTTCTCCATTGAAAAAGAGAAGGAGAAGGCCGTTTTCCCTCTTTCTTCTCCATGATCCTCCTTCCCTCTTGCCGGCTGCTCCATTGCCCATTTCTCCATTGCAGCGCAGCACCCAGGATCCACTTTGATAGTGGGAAGAGTGGTAATTTAACAACCAGTTCTCCCAGGGTCAGGTTGGCCATCGCGGGAGGCTCGTCCAGCATGTGCAGCAGAGCTGGAGGACAGGGATGGCCCATGCCTCCCATGACAGCCAACCTGACCCTGGGCCAGGAGTCAGCAAACTGTGGCTCTGGAGCCGCATGTGGCTCTTTCACCCCTCTGCCGCGGCTCCCTGTCACTCAAAATATGTGTCACAACCGCCAATGTGTGGCACCCGTCGGCACGCGATTTACTGAGGTTTTCAAACTCTGGTAGGCCAACCATGGATAAATCCAAGAAAAGAAAAGTTTCAGAAGAAAACAGAACATTTAATTCAACTACATATGCTAGTTTTGTGGCCGCTCAAGAAATAGTCAGGTACGGGAAGGGTTTTGTGGCTCTCAGTGTTTTCTTTTCTGTGGGAAACGGGTCCAAATGGCTCTTTGAGTGTTTCAGGTTGCAGACCTCTGCCCTGGACAAACCGGTTGTTAAATTATTTGAATCCCACTACTGGTTGTATGCCTGCTCTGTCTCCTATCCAGGTGTTAACGGTTGATGGGTTGTTTAGCTGATTCTCGTCTCTGTTCTTAAGGCTCTTTATCTTAGAAAGAGACTCCATCTAGAATGATCCATGAAACGGAGGACTTCTTCAAAGAGAACTGCCTTCTGTAAAACACACAGATAGTTATCTGTAAAACCGAGAGCTGAACTTTTTGACATGTCCATTATGGCTTAGCATACATTGGCTACATTAGAGCTTTACTGGATAACTCCTTAACTAAACTACAATGAAAACAATTAAAAAAACAACAACCTCAAAGGCTACTTTCCTATATAAGAATCAACAAACAATCATATGTACTTGTAATGATGCTTGTTTCTTGTTATCATGTCATCAACAGTCACATGGCTTCAATTACTCGGAAGTAAGACTTCCAAAGTGATAAACGCCTCTTAGATAAAGTAGACGTTGCATCTCTTAAATTATATACCACTGCTCCCTCTTCCACCTACTTCCTCTTCTTTTTTTTTCTTGACAGCCAAAGTTGAATCCTTATCTCATTTCTGCTCAAGTGCCTATGTCACAACCTCTCTGCATTTCAAGCTTTATTTCTTCTGCCTGTCCTGGGAAAGGACAGAGATTAAGCCTTCACCCTGTAGCACTTCCCTCCACTCTGGTTCCACAGATAATACTCATCTTAAGTAGGAACCATGTTAGCCTTCCATCTCACTGGTATTTCAAGTTCTTTTCCATGTTGCTTCCTTGATCTCTCACTAGAGATAGTGGGAGTGTGGTGTGAGAAGACTACTGGCAGTGATGCAGACAGAGGCTGTGAATCCCCTAAAGAGAATTCCCTTGTGAAAATGGAAATAGTTATTCTATATATTCTACTCCCAAAATTATGGTTTAGAATAGAATGGAATGGAACGGAACGGAATGGAACATTACAGAATAAAATAGAATAACAGAGTTGGAAGGGACCTTGGAGGTCTTCTAGTCCAGCCCCCTTCTTAGGCAGGAAACCCTATACCAGTGATGGCTAACCTTTTTGCCATTGCGTGCCAGGAGGGGAAATCCTCAATAACAGTCCAACATCTTAATCAACAAGAAACATGGACAAGAAATTGTACAGAGTTATGAATAACCTACTTGTGTGCAAATATACTGTAGATATGAAAGGCTTCTTCAGTTTCAAAACTTTCTTTGAAAATGTTTCGCTCCTCATCCAAGAAGCTTCTTTGGTTTCAAAACTGAAAATTGTTTCAAAGAAAAAAAAAAAACCCCAAGGAAGTCCAGTTGCGTTTTGAGCAGCACCATCACCGGGATGACTGAGAATCTCCATAGACTAGGGGTGTCAAACTCACATCGTCACGGCAACATCAGGCGATGTATTGGGACTTTTTCCCCCTTCACTAAACCGGGCGTGGGCGTGGACAGCGCATGAGGCATCCGGCCCATGGGCCAAGAGTTTGACAGCCCTACCATAGACCAGCGGTCACCAACTGATGGTCCATGGACCACTAGTGGTCTGCGAGAACATTTTGGTGGTCCGCGGAAAAATTGTTTGCATTTTTTATATTGCACTAAATCAGGGGTCCTCAAACTATGGCCCCTGGGACGGATACATGCAATGAATGTTTGTGTTGCTGCAGAGAGTCTCCCCCTTCGGGGTTTTTTTGTAGGAGTCGGAGGGGAGGAGAAATTCCGACTTGGGGTCTGCTTCAACGTCCTGGTGAGAAGGCTGGAGGGAAGTGCTGCTGGTGGCAAAGAGCCAGAGGGCCTCGTTCCAGTGGAACTGCATCATGGCCTGGAACTGGCTGACCATCTCAGCCCACTGAGCCTCCAGGCGCCGGTACCTGGCCTTGCACTCCCGCAGGTCTTCCCTCTGCTTGGAAAGCCTATGCTCCTAGTCCTCAGTGAAGTGCTTCTGCTGAGCCTCCTTCTCTGTCAGATCCAATTTGAACTGAGCCAGCTTGTTTTGTCAATTCTTTCTCATGGTGGCTACTTAGCTCCAACAACTACTTCTTGTTGGGGCCCTAAGGAGCCCGGGTGGGGAGGCGAGGAGTGGCTTTGGAGGGGAGGGGCGAGTAGAGGCGGGCAAGGCGCCCCTCGATATGAGCGATATTGAGTGACACGCCCACCCAGTCACATGACCACCTAGCAACGCCCAGCCAGCCAGTCATTAGGCAGATCATATTAGTGGTCCGTGGGATTTAAAATTATGAATTTAGTGGTCCCTGAGGTCCAAAAGGTTGGTGAGCCCTGCCTTAGACAGTTCAGTTTATTTCTGAAATAGCTAACCAGATGCCTTTACAGGACTCATAAGCGGCAGCTGAAGATATAAACATATGCTATTCTTGTTTCCCAGACAATTAATAGCTATTGTTAGATTTATCTTTCTAGTGGTTCAGAAACATCTGGAGAGCTGTATCCATATTTGTTGTATTCCAAACAGCCTGAATGGAAACTCTTCAATACTATAGGTGTAGAAAGAAAGAGAACTTGTTGAGCCAATCAAGAAATATATATTTTAGCAGATTAAATCTGCTTTGCCAATTGTAATAAGGGGGAGGGATGAATCTGGAAAGCAAATTTATAACCACAGTGCAGTTTAACAAGCCTTTGGGGTTAATATTATATTCGCTTCTGTTGGTTCAGACCCTGTGATCTTTTTATGAAGTGTGTGGGATAAATGTGCTTAAGGAATACTTTAGAAAAATAAATGTTGTCTGTAAACCACATGACATACACAGTGTAGCTTATTGTCTGTGATCCATCTTGGGTGAAATATGATCTCTTATCCACTTTCAGCTTTCCAACTTGAAGATTAGTTGGAGACCATTTAGCTATTTCTCCTCCAGTAAGAAGGGTGGCAGAGTGATGAAATCCAAATTTTTTTACTACCAGTTCTCTGGGCGTGGCTTGGTGGGTGTGGTGTGGTGGGCGTGGCAGGGGAAGGATACTGAAAAAGAGCCTTGATAGTACAGGGGTTTAGTGCACCCTGTAATTAACACAGCTGCCTGCAATTTCTGCTGGTTCGAATCTCTCCAAGGCTCAAGGTTGACTCAGCCTTCCATCCTTTCTAAGGTAGGTGAAATGAGGACCCAGTTTGTGGGGGCAATAAGCTGACTTTGTATAAATATACAAAAGAATGAAGGCTATTGCTTAACGCATTGTAAGCCGCCCTGAGTCTCCGGAGAAGGGCGGCATATAAATCAAATTTAAAAAAAAAATATCTCCATTCCCACCCCACTCCAGGGGAAGGATACTGCAAAATCCCCATTCCCTCCCCACTCCTGGGGGAAGGATATTGCAAAATATCCATTCCCCCCCCCCACTCTGTGGCCAGCCAGAGGTGGTATTTGCTGGTTCTCTGAACTACTCAAAATTTCCTCTGCTGGTTCTCCGAACTGCTCAAAATTTCTGCTACCGGTTCTCCAGAACCTGTCAGAACCTGCTGAATTTCACCCCTGGGGTGGCATAATTCATCTGATGACCATAGAAAGAGAACCCCATTTGGCACTTAAGGCTTAGAGAGTGTTGGAAGAAATATCCATCTGGTTCAGTTCCAATCTGGGAAAAAGGCACTGGAGACAAAATGGAGGCTGGAGGCTGATTGGAAAGAGGGTCCATTTATTGATGAAGCAGAACCACCAAGCATGTGTAATTCTGGGCAGCTGACCACATGGAGTTGAGAGTGAGGGGGTTTTTATACCTTCACTTGGGCTTTGAACTTGACCTTCCTGTTCCTGTGCAAGAACATGTATTCTATTGGCTGTTGTCAGACTCCCAAGGGGCCATGTAGAGGTCATGTTTGTCTGAGCTAAGTTTGATTGAAGTTTGGATTTCAATAATAGTTTGCAATAAAGGGACATTGGTTAATTCCTATTGTGGCTGAGGACTAATCCTATGTCTGGCCAGATTCAGGTTTGAGTGCTCTGAAGGTTGAAAAATCTTGTGGTGGAGATCTCATTCTTTACTATTCCGGCCTTGTGCTGGCTGAAGAATTCTGGGAATTGAAGTCCAGGTATCTTAAAGTTGCTAAGGTTAAGAAAAACTGGTGTAGGAAAAAGCTTCCAAGCCTGGTATTAACCAGATATACTGATCTATGGTTTCTATCATCCCGAATCCTCAAGGCTCATAACATTCGGTTAGAGCAGGATATCCAGAACTAAATAAATAAATGGCAGGTTCATTATACTCTAGAACAGGGGTGTCAAACTCAAGGCCTGTGGGCCGGATCCAACCCATGGGGTGCTTAGATCTGGCCCGTGGGGCCGCCCTGGAAACAGTGAAGGACCAGCCCATAGTGCCTCTGCCAGCAAAAACAGAGCACTCAGGCCTCCACAGGCACCCCTGACATAAGTGACATCAAGCTGGTCACGTTCAACCTGGCCATGCCCACCCAGCCCCCCCCCCCCCGAGGTCAAACACAACCCTGATACAACCCAAGGGTGAAATCCAGCAGGTTCTGACAGGTTCTGGAGAACCTGTCAGAGGAGCCTGAGTGGCGTAGGAGGCTAATGCCTCCTACTAAGGCAGCATTTAATATCCAGCTGCCTGCAATTACTGTGAGTTCAATTCTCACCAGGCTCAAGGTCGACTCAGCCTTCCATCCTTTCTAAGGTGGGTAAAATGAGGACCCGGTTTGTGGGGGCAATAAGCTGACTGTCAGGTTTCGTTGCTATCTTAAATAAACTTCATTCTCAAACGCAAAGTCTCTAATGAATCCTTTTTTATTTAAGAATAGAAAAAACGACATGCCTGAACTCTGATGCAGCCAAGATTGGCACTTCCTTCCAAACCCCTCCCTTTCCGTTCTTCAACCCCAATGTCTCATTGGCCACCATGCAGATCCATCTCTTCATCTCATGCACTTTCTTTTCACAGGAATTTCTCCCCTCCCTCTGTTACCCAAGTAACGCTATCTGCTGAAGAACCAGGAACTAGGTGAAAGTTCATCCCAGCATTGAAGCAAGTCTTTCATGTCAGCGCTGAAAGAGATCATAATTTGGAACGCTGACACTGACTTTGTATAAAATATACAAAAGTATGAAGGCTATTGCTTAACGCATTGTAAGCCGCCCTGAGTCTCTGGAGAAGGGCGGCATATAAAAATTTAAAAAAATAAAAAAAATAAAAAATAAACTGGTAGTGGAAATTTTGAACAGTTCAGAGAACCGTTAGCAGACATTTTGAGTAGTTCGGAGAATAGGCAAATACCACCACTGGCTGGTCCCCGAGTAGGGAGGGAATGGGGATTTTGCAATATCCTTTCCCTGCCACGCCCACCAAGACACACCACGCCCACACCACGTCCACAGAACCAGTAGTAAAAAAAATGGATTTCACTACTGATACAGCCCTCAATGAAATCAAGTTAAACACCCCTGCTCTAGAAATCTAACTTAAGCTTTGAACCTGTAATGTTCCAACAGTTCCCATCAGAGATTTCTACATATGTTGTATCCTTAAACAGGTATATCAATTTTAAAAAACTGTTCAAAAGGGATAAACTAGAGATACGGATTACTGAAATGTTATTCTATAAAAGCCCTTTATGTGAACAGACTAGCAAAATGGCAGTTTCAAATATCCTTTTGCAATGATATTGGCTAAAAATACATTTTAAAAATTACGGTAGAATCAGAAATCTGTGCAGCACCAGTGAGTTCACTGTACATTTGACTGTGTCATAAGGTAAAGTTTCCTTGAATTCAAGCTCAATTAATATGACTTCATAGATACCATGTGTATGTGTGTGTTTGGGTGTGTGTTTCTTGGCAACAGTGCAGCAATGTTTTCCTCTTGCCTTCTGCTAGTATTTTTCCCCAGTGGTATCTAAGCATTAACACAATCCAACCCTGATTAGCTTTGTCCAATCTCAGTCAAAGTTGGGTCCACATACTATAATTTTGTATTTTCTCCCAGTGCCTACATACCTCTTTAAGACTTGCCATTTCATGCCATTTCTCCGCAAACTTACAATTCATCAGGCAACAACAGCCTGAATCACTAAAAAAACTGTTCATCTGGTCTTTTTTTTTTTTCCAAAGTCCAAAGTGTGTAAAAATTATACATCCTCAAGAAAGGAAACTCCCCAATCATCAAACTCGCTTGCCTTCTCCCCGAGAGCAATGTTATTAAAACATTTAGCGATCAGCATTTGCTTAATCAGGGAAAGATGACTCTGAAGACCATTGTTCTAGATGAGGAACAGACTTTGCTTTTAAGAAATGCAAAGGTTGCTCGGACGGTATAAGAACTAACCTCAGTGTCTCTGTTCGTGAGTCAGTTGCTCTGAGTCATTAAGTGAAAACAAGCTATTCGCCATCTGGTAATTACCTTTGGGGCCGAGGTGTAAATCCCTGCTCCTTAATCTTACCGCTTTAAAAAAACATTTCCTCATAGGTGGTCCAGATGGCGAGAAATCCTTTACACAATGAATAAAAGAGACCAGAAATACACTTTCCTCCAGTAGCAAATACACTCGAGGTTATTTTTTGCCAGTGCCTTGCTCAACAATTGCCACATAAGGCAGCAAAGTTTTACAACTGATAGTAAACTGAAGCCCGCCTTCAGAGGGGCCCAAACGGCACGACAGGGAGAGAAAAAGATTTAAAGGGTAGGATAATATATTCAAGACTCCACTGTAAAAGTTAATAAGACTTTTAAGACCCACAGGTTGCAATGACATTTTTACACACCCCGTAATAAAATTGTATATTTTTTTTAAAAAAACAACTTGAGTATAGACCTGAGGGGGGGAGGGAAATAGAGAGAGACAATGATTAATTCAGCTGAAGTTAATGAAAATCACTGCAAAATGTCAAGTTGCAAGAACTGTTTGAGCAACTAAGTTAGGAAAAGAGAAGGAGAGAGAGGAACACTAAGGGTGATTTTGCGGGTCACGCCTGGACCACTTACACAGTTAGACAGAGTGATAGATAGCCTTCAGACACACAAACTGGGTTTTATCAGCGGCAAAGTAGGAGGAGGCCGAAATAAGAGGGCAAGCATGTTATATATACAGGCCGCCAAATACAAATGACTGCTAGATGACAGGTAAAAATAAGTTTTTGTCTATTTGTCTGATAAAGACAAACAGTTCCATTAGCCACTAAAAACAGAAATAAATCAGGTAGGGGGGCCGTATATTAACAATGGTTTGGGCTGTTGTCAGGCGTGTCTGGAGGGAAGACAGGACTCACAATACTCAAGATGGCGTCCATAACCATGCAACTGAACCTTGTACAAAGGAGCTGGGATTGCATTGCAATGGCCACCATCGTGAAGCTCTGTTAAAAATCCTTTCATTACAGATTCATCTCGACTTATGACCTATCACTTAATGACCATTTAAAGTTACAACGCACCTCTCCAGAAATTTAAATCGTTTTAAAGAACTTTATAGTGGCCTCTGGGACCACAGGGACATGTTGTGCACACGAGGCAACCAGCTGAGCTTTATGACCATTTGCAGAAATGCTGCAGTCACATGACCACAATTTGTGATGGGTTTTTTTTTTTGTCAGTTTTAGATGTTTCCTTTCATTCACTCCAGCCCCTGCCCATCTTGCAGTTCGAAAGCATACAAACGCGAGTAGATAAATAGGTACCACTTTGATGGGTGGATTTGCTTAAGAAGCATGGCATTTGCTTAATGAGTGCCACAAAGGTGTAAAAAAAAGTATAGTTTTTTTATAGTATTTTTTATAGTATAAAATATAGTATTTTATATAGTAAAAATCTAGTATTTGTGATGTCTTGTTTTACTACCGGTTCTGTGGGCATGGCTTGGTGGGTGTGGTGTAGCTTGGTGGGCGTGGCTTGGTGGGCATGGCAAAATCTCCATTCCCACCCCACTCTAGGGGAAGGATATTGCAAAATCTCCATTCCCACCCCACTCTGGGGCCAGCCAGAGGTGGTATTTGCCGGTTCTCCGAACTGCTCAAAATTTCCGCTACCGGTTCTCCAGAACCTGTCAGAACCAGCTGGATTTCACCCCTGAATCACAATGATTTACGACATAATTCTTGGCTCAATTGCAATCATAAGTTGACTACCGATATAAAAGAAGCTTCTGTCTGATCTGGATTCCTTGAAACTGTCTTGTGAATATAATAGGATTGAATAATAATAGGATAATCAAAAATAACGCTAGCTTTATATGGAGTTACCAAACATCCCGCAAAAGAAAGATATTAAAATTAAATATTGTCTAACTTTCTGTGTCCCCTGTTTTATTAATATTATTATTATTAATGGAGAATACTTGTAGCTCAGGGTTGACATGAGGGATCCTTGGTGCTGTCTGAGTTTGTTTGTTTCCTAACAGACATTTCATTACCCAAACTAGGTAACATCATCGGTGCTAGTAAGGAGTGCTGTTTGATGTCAGTTTATATTCTGGTGGCTTGCTTGCCTGAGTGGGTGGGGGTGGTCTTAGGGATTTTTTGGGTGGGCTATTTACCGATGGCTCTTTGGCAGTTCCTTAATTGGGGTATCCTTTACTTGATTGTTGGTTTCGAGTTTATTATTATTATTATTGATGATGATCATCGCACAGTCAGCCAGATGTTCGGACTGGGTTTGGCATTTTTGTCTATCGAGTCCTTACCCAAGACCTGGGATAGGCAAATCTGGATGTTTGACGGTGTTACAGATATCGTCACAGGATGGAAGCTGTTCCAAGTAAAGCCGCCTTCTGCAATTGATTGATGTCAAATTTGTCAATGCCCATGGTGTTCAAGTGATGCTCCAGTTGTCTTGGGATTGCACCCAAGGTGCCTATTACTATTGGTACTACCCTTGCTTGCCTGTGCCAAAGTCATTTCTGTTTGTAGGTCTTTGTATTTTGTTATCTTATCCAGTTCTTTCTCTTATTTATTATTGTTGTTGTTGTTGTTAACTGTTAATCACTGCAGCACCAGGGCTCCTCAACATTAGCTGTTGCATTGATATAATTGTTGTAAGGAACAACTATACTGATTCTTTATTATTGTTTATTGTTGGAACATTTATGTTTGTTAGCGGAGTGAGAAGACAATTCCTGTTACAAAACACCTATCTTATAAAGCCTTGCAGCCAAATGGCTCCAGATCAGTGGTGGGTTTCAAAATTTTTACTACTGGTTCTGTGGGTGTGGCTTGGTGGGCGTGGCAGGGGAAGGTTACTGCAAAATCCCCATTTCCTCCCGATCAGCTGGGACTTGCGAAGCAGAGAATAGATGGGGGCGGGGCCAGTCAGAATTTTTATTACCGCTTCTCCAAACTACTCAAAATTTCCGCTACCGGTTCTCTAGAACTGGTCAGAACCTGCTGAAACCCACCTCTGCTCCAGATGTTATTGTGGGAAGGTCCCCTTCCTCCAGATCAGTCTGTAAGACCAAGATGGTACTCAGAAACTGGTGCCCTTTGCAGCAAGCCTTCCCACTCATGTTATATATCCCTTGTCTAGAACAGTTGGGGTGGATGATAAACCTTGGAGAACTGTAAACAAAGTCAGCTTTGCTGAGTATATATTTGCAGCAAAGGACAGAAAGCAAAATTTATTTGTCTACACCAGGGGTCCCCAACCAATGGGCCGTGGCCCACTAGTGGGCTGTGAAGGATTTGCAACCGGGCCACGGAAACGGCTGATGAGCACATACTCATCCTCACTTGCGCGAGCAACAGGAGAGCGTGTGCACACATGCTCCATTTGCATGAGTGGCAGTCGCAAGTGCAGGCTGCTTGCTCAAATGGAGCTGTACATCTGCGCTTGTTGTCTGTCCACATGGAACCATCCCCTCTCCTCCTCTTCCCCCACCCCCACTGGTCCGCAAAGCCAGAAACATTGGGGAACTCTGGTCTATACAGACCAGGGATAGTATTCACTTACCTTCCCTACCAGTTCGTAAATGTGCGTGCACATGCTCGCTCCGCTCATGCAGTCCATCTTCCACACAGGCGCAAGGCCTTCCATGCATGCGCAGAGCCTCAAAAACATGGAAAAAAAACAGGACTTCATGACGTCCATGTGGGTGGGCGGGGCATCCCGCAGTCGCCCCTACCGATTTGCCCGAATCGGATAGAACCACCACTGATACAGACATGCTTTCTGTGGATAAGCCTCTCTGAAGCCGCCATAGCAGTGGTGGGTTGTTACCAGTTCATCCCAGTTTGGGCAAACCAATAGCAGCGGCGGGGGGAAGCTCCGCCCACGTCATCAAATACGATCTGCGCATGCGTGAGCGAACCGGTAGCAAAGGTAAGTGAAACCCACCTCTGCTCCACAGCTATGGCAGCCAACGACATTGAGAGAAGGGTGCTTTTAAAATGAGCCTGTTCCATTAACACGAAACATGCGCAGATGTGGAACTGGAGACGTGATGAGAAACAGGGCTCCCTTGTCTGCGGAGCCCTGTATTCACCCCTTCTTTTAAATGCAATCTTTTATCAAAGTCACATGTGTTTTCAATGAAAGTCAGATGTGGCCGCAGTTAGACCAGGAAACTGATTCACAAGTACATTTGAAGCTCCCCTATCTTTTCAAGTCCCACCTCATGTTCCCGTCTGTAGGAACACAGAGGGGAAATAGTGGGGTTTGCTCATAAACACCGTTTCCATGATCTGAATCACAAGTACGGTACTGTTCAAAGAACCAGCTGGGACCAAAATGAAAACATTCAGCATCTCCTCTCTGAATCAGAAGTAGAAAAGCCAACGCCACACAATCTGTTAGTCATCAAACGCAGCCCCTCAACTTCACCCTCTGCCCCAGGTACCGATCTATAGTTCTGCTTATTGCTATCCTGGCTTTTTTTTAAAAAAAAAAAAAGATTAGCTGTTAAGATTTTCGGAAAGGAACATTTCCACGCACAAGAAAACTCACAAATCCTTCTTTTCTTGGCTCCTAATCTCCATAGTTATTGTATTTTTCTTTTCCTCCTTTTTTAACCACACAGGGGCAATCACACTTCAAACAGTAACAATGAGGCATTTAAGAACCACTTTTAGTAACAGTCAATTTACAAAGCTGCCTTTTGACCTCGAAGCTTGATCTACATCAAGCTCTCCGAAGGCACTTTTACTGTAAAAAATGCCTTCAGTTCCACTCTGTGTGTGTTTTTTTTTTTCCCTCTTTGGAACTAGAGACATATGTAAGAAGCAGAATCCATTTATAAAGTACTCGGGGACAGCAGGAAGTAGAGGTCATATTTATAAAACCAGCTCAATATGAATTTGACTTTTAATTTCCATGTTTCCAATTTTATTGCCCTCAAGTCAACCTCTTAATAAACTCCAGGATGCTGATGGGAATAAGGAACAGTGAGCCCCTGTTACCAAGCTAAGTAGCAGCTTCTAAGGAGTCCATGAATGGTGTGAAAGGCAAATTAGATGTTGCAGGCGACTTCTCCATAAACACGCCCCTTGATGCAGCTCTTAAAGTAGACATATTGAAATTTCCCAGAATCTAGATTGAATTACCCGCAATGTCCATCACGAATCACATTTGGAAAATTAAAGAGATCAGCCTCCCAAACAAATGCAGATTAGTCAACAATCAGTGCAATAATTTTTCCAATTGCTACTTAAGGCTGAACTTAAATGGACTCCAGAGGATGGTAGAGGACAGGAAGGCCTGGAGGAACGTTATCCATGGGGTCGCAATGGGTTGGACATGACTTCGCAACTAACAACAACTTATGCCTGAGAAACGTGGACTCTGAAAAAGACAGATAGGAGCAGAGTGGCCGCCTTCAAAACGCTATTGCTAGAGTCAACTATTATGCATCCCATGGACTGCAAAAGTTACAAGCAAAGAAACGTTAGACCAAACTTCACCAAAAAGATCATTTGAAGCCAAGATAGCCAAGAGGCTATCACACAGGGGTGAAATCCAGCAGGTTCTGACAGGTTCTGGAGAACCGGTAGCGGAAATTTTGAGCAGTTCAGAGAACCAGTAGCGGAAATTTTGAGTAGTTTGGAGAACCAGCAAATACCACCTCTGGCTGGCCCCAGAGTGGGGTGGGAATGGAGATTTTGCAATATCCTTCCCCTGCCATGCCCATCAAGCCACGCCCACCAAGCCACACCATGCCCACAGAACCAGTAGTAAAAAAATTTGGATTTCACCACTGCTATCACACTTGCCATCTCATGCAAGCTAACTCACTCGAAAAATCAATCATGCTGGAAGGGATCAGCAAAATGTTGACTAAGTATTGACTACGAATGCGATCAGTGTAAAGGCAACATCACTTCTCATTCACATTATCACTATATCCTAGCTGACTGGACAGTGTTGATATCAGAAGCAATGATTTCAACAGATACTTATATTTCATTAGGTCTTTCACTATGGTACTCTAGTTGGAACCAAGATCTTTTTGTAGTCCATCTCGCTATCCCAAACATGCTTTTTCAAGAGGCAACTGGATTTTGCACTACTCAGGTGTTCCCGAGGACACAGATAAACCTCCAAGTGGCCTCCGCGACTCTCTAAAAGAATGCAAACTGACCAGCTGTCTGCAAGGAGTAGAAATCCTTCCATTCCCCACCATTCATTCAGAACTGAAGAGGCTTCTTGGATGAGGAGCGAAACATCTTCAAAGAAAAAACAAGAAAGTCCAGTTGCGTCTTGAAAAAAAGGACCTTTGGGACAACCATGACCTGCATGACTGAGAATCTCCATAGACATCCATCTCTCCATCTCGTAGGAAGATGTCCAAGTGGCCGTGTGTAATTGTAGAACCGGGCATCATGTCACTTTTTTTGGCCACCTATTGTTCAATAAATATCGTTCAATCAAGAGCCTTGGTAGTACAGTGGTCTAAGGCACCCTGTTATTAAGCTGGTTATTAAGACCAGCTGCCTGCAATTACTGCAGGGTTCGAATCTCGCCAAGGCTCAAGGTTGACTCAGCCTTCCATCCTTTCTAAAGGTAGGTGAAATGAGGACCCAGTTGTTGGGGCAATAAGCTGACTTTGTATAAATATACAAAAGGATGAAGGCTATTGCTGAGCACATTGTAAGCTGCCCTGAGTCTCCGGAGAAGGGCGGCATATAAATCAAATTAAATAAAAATAAAATAAAATAAAAAATATATAGCGTGTTTTAACCATTTATAAAAGTGGATAAAATGTGTAATGATGTTAGTCAAATGTCTTTGTTTCTGATTCAGGCTGTGAGATCTTTAGCATCCATCTTTCCATTGTGTGACTTGAAGTTTTTCCGCTTCAGTTTTGCATAAATCGCACACGTCATATCCATAGGTCATTGCTGGAAGAACCATTATGTTGAAGGTATTTGCTCTTGTCCATCTTCTGGATAATTGTTTTCTGCAATTAAAGCTGCACCATGTTGCTCTTCTCCTGGGTAATATTTCTCGGGGAATTTTGTGTATGGTATGGGTAATCCTCAATTTATGACCACAACTGAGCCAAGGGTGATATTCACTTACCTTCACTTCCGGTTTGCAAATGTGAGTGCACACACCACCTCCGTGCATGCTCAGGGCCTTCTGTGCATGCACAGAGCATCAAAAATGGGACGTGATGATGTCCGGGCGGGTGGGCGAAGACTCCTGCAGCCGCCGCTACCAGTTCGCCAGAACCGGATAGAACTGGCTGAATACCACGATAGAACTGAACCCAAAATTGTTGTTGTTAAGCAAAACATTTGTTAAGTGAATTTTGCCCCCTTTCATGACCTTTCTTGAGTTGTTAAGCGAATCACAGCTATTGGAAAGTTACTAACATGGTTGTTAATCTGGCTTCCCCGTTGACTTTGCTTGTCAGAAGGTCACAAAAGTTGATCACCTGACCCTGGGACACTTGCAACTGTCATAAATATGAGTCAATTGTCAAGCATCTGAATTTTGATCTCGTGACCAAGGGGTTGCTACAATGGTCGTAAGTATGAAAAAGGGTCATAAGTCACTTTTTTCAGTACCGTCGTAATTTTGAACGGTCACTAAATGAACTATTCTAAGTCGAGGAACACCTGTATTAATTTCTTGGCCAAGATAGATATATCTTTCTGCTCAGGTCATGTTTAGGTTGTTGTTGTTAGCTGCAAAGTCGTGTCCGACCCATCGCGACCAGTAGTGGGTTCCTCCCGGTTCAGCCCGTTTCCACCAAGCCAGTAGCAGTGACGATATGACATCACTGAACCGGTTCTGCCGCCCCCCTGCCCCCCCCCACCCACCCCCCGCGTTATTCTTACCTTTTATTTGGCCCCACTCCCAATCTATTGCTGCCTCCTGAGTCCCAACTGATGGCTAGCGGGGAAAAAACTGTTTAAACTCTTGCCCAGGGCTTCAAAGGGCCGCCCTACAGCTGATCAGTGGTAAAAGAAAACAAATGAGTAGACCGATGCCTGCAAAAATACATGAGTAGACCGGTGCCTGCAAAAATAAATGGGTAGACCGGTGCCTGCAAAAATAAACGGGTAGACCAGTGCCTGCAAAAATAAATGGGTAGACCAGTGCCTGCAAAAATACATGAGTAGATCGGTGCCTGCAAAAATAAATGGGTAGACCAGTGCCTGCAAAAATAAATGGGTAGACCAGTGCCTGCAAAAATAAATGGGTAGACCAGTGCCTGCAAAAATACATGAGTAGATCGGTGCCTGCAAAAATAAATGGGTAGACCAGTGCCTGCAAAAATAAATGGGTAGACCAGTGCCTGCAAAAATACATGAGTAGATCAGTGCCTGCAAAAATACGTGGGTAGACCGGTACAGTTCTGCAAGAAGTTAAAAGCCTGGTAGACCAGTACTTCTGCTAAATCCTAAAGAATTGTCACATGACCATCAAGCCATGCCCACAAAATAAGCCACGCCCACAGAACCAGTAGTAAAAGAATTTAGAACCCACCCCTGATTGCGACCACATGGACAACGTCCCTCCAGGCCTTCCTGTCCTCTACCATCCTCTGGAGTCCATTTAAGCTCAGGACTACTGCTTCAGTGACTCCATCCAGCCACCTCGTTCTCTGCCGTCCCCTTCTTCTTTTGCCCTCAATCGTTCCCAGCATTAGGCTCTTCTCCAGTGAGTCCATGTTTAGGTACACATGAAGAAAGAGTCTGAGATACAGAAACAGTTCAGATATAAGTTCTATCTTCATGTCATCATAATCATTACTGCATTAGCCTGTCAAGAACAGCTGCTCTTTGTTGTCCCGATGATTGCAGATTTCGAAGAACCACCAATCTTTGTCACCATCTGGAGGTCTGAACTATTACAACATCTCATTCCAATGTCGATCTGGCTCCACCCATACCACTTAGCCAGTCTTCTCAGGAAACTATTATATTTTAAAAAAATCTCCCTAGCTCATTATTGCATTGTGTCAATATCAAACTGTTCCAGTGGCTGACAGTCCCCAGCCTTGATTTTTTGGCTTAGTTTCTCTTTCTTTCTTTCTTTCTTTCTTTCTTTCTTTCTTTCTTTCTTTCTTTCTTTCTTTCTTTCTTTCTTTCTTCTTTCTTTCTTTCTTTCTTTCTTTCTCTCTCTCTCTCTCTCTCTCTCTCTCTCTCTCTCTCTCTTTCTAGTTTTCTCGTTTCATTTTGATGGCAAACTGATTTACTTATGCTGTAAAGCCCTGACATAACCATAGCTTACTTAATAAATCATCAGAACAAAGATGATTAGGGGACTGGAGGGTAAAACGTATGAAGAACAGCTGCAGGAACTGGGTATGTCTAATTCGATGAAGAGAAGGACTAGGGGAGACATGATAGCAGTGTTCCAATATCTCAGGGGCTGCCACAAAGAAGAGGGAGTCAAGCTATTCTCCAAAGCAACTGAGGGCAGGACAAGAAGCAATGGGTGGAAACTAATCAAGGAGAGAAGCAACTTAGAACTAAGGAGAAATTTCCTGACAGTTGGAACAATTAATCAGTGGAACAACTTGCCTACAGAAGTTGTGAATGCCCCAACACTGGAAATTTTTAAGATGTTGGATAACTGTTTGTCTGAAGTGGGTGTAGGGGTTTCCTGCCTGGGCAGGGGGTTGGACTAGAAGACCTTCAAAGTCCCTTCCAATTCTCTTGTTTCATTCTGTTCTAAATCAGACTTGCAGAACATGCCAATCAGAACGATCACTTTATTTATTCATCAGATTTGAAAAGTTGATTCTATGATGCGGATCTGGATGGGGAGGAATAGGCTCAGGCTCAACCCCTTCAAGACCGAATGGCTGTGGTTTCCGACGTCCCGATATAGTCAGTTGGTGCCATCACTGACTATTGGGGACGAATCATTGGCCCCCACGGAGAGGGCGCGCAACTTGGGCGTCTTCCTGGATTCATGGCTGTCTTTAGAAGAACACTTGACGGCCGTGACGGGGAGGATTTTTCATCAGGTTTGCCTGATTCTCCAGTTGCGTCCCTTTCTGGATTGGGACTCCTTGCGCACGGTCACTCATGCCCTCGTCACCTCCCGCCTGGACTATTGTAATGCTCTCTACATGGGGCTCCCCTTGAGGAGCACCTGGAGGCTCCAACTGGCACAGAGTGCAGCCGCGTGGGTGGTAATGGGAGCGACATGGCGTTCCCATGTAACACCCCTCCTACGCGAGCTGCACTGGCTCCCGGTGGCCTTCCGGGTGCGCTTCAAGGTTTTGGTTACCAACTTTAAAGCACTCCATGGCTCAGGACCTGGGTACTTGCGGGACCACCTACTACCACCAATAGCCTCCCACTGGCCGGTATGCTTTCATAGAGAGGGGCTCCTCCGGGTGCCATCGGCCAAACAATGTCGACTGGTGGCCCCCAGGGGGAGAGCCTTCTCTGTGGGGGCACCTACTATCTGGAACGAGCTCCCCCCGGAGATACAGAGGATCCCGGATCTGCGCACCTTCCGCCGCGCTCTACAGACCTTTTTATTTCACCAGGTCGGCCTGGCCTAACTTTCTCCCTCTTTTTAAACATTTTTAATATTTCTTAATATTTTTTAGTATTTTTAATATTCAAAGTTTAAATTTGTTTTAAATTGATTGGGTTTTAAATCTGTCTGGGCCAAACTATTTAATTTGATTTTATCTCTGCTTTTTAAATTTTGTATGTATGTATTTTATTGTTGGCTGTTCACCGCCCTGAGTCCTTCGGGAGTAGGGCAGTATATAAATCAAATAAAAGTAAAGTAAAGTAAAAGATGTCTCTGGGTGGTATACAATATTAAAAACAGATTGAAGTAAACATTGATTGCTTCAGAAACAGATTGAAGCAGCCAAGAAAAAAAAACAAAAACTAATGAACATTGAGTAAAGAGCAAAATAAATACCTCCTTTGACATAACAACATTCCTGTAAGAAGCCACCACACATCCTAGTTCTAGGTCTTAGACGAAAGCCAGGTTTTAAGAGCCCATTTAAATGAGGTCATGGTAGAGGTGATATGAATTTCTGAGGGATTGTTGCAACAGAGAAGGCCCAATTCCTGTTCCATCAGATGACATTGATGGTACCCTAAGGGTTCCTACAAAGAAGAGGGAGTCAAGTTGTTCTCCAAAGCAGCTGAGGGTAGGACAAGAAGCAACGGATGGAAACTAACCAAGCAGAGAACCAACCTAGAACTTAGGAGAAATTTCCTGACAGAACAATTAATCAGTGGAACAACTTGCCTTTAGAAGATGTGAATGCTCCAACACTGGAAGTTTTTTAAGAACCATTTGTCTGAAGTGGTATAGGGTCTCCTCTCCTGCCTGAGCAGGAAGTTGGACTAGAAGACCTCCAAGGTCCCTTCCAACTCTGTTATTCTGTTCTGTTCTGTACTTAACATGCCAATCAATTCTGTCACATCTTACAGATTGGGCAGGCACCATGGGTGAAAAACCATCTCTCAAATAGCCAGGGCCTGCCTCATGAAATGCTTTACGGGTAATAATCAGCACCTTGAATTATACAAGGTGCTGATTATAATGAAATTATAAAATGAAATTCAATGGTGAAAAAAGTAAGGTTCTACATTTAGGCAAGTAAAACAAAATGCACAGGTACCGTATATGTGGTACCTTGCTCAATAGTAGTAACTGTGAGAGGGATCTTGGGAGTCCTAGTGGACAACCACTTAAATATGAGCCAGCAGTGTGCAGCAGCTGCCAAAAAAAGCCAACACAGTTCTAGGCTGCATAAACAGAGGGATAGAATCAAGATCATGTGAAGTGTTAATACCGCTTTATAATGCCTTGGTAAGGCCACACTTGGAACATTGCATCCAATTTTGGTCACCACAATGTAAAAAAGATGTGGAGACTCTAGAAAGAGTGCAAAGAAGAGCAACTAAGATGATTAGGGGAATGGAGGCTAAAACATATGAAGAACGATTGCAGGAACTGGGTATGTCTAGTTTAATGAAGAGAAGGACTAGGGGAGACATGATAGCAGTGTTCCAATATCACAGGGGCTGCCACAAAGAAGAGGGAGTCAAGCTATTCTCCAAAGCACCTGAGGGCAGGACAAGAAGCAATGGGTGGAAACTAATCAAGGAGAGAAGCAACTTAGAACTAAGGAGAAATTTCCTGAGAGTTAGAACAATTAATCAGTGGAACAACTTGCCTCTAGAAGTTGTGGGTGCTCCAACACTGGAACTTCTTAAGAAGGGATTGGACAACCATTTGTCTGAAGTGGTGTAGGGTTTCCTGCCTAAGCAGGGGGTTGGACTAGAAGACCTCCAAGGTCCCTTCCAATTCTGTTATTCTATTCTATTCTATACCTGGAAATCTGCTGGTAACCGGTGCAACTCAGAGAACAGAGGTCTTATCTTGGCATACTGCAGTTTACACATGTAACTGGTGCTGTTGTGTTCTGAACCAGCTGTAGCTTCTACAGTAAATTATTTCCTAGGGCAGCACTATGCACAGGACATTGGAACACAAGGTGACCAAAGCCTGAGTAACTCTCTGATGGGTCACTAATTCAGAAATTGCAATTGGCTCCCAAGATGGATCTCTGCGAAAGCTTTCCTGTTCATAGCTGCCACCTGTGAGTCCAGAAAACCTCTCAAATTATGCACCAGTCCCAAACAGGGAAGTATATCCATTCAGGTCTATTAGTGGAAAGTTTCCTATTTCAGGCGGTCTAAATAAATAGACTCATTCTAGACATGAGTCTGCTCCTCCCCTTCCAGACATCTCCAGACGATGGGACAACTGTCTGTCATCAGCACCTCTATAACTGTCTGGTTTGGTTCTGCAACCCAACAAGACAGACACTGACTTCAGAGGATAATCAGAACTGCAGAAAAAACAATTACTACCAACCTGCCTTCCATTGAGGACCTGCATACTGCACGAATCAAAAAGAGGGCTGTGAAAATATTTACAGACCCCTCGCATCCTGGACATAAACTGTTTCAACTCCTACCCTCAAAACGACGCTATAGAGCACTGCACAACAGAACAACTAGGCACAAGAACAGTTTTTTCCCGAATGCCATCACTCTGCTAAACAAATAATTCCCTCAACACTGTCAAACTATTCACTAAGTCTGCATTACTATTAATCTTCTCATCGTTCCTATCACCCATCTCCTCCCACTTATGACTGTATGACTGTATGACTGTAACTTTGTTGCTTGTATCCTTACAATTTATATTGATTGTTTCCTAGTATGATTTGATTGCTTATTTGTACCCTATGACTATCATTAAGTGTTGTACCTTATGATTCTTGACAAATGTTTCTTTTCTTTTTATGTACAATAAAAGCATATGCACCAAAGACAAATTCCTTGTGTATCCAATCACACTTGGCCAATAAAGAATTCTATTCTATTATTATCTAACTTCAGCTACATCATTCGGTGAGCCTGGAGTTGATATGCAGCTGAGTAGCATTAGGAAACTTAAAATACCTGAACTCACATCACATGTAGATGTTAAAGAGGAGAGAAGAGCACTGAAGAGATGGTAACACAACAAATAGACCTAAAACCAGAACTATTTTTATTAGGCATACTAACGGGGGAAATACAATAAAAGAATTCAATATTTAATGTTACATGTAATAACAGCGGCTAGAATTACGTATGCAGAAAATTGGAAAAACGGAAGCATACCTACAGAGGAAATGGTAAAAAATAAAATATTAGACTGCACCGAAATGGACAGGTTAACGATGGAAATTAAAGATAAAGGAAAAACAGTATTACTTAATATGGGACCTATGGTACAATTGGTTAGATCAGAGGTGGGCAATTATGGCCCTTTTATGACTTGTGGACTTCAATTCCCAGAATTCCTGAGCTAACATGGCTGGCTCAGGAATTCTGGGAGTTGAAGTCCACAAGTCATAAAAGGGCCACAGTTGTCCACCCCTGGGTTAGATAATAGGTGCAAAGATTAGAAATTTAATGATGAAAGACAATCAAAAGCTAGAAATAAATACAGGTATAAAGCTATATAGAAGAATACGTATTGTAAGCAATATTAGTACCAGGCTGTATAAAATTGTAAATCAAAATATATAGAGTGATAAATGTATAGAGAATAAGTTAGAACCATGGAAACAATAGATATAAGTATGTTGCATAAGAGCAAGTTTCTATTTTTTTTCCTATGAACTATACTGTATGAATAAGAGAAAAATGGTTGTAATTAGGATGTATAACTTCATGTATAGTTAAAAAGGTGTTGATACAACCAGTATACAACTGTTGCAAAATTGAAATTGTGACGTAAAATGAAGAAAAATGTACAATAAAAATATTTTTTTTAAAAAAAACCTTGACAAAAATCGAGTTATAAGCAGACATCAACCATACAGCTGAAAAGACTTATAGTATTCTCCTTAGGAGAACAGACTATTTCTACAGAATTTCACCAATAGATAGATCTCTAATAGGGGGTCCCTAACCTGTGGGCCATGGCCCACTGCCAGGCCATGGCCTATTCGCAACTGGGCCACGTAAGTGGCTGGATGATGTGCACTCATGTGTGTGCACAGCCCTACTCACATGAGTGTCGCAGTAGCTTGCAGCCTCACACACACATGCACGCTTGTATCTGCCCCTCCCACAAAACCTTCCCTCTCCACCCTGCTTTAGACCACCAACCCAGAAAGTTGAGAGAGAGAGAGAGAATAGGGGGAGAGAGGGAGAGAAAAAGATGGTAGATAGATAGATAGATGATAGATAGATAGAGATAGATAGATAGATAGATAGATAGATAGATAGATAGATAGATAGATAGATAGAGATAGATAGATAGAGATAGATAGATAGATGATAGAGATAGCTAGATGATAGATAGATAGATAGATAGATAGATAGATAGATAGATAGATAGATAGATAGATAAATAGAGATAGATGATAGATAGATAGATAGATGATATAGATAGATGATAGATAGATAGATAGATAGATAGATAGATAGATAGATAGATAGATAATATAGATAGATGATAGATAGATAGATAGATAGATAGATAGATAGATAGATAGATAATGATAGATAGATAGATAGATAGATAGATAGATGATAGATAGATAGATGATAGATAGATAGATAGATAGATAAATAGATAGATATAAATAGATAGATGATAGATAGATAGATAAATAGATAGATGATAGATAGATAGATAGATAGATAGATAGATAGATACATAGATACATAGATAGATGATAGATAGATAGATAGATGATAGATAGATAGATAGATAGATAGATAGATGATAGATAGATGATATAGATAGATGATAGATAGATAGATGATAGATAGATAGATAGATAGATAGATAGATAGATAGATAGATAGATAGATAGATAGATGATCAGAATAAATTTGCAATCATAATTGTATGTTGGCTCAATAAATTCTCTCCATTATATCATCCAAAAACAGTGGAATGGTTATAACAAGTTCCCTATAATCAGTAGAAGGATTATAGTATATAAACCATTTAAGTCAGCAAGTTCTTTAGTGTACAATTGCAGCAAAGAGCATTGCTCGTCTTCCATCTATCCTCCTGCCACAAGCAGCATGAGTCCAGCAAAACCACTCTGCACACACACTTGGCCTATTTAAAAACTGGGTTCACCCATCATGCCAAGCCATGGTTTGTTTAGGCATTGCTGAGTGAATAAACCACAGCCGTTGGCTGGATCTACACAACAGACTAAACCATAAACTTTGGTTTGCCAACCACAATTGCTGGGTTCATATTACACACTAAGCCCGTACCAGACAAACCACATTATGGCCTCATGCTATGCACAACCCCCGGTAATCCCAATTCATGATTTGCTATGACTGCATGAGCTGTCTATTTACTTTCCATCTTTACTGGATGACTTTCAGTAAATCAGCAAATTGCCTTTCAATTGTTTAAAAGTAAAAATTGCTAAAAGATTCCTAATCGCTATTCAAAATTAGCCTTTTAAAGTCTCTTGACCTAAAACTAGCCTTTTAAAGTCTCTTGCTGCTCCAATGCAGCATTGAGGGTTTTTTTATTATTTATTTATTTAATTTATATGCCGCCCTTCTCCAGAGACTCAGGGCGGCTTACAATGCGTTAAGCAATAGCCTCCATACTTTTGTATATTTATACAAAGTCAGTTTATTGCCCCCACAAACTGGGTCCTCATTTTACCTACCTTAGAAAGGATGGAAGGCTGAGTCAACCTTGAGCCTTGGCGAGATTCGAACCTGCAGTAATTGCAGGCAGTGGTGTTAATCACAATGCTTTTAGTCTGCTGAGCCACAAGGCCCCAGAGTTGCACTATGGAAGTCATTCTAGTGTAGGGGTATCAAACTCAAGGCCCACGGGCCGGATCCGAGCCACAGGGTGCTTAGGCCTCGCCTATGGGGCCAGCCTGAAAGTAGGAAAACACCGGCCAGCAGTGCCTCTGCCAGCCAAAACAGGATGCGGGGGGCCCCCCGCATCCCATTTGGCCCAGCAGAGTGCTGCAGGGGGGCGTCCAGGCCAAAAATGGGACATGGAAGCTGCGTGTGCCCCCCCCCACACCCTGTTTTGGCTGGCAGAATGCTGTAGGAGGCATCCCATCCTGTCTCTCCCCCCACCCCCTGGCCCACAGAGGACAACTACAATGCTGATCCGGCCCTCAAAGAAATCCAGTTTGACACCCATGTTCTAGTGCAATGTTTCCAACATTATTTGCCCTGGGATTCAGTAGAGCCTATATAACTTTAGAGAAGGGTATGTCTTCATGGCTATTCTCACTATCTGTTGTGGCTCGTACGCAGCCTGTGTAGCTAGTAGCTGATTCAGACAGCGAGGAGGCTGGTTTGGTGCTGCGCCAGCAGCCTGTGCAGCTGGCACTCAAATCAGACAATGAGGAGGTTGGAGAAGATGTGGTGCCAGAGGCGGGGATTCAGCCAGGGCCTTCAGAACCTCCAGAAGCTCCCATAAGTGAAGAGGACGAAGAGGAGGAGCCTCTTCTAGATGCACGGGTGCGCAGAGCTGCCAAAAGGCAGGAGTGGTTACTCAGGAGGAGGTCTCCTTGAGAGTAAGGCTTGGGGCTAATTGGCCACTCCCTTAGCCTATTTAAGGAGGAATGCCGACTGAAGCAATTTGCAGGGAACAACTTAGTTCACATACCTTCGTGTCTTATCTTGCTTATCTTATCAGCTTCCTGCAAATTGCTTCTGGGCATTCTGCCAACCACAGTAAGCTTTCAGAATTATTATTTGAATTCTTGGTGGCTGTTAATGCAGTTAATTAACAGCCGTTGTTGTAAAAAACTGGTTTATTTAGTAAACTAAGGTTTGTACAGACTTTGTGTGTGCTGCATTCTTTGGGTCTGTAGCTAGGGCAGAACACTATCTGTCAATCAAAAAGGACAGAGAATTATGATCTCGTAGGAGCCATGAAAGCGATGGCTGTCCAGCATCTGCTTGAACACAATCAGCTAATGGGGCCTCTGTACATGCAGTCCTCGGTTTACAACCACAATTGAGCCCACAATTTGTGTTGCCGAGTGAGACGATTGTTAAGTGAATTTTGCCCCATTTTACAACCTTACACAGTTGTTAAGTGAATCACTGCAGTTGTTAAATGACACAGTCGTTAAGTGAATCTGGCTTTGACTTTGCGGCCAAAAGGTCACAAAGGGTGATCACATGCAACCATCATTAAATATGAACCAGTTACCAAAGGATCTGTATTTTGATCACGAGACCATCGGGATATTGCAACGGTTGTAAGTGTGAAAAACGGTCATAAGTCACTTTTTTTGGTGCCCTTGTAACTTTGAACGGTCATTAAATGAATTGTTGTAAATTGAAGACTACCTGTAATGCTGGGGTCCCCAACCTTTCAGATCTCAGGGACCACTAAATTCACAATTTTAAATCCCACAGACCACTTATATGATCTGCCTAATGACCGGCTGGGTGGGTGTGGCTAGGTGGTCATGTGACTGGGTGGGCGTGGCCAACTTGGTGTCACTCACATTGAGGGGCACCTTGCCGGCCTCTACTCACCCCTCCCTTGCCAGCCACTCCTCTCCTGCCCACCCGGGCTCCTTAGGGTCCCAACAGGAAGCAATTGTTGGAGCTAAGCAGCCATCACGAGAAAGAGTTGGCAAAACAGCTCAGTTCAAATTGGATCTGACCGAGAAGGAGGCTCCAGCACAAGCACCTCACTGAGGACTACGAGCATAGGCTTTCCAAGCAGAGGGAAGAACTGCAGGAGTGCAAGGCCAGATACCGGCACATGGAGGCTCAGTGGGCTGAGATGGTCAGCCAGTTCCAGGCCATGATGCAGTCCCACTGGAACGAGGTCCTCTGGCTCCTTGCCACCAGCGGCGCTTCCCTCCAGCCTTCACCCAAAGCCCCACACCAGGAGGCTGAAGCAGACCCCAAGTCGGAATTTCTGCCCCCCTTCGACCCACACAAAAAGACTCCGAAGGGGAAGACCCTCTGCAGCAACACAAATGTTTATTGCACGTATCCGTCCCAGGGGCCATAGTTGAGGACCCCTGATTTAGTGCAATATTAAAAAATGCAAATAATTTTTATGCGGACCACCAAAATTTTCTCGCGGACCACCAGTTGGTGACCGCTGCTGTAATGGACTGTGAGAATAACCTTGAGGACAGGAGGAGAAGCCACAGCCAAGGCAACAATCAGATAAGAGAAACTTGAGTTCAGAGCAGGAATGTAATTTGAGAAAGGCCTGGGCTCTCCCTAGTTCTCTTTAAAATAAAGGTAGGGAGCCACATTCAGACTCACTAGACTTCATTACTATAACTCTACAATAAAAATGGTCTTAGAATTCCTAATTTTGGTGGTCAAGTCCAGTTCTACCTCGAAGAGTTGACACTCTGCTTGTCTCAGTAATTTAGCCCATAATGGAGCCGCTCTCACAATTAGGATGCTTTTTGACAGTAAGCCAGAATTTGCCTTCTTGTGTAATCTATGATTGTGGATCCTGCACGCTGAGATAATAGAAAACAGCTTTGTGTCTTTGTCTGCCATATCTCAGCAGAATGTTAAAAATTCTATCCTGCCCCCACCCAGTTTTGACAGTCTCATAAACTTAAGTTCTCGCTGCTTTAATCATCTTCATTGTTCTTCTCTGCACTTGTTTCCAGTTTTGGGAAGAATATTTCTCTCTCTTTTTTTTTTCTTCAGCCAGACATTGAATTCTATGGTGGCAACTTAAAATTGCAGTTCAGTCACTGCCAATTCCTCCTTGAGTCAGATAATATAGGTAGACCTTAAACTTACAACCGTTTGAGCGACTGTTTGAATTTACAACAGTACTGATAACATTGACTCTTCCGCACTCTTATAATTATTGCAACCTCCCCATGGTCATCTGATCAAAATTTGGGTACTTGCTCCCCAACAGGACTGCAGCATCCCAGGTTTGTATTTTTATTTGGCTTTATCTTTTTCTGGTGCCTTTGGGTCAGTATTGACTTGTAATGCAGGCTAAAACAAGAACGATTGGAGGAATTGGGTATGTCTACTTCAATGAAAAGAAGGACTAGGCGTGACAAGATAGCTGTGTTCCAATATCTAAGAGGCTGCCACAAAGAAGAGGCAGTCTAGCTATTCTCCAAAGCAATTAGGATGCAGGACAAGAAGCAATGGATGGAAACCGATCAAGGAGACAAACAATCTAGAACTAAAGAGAAATTTCCTAAATTTTCCTGAATTTTCCAGTTAGAACAATTAGCCAGTGGAACAGCTTGCCTCCAGAAGTTGCAGGTGCTCCAACACTCAAGGGTTTTAAGAAAAGACTGGACAACATTTTATCTGAAATACTATAAAGTTTCCTGCTTAAGTAAGAGGTTGGATTAGATCCCTTCCAACTCTGTTGTTCTGTTCTGTTCTGTTCTGTTCTGTTCTGTTCTGTTCTGTTCTGTTCCGGTCCGTTCCGGTCCGGTCCGTTCCGGTCCGGTCCGGTCTGGTCTGGTCTGGTCACTGCAGTCATCTTGGCAAAATTATGAATGGTTTGCCATTGCCTCATTCCTAGGGCTGAGAGAAAGGGATTGGCACAAGGTCACCCAGATGGCTTTATGCCCTGTGGTGGGATTCAGCCAGTTCGGGCCGGTTCAGGCGAATCAGTAGTTAAATTGCTGAGTGACCCTACCCGTCCCCGTCCCACCCCAGGAGTCCCCATGTGCCTCATTTTGGCTCCCAGGTAAGTGCAGGGAGGCCTACTAGGCCCAAAATGAGGTGCGGGGGTGTGTGGTGCCCCTCCCCCGCAGCCCCTTTTTGTTCCTAGGAGGCTGCAGAGAGGCCTACTAGGCCCAAAATGGGGTGTGGGGGTGATGTGTCCTTCTGGGGCCTGTTTTTGCTCCCAGGGGGTGCAGGAGGACGGGTGCTGCCTGTCACACCCCTTGGCCACGCCCACCATGGCCCCGCCCACCCAGCCATTCATTAGGGCAGAGAACCAGTTGTTAAATTAATTGAATCCCATCACTATTTATGCCAAAGGCAAAACTAGAACTCCCCGACTGCCAGGGATGAAAAACAATTATTTTATCTCAGGTTACATAAAGAATTGTGGGTTTATATTACTCTAAGATTTTGAAATAAGTTGAAGGAGAAAACTAGATTACAAGAATACCATTCACCGGATCTCTCCACACTTTTCTACTCTTGCAAATTATCCTTCTTCCCACCATGTCTGTGCAGCATATTAACAAAAGAAAAAAGAGTGACGTGTTTGGACATGCCCGTATAGCAACTAATTTTTTTTTCTTAAATGACTGGGAGGCAGTGGGCAACAAAACAACTGAGTCAAATGGAGTCATTTGAAGCTGGGGAAAACTGTTTCAGAAATTCTCAGCTATTCTGATGTATTTGCTCTTCTCTTCAAAGGAGAACAAAGACTACAAAGAAGCAAGGTGCCATCATGCAGACAAACCTGCGTAGAAAGACAGTAGGATCTCACAGGTGTTCCGTTTAAAGGGGGTTTTATTGCTAAGTTTACCAGATGGTTAGGAAACAATCACTGTCTTCAATTCAGAGCCCTTGGAGCAGTCTTTCATGTTCCTTCCTTTGTCACACGTCTGCTTGTCTTCATCAGCGAGTCAATGTAACAGGTCAGCAATGTTGAGAGCAATGTGAGGCACTCATCAATCCAATAATGGAATAATAAAGTTGCAATGTGGAACAACTTGCCTCCAGAAGTTGTGAATGCTCCAACACTGGATGTTTTTTAAGAAGATGTTGGATAACTATTTGTCTAAAGTGGTGTAGGGTGGGGTTGGACTAGAAGACCTCCAAGCTCCCTTCGAACTCTGTTATTCTATTCTATTCCATTCTACCTTGGCGGTCTTCTAGTCCAACCCCTGCTTAGGCAGGAAAACATATCTCATTTCAACCTCGTCTTAAAAACCTCCAGTGTTGGAGCACTCTCAACTTCTGGAGGCAAATCTTTCCACTGATTAATTGTTCTAACTGTCAGGAAATTTCTCCTTAGTTCTAGGTTGCTTCTCTCCTTGATTAGTTTCCATCCATTGTTTCTCATCCTGCCTTCAGGTGCTTTGGAGAATAAATTGGCTCTTTCTCCCTTGTGATAGCCCCTCAAACAGGGTGAAATGCTAACGCTTCATTCCAGTTCAGGCGAACCAGTAGTGATAAAAACTACCGGTCTGTGCGAACCGGTAGTAAAAAAAAAAGCTACCGGTTCAGGCAAACCGGTAATTTAAAAAGCTACTGGTTCGGAGGAACCGGTATTTCCAACGATCAGCTGTGCCATGCAGTTTAGCAGGAAATCCTGCTTTCATACAAAGTTAAATCGTGCGGCACAGCTGATCCCCCTCTCACTGTTCTACTTAACTTTCCAAGCATCCTTTGGTGCACACTGCGCGTGCACGCATCTGCACAGCACGCGCCAAAAGGAGGCTTGGGAAGGTAAGTAGAACAGCAAGGGGGGATCAGCTGTGCCGCGCGGTTTAGCTTTGCTAGCGAAGCTAAATTGCGCAGCACAGCTGATCCTCCCCCTCTCGCTGTTCTACTTACCTTTCCAAGCCTCCTTTTGGTGCGTGCTGTGCAGGCGCACACGTGCACAGTGCGTGCTTGGCACGCAGCGCGCATGTGCAGCCAGTGTAGCAAACCGGTTTAGATTTCACCACTGCCCTCAAATATTGGAACCCTGCTATCATGTCACCCCTAGTCCTTCTTTTCATTAAACTAGACATGCCCAAATTGTTGGGGGGCAATATGCTGACTTGTAAACCGCTTAGAGAGGGCTGTAAAGCACTGTAAAGCGGTATATAAGTCTAAGTGCTATTGCTATCTAAGTTCAACCCCTCTTGAATTCCATTCATTCTTATCTAGTAACAATTTAGTGCTGACCGTTAGTTGACTAGATTCTTGTGTACATTGTGAGCAATAAAGCAGCTTAACTGGAACTTAACTGGATGTGATTCTTCATGCTTGATATACACTTTCTTGGGGGACTCCTTACCATAGTCTGAAAGCTCTACAGAAGTTGATCTTCTCCCGCATATTAAATAGGTAAGTTTAATGATAGCTTCATGGTAGTCACAAAAAAAAAATCACTTTTCTTTGATATAATTATTTTCCCCCTGCAGGCAGGAGAAATAGGCAAAGGAAACAGCAACACTTTCCCTAAAGTCAGTTAATAACTTTATAATGAGGTCAGACCTTCACTCAGGATGGCTCATTACAAATCTTATTCAACCGCTGACTTCCAAAGCCTTCCAACGGCCAGATTTTCCACTCAAAATCAAGGCACCTCTTAAAAGGTTTAAAACAGAATTCTAGAATATATTTGTTATAACATGATTAATAATTTAATCAAATACCCCATAATGTAAAACATGTATTTGAGATGGCTCTCTCCTAAGTTGTTTCTAGAATTAATATAAAGCAGGAGTCAGCAACCTGCGGCTCTGGAGCCACATGTGGCTCTTTCACCCCTCTGCTGCAGCTCCCTGTCACTCAAAATATGTGTCACAACTGCCAATGTGTGACACCCGCCAGCACGTGATTTATTGAGCTTTTCAATCCCCAGTAGGCCAATCATGGATAAATCCAAGAAAAGAAAAGTTTCAGAAGAAAACCAAACGTTTAATTCAACTATATATGCTAGTTTTGTGGCCGCTCAAGAATAGTCAGGCACAGGAAGGGTTTTGTGGCTCCCGGTATTTTCTTTTCTGTGGGAAACGGGTCCAAATGGCTCTTTGAGTGTTTCAGGTTGCAGACCCCTGATATAAGGTAAAGGTAAAGGTTCCCCTTGCACATATATGCTAGTTGTTCCTGACTCTAGGGGGCGGTACTCATCTCCGTTTCAAAGCTGAAGAGCCAGCACTGTCTCCATGGTCATGTGGCCGGCATAACTAAACGCCAAAGGCACACGGAACGCTGTTACCTTCCCACCAAAGGTGGTCCCTATTTTTCTACTTGCATTTTTTACATGCTTTCAAACTGCCAGGTTGGCAGAAGCTGGGACAAGTAACGGGAGCTCACCCCATTACGCGGCACTGGGACCTTTCAATCGAGAAGCTTAGCATCTTAGCCACTGAGCCACCGCATCTCTTAGAATTAATATACAGCATTCAAATAAAGTCTCATTGAACCTAACATAACAAAGCCACAAAACCAATCACTAAGATTAATGATCTTATTGAGTATCTACACCAGGGTTGTCCAACCTTGGCAATTTTAAGACAGGTGGGCTTCAACTCCCAGAATTCCCCAGCAAACTATACTGTGGAATTTTGGGAGTTGAAGTCCAACAGTCTTAAAGTGGCCAAGATTGGACAGCCCAGATTAGAGGTTCTTTATATGAGTCACATCAACCAAATGTTACCTCATAACAGGTGAAATTAAAACGGTTCCTTGTTGCATTGATGTGCTCTTCAGTGTCCACTAAAGAAAACTGTATTCCTTTTTCTTTTGAAAAGTTTAATCCTAAATAAAGAACAATTTCTTGAAATTCAGAACAGGTGGCAAGCTCAGGAATTGGACTGTATGGATTTCCAGATGCTGCTAAGTTATCATTCTTAGTATCCTTCAAGGTCTTCTGGGAAATAGGGTCCAATATGGAGGACCACAATCAGAGATGAGATTGGAGGGACGAAGGGAAGTGTTCTCACTAAATTTCATTTAATCCTTCGTCCATTTTTTTTCTGATTAAATGATTAATCAGGCTGGTTCGAACCAGCTGCCTATTTTTTGGCCATTCTGACAAGACTTGGGCTGACTTCTTCTTTGCATTAAGATGCTTACTGGTTTTAGGTCTCCCTTGTTTACAAAAAAGAGATTGTGCTTTCTGAGATTTGCAAGATGAAAGCTCCCTCTACTGGTTCAAAATTTGATTTCTTTTTCAGCTGAAGGAGAAAGCAGGGGGGAAGAAATGCAACAAATAATAAAACTTCAAAACCAATATTTAGGATGTTCGCTTACCATTAACAAGGCAGGTTTCTTTTTTGATTCACAAATCATTTCATCAGGATTTTGGACTTGACCCGAATGTCAGACCAGATCCAGGCTGCATAAATTCAAACGGCTACTAAATGGTAGTTCTCACTTAACAACTGTCTCACTTAGCAACATCAATGTTGGGCTCAATTATGGTCGTAGATCAAGGGCTATCTGTATTTCCCATTCCAAACTCGAGGGAGTTCAGAAAGGCTTCTAAAGCCAATGTTTGGGTGAAATGGAAACTATGGCAAGTGTTGGATTTTTAAAAAGCAGTTTTCTCAGACTGGCTTCCAGAAGCTTCCAGACTCTCCTGCCACTAGGGCCCTGCTGGGAATCTGGAGGGCATTAGTTGGGAAAGATGAGAAGTGTGGGATCTAATTAATCTGTGGGTAGAATTATAGTTTAATATTGCACAGATAAACATTTCAAGTTGAGCCAGCCACGTCTCTCTTTTCCTTCGGTTATATCAACTATGCAAAGTTAACCAGAATTCAATTTGATTATGGTTGCATTCACATAATCTGCTAAAGAAAAAGATTGGTTGGTGAAACCACACAGGTCTTTAACTAGTCTTAGATTAATTCTGTTGTTGCTGAATTTGGAGCTTCTGCTGAGGAGGCTACACCTACAGTATAATCAAGTTTTGTTGCATCATTAAATCTTAGTTCGCATAAATCAGCATTTGATTGAAGTGATTTATAAATGCATAAATAAAAATTTAAAAAACATAAATCAGATTTAGACATGGTAACCTCAAAGCTTTGATTAAAGAGCAACAGAGTCTGTGGTTTGCATATTCTCCTTAACTTTTTTTTGTCTTAGTGTCTTGTTAGAACAAAACTATTATCCAATATATCAAAATTAGGTGTTGTGGTTTGAAATAAATTCTAAACTAATGCTAAAAGAACCAGTTATAAATCCTGGATTATTTACTTGACTTCTTTAATAAATGGCAATTTATTTTAAATGGTTATATGTGATTTCCATATGATATGTAACTTAAGTGAATCAAATCAGCTCAAGCAAAATGGAATTCTAATTTATTCTTTGCTTAGTCATGTAGGGGAAGAATTAAAAGAATAACAGAATTGGAAGAGACCTGGAGATCTTCTAGTCCACCCCTTCCTCCTGCTCAAACAGGAAACCCTATATCATTTCAGATAAATGTTCAATCTCTTCTTAAAAGTCTCCAGTGCTGGACCATCTTTAACTTCTGGAGGCAAGTTGTTCCACTGATTAATTATTTTAACTGTCAGGAAATTTCTCCTTAGTTCTAGGTTGCTTCTCTCCTTGATTAGTTTCCATCCATTCCTTCTTGTCCTGCCCTCACTTGCTTTGGAGAATAGCTTGACTCCCTCTTCTTTGTGGCAACATCTGATATATCACAACACTGCTATCATGTCACCTTTTCGTCAAACTAGACATACCCAGTTCCAGCAACCGTTCTTTATATGTTTTAGCTTCCAGTCCCCTAATCTTCTTTGTTGCTCTTCTCTGCACTCTTTCTAGAGTCTCAACCAGGGGTGGGTTCTAGATTTTTTTACTACCGGTTCTGTGGGCATGGCTTATTTTGTGGGTGTGGCTTGGAGGTCATGTGACTAGGTGGGCGTGGCTAGCTGGTCAGAGTCATTTCTGGAAGGTCCTTGCACTTACGACCAGTCCTCGCACTTACGACCCGACTCATTTGTTTGCTTTTAACACTGATCAGCTGTAGGACGACCCTTTGAAGCCCCGCGGCAAGAGTTTAAACAGTTTTTTTCCCTCTAGTCATCAGCTGGGACTCAGGAGGCAGCAATAGATTGGGGGTGGGACCAAATAAAAGGTAAGAATAACGTGGGGGGGTGGGAGGCCGGGGGGAGGGGGAGAACCGGTTCGGTGACATCATATCGTCACCGCTACCGGCTCGGCCGAACCAGACCGAACCGGGAGGAACCCACCACTGGTCTCAACATCTTTTTTATATCATGGCAACTAAAACTGGATGCAATATTCCAACGATGGTTTTTATATAGGAGCTGGGACAGGTGGTATGCTTGGCTACAAAAAATGAAATCTTAAGAAGAATGGAAATATTAACCTTAGTGTGAACGTGAGTAAATATTTATAGGAGCATTGCATGGCAATTGAGAATTTTTTTTTTCTTCTGGATAAACTTTTCTTTCTTTTGATGAGTTGGTTTAATGGAGGTGAACTATTAGTTCACTAGGTGAACTAATGAACTATCTCTAGGCGAAAATTGATACTTTAAAACGCTATATGTATTATATTACTCTCCGCAATTCTATCTATATTGCTATGCTTTTTTTCTGTAATTTTTAATAATTTTCAATAAAAATAATAATAATAAATAAATAAAACTGGATGCAATATTCCAACGATGGTTTTCCAAAGGCATTATAAAGTATTATATTTTACATGACCTTGATTCTATCCTGTTAATGCAGCCTAGAACTGTGTTGGCTTTTTTGGCAGCTGCAGCACACTGCTGACTCATATTTAAGCGATTATCCATTAGGATTCCAAGATCCCTCTCACAGTTATGGCTATTGAGCCAGGTACCACCTATTCTAAACTGGGTATTTTTTGGGGGGGGGTGTTGCGGAATCTTACTTTTCTCACCGTTAAATTTCATTTCGTTAGATAGGATCCAGTGTTCAAGTCTGTCAAGATCCTTCTGTATCTTAAGCCTATCTTCTGGAGTGCTGGCTATTCCTGCCAGTTGGTGTTGTTTCCAGATTTGATGAGTTCCTCTTCTATCCAGGGGTGAAATTCGACTGGTTTGGACCAGTTCGGGAGAACTGGTAGGGACGATTTGAATTGGTTTGCTGAACCGGTAAAAACCACCCCTGGTTGGCCCCGCCCACGTCCGCCCAGTTGCCCACTCATCCAGTCGCCGCTCACCCCTCAACTCATTCAATGTTAAATGCTGCAGCAGAGAGAATCTGAACTTTTCTCCCTCCATTCACAGCGGAGCTGCTGCAGCCTGTCCCTTTAAGGTAGTCCCCAGGAGGGAGGGGTCCAGGGGGAACATAAAGGGAGCAGCAGCTCCACTGTGAATGGAGGGAGAAAAGTTCGGATTCTCTCTGCCACAGCATTCACTATGAGCCCTTCTCGTGCTCATACACACATTTTTTCCTACCAGGTTCTGTGGGCGGTGCTTGGTGGGGGGGTCATGTGACTGATTAGGCATGGCCATAAGTGACATTGAGTTGGCCATGCCCACTCAGTCACAGGATACCCCCCCCACAAGCCATGCCCGCAGAACCGGTAGGGAAAAAATTTGAATGTCACCACTGCTTCTATCCCGTCGTCTAAATCATTGATGAATATATTGAAGAGTACTGGGCCTAAGAAAGAGTCTTGGAGCACCCCAGTGCATACTTCCCTGTATGTAGATGCAGTTTCATTAAGGACTACACGTTAAGTGCGATTGATCAGCCAGTTACAAATCCATCTGGTAGTAATGCTATCTATTCCTCAGTGTTGTATCTTGTCAAGTAGTAGGTTGCGTTCTATTTTATGAAACACCTTACTGAAGTCCAAGTAAGTTATATCCATAGCAGCTGCTCACACCAGTATCATTTTCAGATGGAAAATCTGCTCGGTTTTATTGCTTCCATTTTGGAGAATATGACAAATCTGATTCAGAGCCCTTGCCATTTTTCTTTTACATATTTGGGGGTGTTTCTCCAAATTAAGAGAGGGGGGTTTTTTTGCTTGCACTTTTTCTTAGGATCTGATTTTGCAAATAACATGCTCTAATTTAAAGCATTTTTGGGACATGAGTTTTGGCAAAGAGATGAACTGCAAACTAGGGCATACAAAACTTTTGCCAGACCAATTCTTGAATACAGCTCATCTGTCTGGAATCCGCACTGCATATCGGACATTAATACAATCGAACGAGTCCAGAGATATTTCACAAGAAGAGTCCTCCATTCCTCTGCTTGCAACAAAATACCTTATGCCACCAGACTCGAAATTTTGGGCTTAGACAATTTAGAACTTTGCCGTCTTCGGTCTGACCAAAGCATAATACATAAAATCATCTGCTACAATGTCCTACCAGCCAATGGATACTTCAGCTTCAACCAAAACAATACAAGAGCACACAATAGATACAAACTCATGGTAAACCGATCCAAAACTTCAGTAACAGAGTTGTCAACGCCTGGAATGCACTACCTGACTCTGTGGTTTCTTCCCCAAATCCCCAAAACTTTAACCTTAGACTGTCTACTGTAGACCTCACCCCATTCCTAAGAGATCTGTAAGGGGCGTGCATAAGCGCACCAGTGTGCCTACTGTCCCTGTCCTAATGTTTTCTTTTATTCATATCATTTTCATGTATTTATAATTATGTTTACACTTGTATCTGTCATAAAATACATGCTTTACGAAATAAAATAAATAAAAATAAATATTCACATGTCAAAGCGGGGTCTTCACTAGCACATACAGTACTCAAATATCATCTGAGGGAAGTTTCAAGGTGCTTAGAAAGAACCCAGAATTACAGTGACTGAGAACAAATGCAACAGAGGCAGGATGAGGATCAGCAGAGAGGGGCAGCCTCTTTGCCTGCTGTATTGTTTTCTGGCTAATAGTTTGGTCTAGTCTAGTGATTAAGGAGCCAGGGTAAAAAACAGGAGACTGTGAGTTATAGTCCTGAATGAAAGCCAGCTGGGTGACTTTGGGCCAGTCACTCTCTCTCATCCTACGTCAGGCTCAGGTGATGACAAACCTGATGATGATGACGACGAGGATGATAGAAGAGGAGGAGAAGAAGGAAGAAGGAAAAGGAAGAATGGAGGGGAAGGAGGAGGAGGAAGAAAAGGGAAGGGAAGGAGGAAGAGAGGAAAGAAAAAAAGAAAGAAAGAAAGAAAGAAAGAAAGAAAGAAAGAAAGAAAGAAAGAAAGAAAGAAAGAAAGAAAGAAAGAAATGACTTACTTTCTGAGTTATCAAGGATGGGTATGTAGTACGGCTATCCATGTTTGAAGGTAAAATGTGATTGAGAGCAGAGTTGCATACACAAACACCTGTCAGGGATACCTTAAGCTCAGTGCATCTTTTCCTAGAATGGCACCTCACCTGTGGAAAGCCATCTTGCAAGCCCAGGAAAAACGATTCCTAAATGATGGTGTTTCCAACTGGCATTACGGGAACGCTTGGCTGTGCTGCAGATCAGATTTTGCATTTCACATCTGAATTATTGCATGGCACTAGTGAGTAGCCTATAACCTGATTGTAGGGATGAGCGCAGTGATTTAAAAATGGAGAAAATGATAATTTTATATCAAATGCAGATTAAAGAGTAGCGGCTGTGTTTGCTAGGGCATCGGATGTATATCCCAGGGACGTGATGGCGAATCAGAGGTGGCACGCAGCACCCTCTCTGATGGCACGTGAGCCATCGCCCCAGTTCACCTCTGCTGTGCATGCGCGCTAGCCTCCCGCCGGCCAGCTGGTCTTTGGGTCTCTGCTGCACATGTGCAGGGCAGGGGTGGGTTCTACTTACCTTTACTACTGGTTTGCAATGGGGCCACACGTGAGGGCTCGCTTCGCTCACGCATGCTCAGAAGCGTTTTGATGATGTCCGGGTCGATGGGTGGAGCCTCCCGCCGGTTTTACTACCAGTTCTATAGAACCGGTGCGAACCGGGAGCAACCCACCACTGGTGCAGAGGTGGGGCACGTGCGGAGGGGCCCGCGTGCATGCAGGGGGGGCACACGCACATTGCATTTTGGGGGTTCGCATGCACACATGCACACTTTCGGCACTTGGTCCAGAAAATGTTAGCCATCACTGTCCTAGGGAGAATTCTAAGGTCTAGGACCATGATGGCGAACCTATGGCACGGGTGCCACAAGTGGCATGCGGAGCCATTTTGCTGGGCACGCAAGTGTTGCCCTAGCTCAGCACCAGCGCGCATGCACGCACCGGCCAACTGATTTTCAGGCCTTCCAGTCCCACCAGAGGTCGGGAAACTGGCTGTTTCTGGCCTCTGGAAGGCCTCCAGGATGGGGAAGGCTGATTTTGCCCTCCCCAGGCTCCTAGTAAGCCTCTGGAGCCTGGGGAGGGGGAACAAACAGGCCTACTGGGCCCACCGTGCCATCGCGTGACAAAAGCAGGAGGAAATGGGGGGCTCGCATGCGCATGTGCGGGAGGGTGGGGCGCACTGAATTATGGATGTGGGCACCCGCACCCGCGACACCCCCCACTCCCCCCGCTTTTGGCACACGACAGCAAAAAGGTTAGCCATCACTGGTCTAGGAGAACTTGAAGTCAATTCAAATTCTGCACCAGACAAATCCTCTTGCATCATGATACATTAAGCACCATCATGCTGCAAGGAAGAACATAGCAAGTAATTTATCTCTTAGGGAACCTGAGCTTACTTGACAGATCTTCCCATTGAGAATTCTAAGAGTTCCCTAAAACACAATTGGGAAACCACCGCTATATCCCCTGCACTTAACTTGGCTGTTATTTAAAGGAGAAGCAAATATAATATTTCATTTAAACCCTTCCCCCTCCTGCTGAGCGGCAGAATTATGCCTCCAGACTAGGGTGGTGGGGGAGAGAGAAAGCTGAGAAAACTCCATGTAATATTTTGCTTGGCTTTTCGCCTGACGTTTGTAGTGAGAATGAGGGCTCCGTGGATGTGTTTCCCATTAACTTTTTTTTTTCTTTTTAAAGCTAGTTAAACTTCATTCATCCAAGATCCCAAAAGAGAGAACTCAATGGTTTTATCAGTTGGAGACTGAACATCATTCAATGTCTTGGCTCAACTTGCACCCAGATTACCATTTCAGGGAGTGTAGTCATAACAACCTGACTTCTAGGTAATGCCCACCCGAATTTTGAATTCCTAGAGGACCACACCAGAAGGAAGAAGACATGCCCTTCATCTCCACAGACAGAAGAACAGACTTGGAAGAGATCTTGGAGGTCTTCTAGTCCAGTGTCCCCCCGACATTTTGCGACCGGTTCTGTGGAGAAAGGTCTTTCTGCGAACCAGAGGGGTTGAGGTTTCGTATGCTATCTTCATCCCAGGGGTGAAATGCTCCCGGTTCGGACTGGATCACCTGATCCGGTAGCGATGGAGGCGGGTGGTTCGGAGAACCGGTTCGGAGAAGCCTGCCCACCCCCATTGCCCAGCTGAGCCACACAATCATCAGAGTTTTTTTTTTTAAATTTTTAAAAGCACATTTTCTACAACCTCTTTGGCCGAAAAAAATGCTTTTAAAAGTTAAAAAAAAAGTCTCTGATGATCGTGTGGCTCAGCTGGGATCATCAGAAGCTTTTAAAAGCATTTTTTCTACAACCTCTTCGGCCGAAAAAATGCTTTTAAAAGTTTTTTTAAAAAGTCTCTGATGATCGCGTGGCTCAGCTGGGATCATCAGAGGCTTTTAAAAGCATTTTTTCTACAACCTCTTCGGCCGAAGAGGTTATAGAAAAAAATGTTTTTAAAAGGAAAAAAAAGCCTCTGCCGATCAGGCAAGTCAGCTGGGTTTAAAAAAGTCAGAGGCTTTAAAAAAAAAAAGAAAGCCTCTGCCGATCAGGCAAGTCAGCTGGGATCGTCAGAGGCTTTAAAAGCATTTTTTTACAACCTCTTCAGCCGAAGAGGTTG